>NW_012101965.1:2924657-2945888 GCF_000951045.1 Mandrillus leucophaeus
CTGGGATTACAGGCGTGAGCCACCGCACCCGGCCAATCCCTCTTTTCTTAACCATGTTACCTCATCCTTTCTAAGCCTTATTTTCCTCATTGGTGTAACAAGGAAAATATTTAATCCACTGGGTTGTTGGAAGGATTTGATGAGATTCATAAGTGGAGAAACCCCAGCACAATGCCCAGCACTTAGCTATTGTGAGCAACTCAGTGGTCTCAGCTCAGTGGCTGAGCATGGTGGCTCATGAATGTAATCCCAGCACTCTGGGAGGCCGAGGTGGGTGGATCGCTTGAGCCCAGGAGTTTGGACCAGCCTGTGCAACATGGCGAAACCCTGTCTCTGCAAAAAGTATAAAAAATTAGCCAGGCGTGGTAGCATGCCCCTGTAGTCTGAGCTACTCAGGAGGCTGAGATGAAAGAATCGCTTGAGCCTGGGAGGTCGAGACTGCAGTGAGCTGAGATGGCACCACTCTGCATTCCAGCCTGGGCGACAGAGTGAGACCCTGTCTCAAAAATAAATAAATAAATAAAAATAAAGATTCTTTTTGTGTGCCAGTGTACCAATATGTTCTAAAGCTTTGAAAGACTAAATTATTACTCTGTAGTGCTGTCTACTGTCTTCAACTAATTATTCTGCCTTGGTAAAGTTACCAAGGCACTCTGTCAATCTTCTATAACCTAGAGCAAACGCATCTCATCTCCCTTTGAGAAAAACCATGAGTTTGTGTTGTATAATAAAAGATCTTGTTGCATTGGGGCATCAAGTTATGGAAGCTGGGGTTCAGGTGCTGAGGTGTTCACTCAGAAGGCACATTGCACTTTTTATATTTATGTCTTAGGTGGGAATGTTTAAAGTCCACCCTGAGATCCCAGAATCCATGTCTGCAGAGGCCAAGGCATTTATCCTGAAATGTTTTGAACCAGACCCTGACAAGAGAGCCTGTGCTAACGACTTGCTTGTTGATGAGTTTTTAAAAGTTTCAAGCAAAAAGAAAAAGACACAACCTAAGCTTTCAGGTATGTGATTGCATTGAAGAGGATATAGTCTGAGTCCCTAAATCCTAAGCTTTTAAGTTGGAAGAATTTTCCGGAAGTAAACTAACCTGTTTACAGATATCACTGGAAATTGGTGTAAATATTAGCACAGTGTCCTCAGGCATTTGGTTGCAGCATCAGGGAGCTGTGTTCCATCAATTTCACGAATGCTGGGACCTCATACATAGTAGTCTTCAATGACACAGTTAGTAGGTAGTTAGTATGTCAGCATCTATGTCACTCTAGCATTGTGGATACTAAGGTTCAAGTGTAAGAGGGGTTAAATTTAGCCTTTTGGAGCTGAAACCCCAGATTACCACAAATGGGCCTACGGAGCCATTATAGAGCTGTTGAATTTCCAAGCTCTGTAGGTAATAGGTTCTTTTAATTTTAGGCAGTAGAAAATACCTATTGTCTCTTAGGGCATATACTTCTGAATAATTACACCCCCAAAAAAAGGAAAGAAGGAAAAAGAAAGAGAACAAAGATTGCCAGCTATAAATAAAACAGCAGTGTAAAAATATAAGTACATTGTATTTTTGCAATAATTGTCTATAACTCAGAAAAAAAAAACAAGCAAAGGTTCCAATTGTTCTTGGCATTTTTTTGGTGTTTATATTGGATGAGAATGGGCAGATTGAATGTTTGGAAAGGACATTGATCCCATTTCAGGCATTCACTTTTTGTTGATTTCTCAGTTTAACAACAAACCCAGCACGTGCTTATTCATGGCTGTTTGCTTTTCTTTCCACAGCTCTTTCAGCTGGATCAAATGGTGAGTTTGTTTTTACTTTGCCCATTGAGCTGAGACCTAGTGTCTCGTGTGATAAACTCCAGAATTCCCATCAAGTAGCCTCATCCTCTGCTCCCAGCTTACATTGGTGGGGGTTGGGGGAGTACTGTAAGGATGTGTGCAGCTGCAAGCCTACCTGGGTTGTTCATTTGGAAACCCCTCATCTTTCTCTTTCATGAGCGGGGGTGGCTTAAATTTTTTCTCCCTAAAAGCAAGATAGTAACTGTGTTTTTGACATCTTCAATTTGAGTGAAGTAAATGCTTCCTTATCTAGGAGCCAGTTGACTACCCAATGTGTTTTTTGTGGAAAATATCAATGCCGGATACCTTCCTCTATCATCTTTGGGGTGATACATTGTATTTTTAGTGGTCAGGAGTTATTGTGCCTTTGTTTTCTAACGTTGGCGTTTGTGGATCATAACTAGGAAGGTAGAGAAGGTAGATTTTCCCAAGGAAGATCCATTAAAGCATTTCCAAGAATAGTAAAGAACATGGGGCTGGGTGTGGTGGTTCACTCCTATAATCTCATCACTTTGGGAGGCTGAGGTGGGTGGATTGCTTGAGCTCAGGAATTCGATACCAGCCTGGGCAATATGGTGAGACCCCATCTCTACTAAAAATACAAAAAAATAGCTGGGTGTGGTGGTGCATGCCTATGGTCCCAGCTACTCAGGAGGCTGAGGTGGGAAGATCGCTTGAGCCTGGTGCAGTGGAGGTTGCAGTGAGCTGTGATTATACCATTGCACTCCAGCCTGGGTGACAGAGCGAGACCCTGTCTCAAAAAAACAAAACAAAACAAAACAAAAACGAACAGCATGGTGTTGGATTTTCCTAAGTTGGATGAGTGGTTGATCAAAGAGTTCAGGGGGCTTAATGTTCATTGTGCATAGGTTCTGCAGGCCAGGGGCAGGGGCAGGTTTTTGCAGGTTGCTCAGATGCCCCAAAGCCAATCAGTCCAGAGTAGAGGCCTGTTAATTGGGGTTTCCTGGGTACAGCCTCTCTACTTTTTCTTCTTCCGTGTCTTCCATTCTGAGAATCTGAGGAAACTCAGAAGAGGAAAGGCACATCCTTGTACCTCTTTTCTCCACAGACAGCCTGGGCTCCGGAAGGCAGCCTTGCATTGTCACAAAGTCAGCCGTGCAGCACTTGGCAACCTTCTGACCAGCCTGCTTCTGGTATCCTAAAATGGACACTGACTTCAGAATTACACAGAAGTGGGTTCTGATCCCACTGACCCACTTTCTAAATATGGGACATGCACATTTCTTCTGTCATTCTTTGCTGGTAACATTACCTACTTCACAGATTTGGTTCTGAGAATAAAATAAAATAATATCCTAAAAGAGCCTTGGAGCTGTGCCCGGAAGTTTAGTCCATGATTGTTTTATCCCTTCCACATGGCTTGGTTTTTGTTCGCAGGAAATAGGTTCCCATCACACACACGCATTTAGCTTCTGTGAACTCAACTATACACACTTGGCAAGAGCGTGCATATGCGCGCGCGCGAGAGAGAGAGAGAGAGAGAGAGATCATTTAAGTGGACAGTTCTGCCCATGTCTTCTCAGTGACTATGTACCTTAGAGTGAGCATGAGATGGAAGGTGTAAACCTGCTGAACTCTAGTCAGTCAGGTTCCTATTGCCCTTTCGCCCCTCATGCTCACACGTGAACTTGGGCCTAGAAAAAGGGGCAGTCCCCAATTCCCTGCATAATTAAACTGTTCAGACTCTCAGCTAAAACAATATCATTACATGGATGGTGTGCCTCCTCTCTGTCCTCCCTAGGAGAGCAGGACAGATGTGCTAACCAAATTAGGAGCTAAAATCCCTCCCTCAATTTTTTTTTTGAGATGGAGTCCCAGGCTGGAGTGCAGTGGCACAATCTCAGCTCACTGCAACCCTCTGCCTCCCAGGCTCAAGCGATCCTCCCACCTCACCCTCCTGAGTAGCTGGGACTGTAGGCGCCCACCACCACACCCAGCTAATTTTTGTATTTTTAGTAAAGACGGGGTTTCGCCATGTTGGCCAGGCTGGTCTTGAACTCCTGGCCTCAAGTGATCTACCCACCTCGGCCTCCCATAGTGCTGGGATTACATGAGCCACCATGTCTTGCTTAAAATCCCATTTGATCGTTCCCAGGTATTATAGAAAATGGCATGCCTCATGTTAATTGAAACAATGACCTATTCACTACTCTTACTCTCCTAGATGAGTGCAAGATACAGGCCTCTTCCTTCCCCAGGTAGTTCCTCTAGGCCATATATGTGTTTCTGTCCAGAGCACAGGCCCACCTCTCAAGGTTCTCTACCTCCCATAACTGCACTTGGCTTCCCCTCAAGAGGGGAGTAAGAGGGTGGTGACGATGAGACCCCCTTCCCCTTTAGAGAGAGACATGACTTGTCTCATCCTGACTGCTCTCCCATGGCCACACACAGACCCAGAGATTTAAGTAATTCACGTTAACTTAAATGTTAATTGTACAGTGATGGTGTGCACAGAAAATGTGCTAGGCCCTGAATGTATAAGGATGATAAAGACAGAATTCCTGATTTTAAAGAGCTGTTGACCTTATAGGAGAAAAACACTGGAAAAAGTCATCTCCACCATAGTGTAGTTTAGTCTGTGCAGAGGAGTCAAAAGGGAGAGACAGTGATTGAAGTCAGTCTGAGAATGCCGTTTCAAGGCAGACTTTCCAGTGAGGTGCACCTGATGAGTAAGAACAAATGTGAACTTAACAGGTGGATGGGGAGTGGAGATCCAGGTGAGGCCACTCCTCACATGAGTTAATGCCAGGATGTGTGAAACTTTACTGTGTGTTCAGGAAGCCTTGCTGACTCAGCAGCACTGGTGCTTAAAGTCAAAGGAGAGGGATGATGCTGGAGTGGGGAGCAGGCTCAGATCCCAAAGGGCTCCTTATGAAATGCTAAGGAATCAGCAAGGAGGGTTGGGGAGCCGGGGAAATTTTTTATCTGAAATAATATTATAGACCAGCACTGGACATATGATTCTGTAGTAAGAGAAATGTCCTGTACCTGCCCTGTCCAATACATCAGCCACTAGTCATATGTGGTTATTAGACACACTACACATGGCTACCATGGCTGAGGCACTGAATTTTTATTATTTAAATGTTAATTTTAATAACCATATGAGGGTAGTAGCGACCATGTTGGACAGTGAAGCTATTGATGGATCATTCCGATAGCTGTGTGAGGATGGTTTATTTAATAACATTTATTCCATAACATTTTTAACCCTCTGCTATGCACTTGGCACTAGAATATAGGCACGAGGCACTAGGAATATAGCTGTGCCTCAGTTGATCCCAGATCCTGCCTGCATGGATCTCTTGCAATGCTTGCTAAAAAGTGAGATGCCTGACCCTTCTCAGAATCTGGAGGTACAAGCTGGAATTCTGTACTTTTAAGTAAACCCAGATGATTCTTGTCATCACTGCAGTGTGAGAACCATTATTCTGTTTGGCCAGTTGGAGACTGGAGGCAGGATGGCCAGTTAGGAGACTGTGTTGTGGCCAGACTTTGTTCCTAAACTGTCTAGGAGAAGGAGAACCATAAAGATCCCTAGTGATCGTGAATAGCTGTTAGGATTTGAGGCCACCCTCACAGCAATGGAAGGGACTTAGAAAATCCCCACTTTCCCAAAGCAGGAATGTATCTAATTCCTTAAAGGTTGCACTATCTCCCTTCCATAGACGGGAGCTCCCAGCAATCTAGAGTCCATGGGGTGGCCAGTCACCCCTCCCGACTCCAGCCTACCCCGGCCTCTTGGTAAAGCTATCTCTTAGGGGTATGGGGCTCACACCCCTTCCCATCAGCCCCTGAAATAGGGCAATGAGAATCATCTCCCTAGAGAAGCACCTTTGACGTGTTCTATCCTCAGAGAGGTTCATTCAGCCTCTTTTAGACTCTTCATGGTCAACCCCATAGAGGAGGGCTCCTTAATACCTGGCAAGACATCAGCAGTAAGGCTGCCTGTGACTGGAAGTCCTGCCAGGCTCCTCTCTTGCAGCCTGGGGTCCCAGTCACTCACGTGTATGAGCTGATGTTCAAGGAACTTGTAACCTCTGTGATATCTGGAAACTGTCACCGTGCTCCCCTGGAAATATTTATAGTTGAGCTTCTTCCCATTTACAGTGATACAGAAAGGCTCTATGCATTCTCACTTGCCTGGAAATATTCATAACTTAAGAAGCTAGAAATCTCAGGCATGGATTTGATCCTATTTCCACCACAAACGTATAAAGCGACCTGTCTCAGCACCACCTGTCTTGCTGTTTCCACCCCTTACAATAGAGAAAACATTCATTGTCCTGCAGAAGGCCAATCCCCCACAGTTGAATTCTGGCTCCTGTGGAGCCCCTGTGACTCCTCCAGCTTCTGCCTCTCCCGATGAGTTCCATATACACATGCTGTAGTGTCTTCTGTCCTAAACCCATCCTTCCCCTGATCTACAAATGGCCTCACTGGCTGATACCACCACCATTTTTTTTTGCCCCCCATCCCAGCTTCCTGTCTTGAAGTACAGTGTCGCCAGATCTCCACCTCTTCCTTCCCACCCATGTAGCGTCTCTCCTTCCACATGATCACTGGGCCTGCTCTGGCCAAGGTCTAATGAGATCTCTTCAGTCAAATCCAACAAGTGCCTTTCTCAACCTACTCAACTTCTCCGTGGCTCTCGGCCTGGATGACCGTTCTCTCTTACTTTTGCCCTCTCCTGTGTGGGCTTCCATGACACCCCATTTTCTCTGTTTTCTTCCAACCTCATGGCTGCTCCTTGTCATTCTCCTTGGCTGCCTGTTCATCCCCTTCTTTTCCTCTAAATATTGGCATTCTTAAGGGCTGGGTCTATGCTGTCTTTTTATCTTTCCCCAAATTATGTCATCCTTTACTTTAAATACCATCTCCAGCCAGTAGGCTGCTGAGGTTCTATCTAGCCCAGTCTTCTGAGCTCCAGACTCATATCCAATTAGTTTTTTTTTTTTTTTTTTTTTTTTTTTAGATGGAGTCTTGCTGGAGGCTAGAGTGCAGTGGCATGATCTTGGCTCACTGCAACTTCCGCTTCCTGGGTTCAAGCAATTCTCCTGCCTCAGCCTCCTGAGTGGCCATCACTACAGGCAAACCACCATGTCAGGTTAATTTTTGTATTTTTAGTAGAGGCGGGGTTTCACCATGTTGGCCAGGTGTCTTGAACTCCCAACATCAGATGATCCACCTGCCTCAGCCTCCCAAACTGCTGGGATTACAGGCGTGAGCCACTGCGCCTGTCCCCCCGAGTTGCCTTCTTCATTTTTCAAACTGCACTGTCAAATAACACCCCTTATCCACTAAAAAGAACTTTCCTTTTTGGCCTGTATTATTTCTTATCTTAGTATATAAGTACAATACGCATCCATTCAGTTTCTTAGGCCAGAATTCTACTTTGGGGTCATTTTTGATCTTCCTTTTGACACCCTTCACTCTGGTCCATCAGCAACTCTTGCTGACTACCTGACAAATAGTAGATGATCCACAACTGTATGTTGGATGAATGAATGCATGTGCCTAACAGAGAAGGGGACTCAATCTAGAATCAGGTTCACTCATTTAAAATCAAGCAGGCCGGCTGCGGTGGCTCACACCTGTAATCTCAGCACTTTGAGAGGCTGAAGGGGGTGGATTACTTGATGTCAGGAGTTTGAGACCAGCCTGGCCAACATGGCAAAACCCTATCTCTACTAACAATACAAAAATTAGCCAGGCGTGGTGGCATACGCCTGTAATCCCAGCTACTTGGGAAAGTGAGGCAGGAAAATCACTTGGACCCAGGAGGTGGAGGTTGTAGTGAACCGAGATCATGCCACTGCACTCCAGCATGAGCAAAAGAGTGTGACTCTGTCTCAAAAATAAAAATAAAATCAAGCCAAGGAGGGAATCAGGGCTCTGCACATAGAACATGCAGAATATCTATAAGTCCCTTTATTTCCTTAATGAGCCATAGCAACAGGCACTGGGTTCCATCCTTAAGCATATACAGTTTTACCTCATTAGACCTCCTTTTAGGCAGTCAGTAGTCACAGCAATATTAAAATTCACAGGTATGACACAAGTCCTCTCATTAGTGGATAATCAAACCACATGATATGACCAAAAAGCCAAAATACAAGATAATTCAAGTCCTTACTCCCTCTCTTCTTTACATACACATGCATGTACTCCACAGGCGCACACACACACACACACATACACACACAAACACGGAAACACATGATAGCAATCCCTCATCTTGTACTGTTCTAGATAGGATTTAGTCTCTTTACGCACAAGAAACAACAATTTTGTCTTTGAAATATGAATGATGCACACCTCCATTTCTGAGTGTGGCATGCATCTTATGAAAATGGGCTGGTGAAGAAACTCACCAAGTCTCAAAGATCAGCAGTGAGTTCCACTGAAGGGCTTGTAGCCTTTCTTATAAAGAGATCGGCTACTCAGTCAAGCCAAGAGATCTTCTTCAGCTGTATTCTTCCATCAGCAACATTTAACTTTAGGGGCTTGACATCTCATAGCAGTGAAACTCTTTCTCCCAAGTAGCTGTTTTTTTCTGTTCTGAAATCTGTTTCCCCCAAATAGCAATGATGTTGACTCTAAAGTGAAGCAAGGCACACTCTAGACCTTGACTTTCCCCAGGAATGACTCAAAAGCAGTTCGGTGTTCGAGCCCCCTTTCAAACCTGTCTTCTCTCAGACAACCTTACTATTATCAGCGCGGAAGAGGTCACCCATTTCCTTTCTGCTGTAGCAGCACTGCCTAAAATATGGTCCATGAAATGCTAGGCCCATGAGCTGCTCCAGAATATTTGGAAACAATACATGCCAGGCATTTCCCCTGCCATATATCATTTGCATACTGATACTTAATTGGTCAATTCAGCAACTCTTTGTGGTTTCCTCTTGCTTCCTGCCTTCTAGTGATTCAGCTACAGAAATGTTTAAATAACAGCAGATAAGTCAACCAATTCATCCTGGGGAGACTTTCCAGTTACTGACCAGTAAGGTGGTTTCCCATGAGGTCAGCTGTTCCTGAAAGCTGTATATACTTCCGTCTTTCTCCCTACAGCTGAAACCAATGTCAGGAGTCCCCTGCTATCCTTGAGTTCGGGGCAGTTGATTCAGTTCAGCCTAAGAAGAATTAAGTAAGGAGGAGATTCCAGGCAACAGTGGATTGCCTTTTCTATAATTTTATACCTTCATTCTTTATTAAAATACTTTTGTAGCATTAGGATGTGTGTTTGATAAAGATGTTTCTGGCAAAAACTACTTTCTTTAAAACCAATGTTTGAGGAAATATAGGCAACTCCACCGTCTTATTCTCCATCCAAATGAAGAAGCTCATGTCTACTAGAAAATCATAGTATCTGAGAACCAGGACAGACCTAAGAGATCATCTAGTCCATCTGTTTCCAAAATTTGTTTTCAGTGAAGAATTCTTTTTTATATGAATCCTTAAGCAGAACTGTGATATATGACAGTCATCATATTTGCTCTGGTTTCAGGTATAACAGGATTGGAACCTGTGGTCTAGACTTACAGCATCCCCCTCACTCATCCCAACCAAGGCAGCTCCAAGATGCTAACGTAGACCCTTAAGCCCCTGAAGAACAGGCTTAAAGATTATCAATCTGACCCTGAATTTTATAAATACGAAAACTGAGACCCATAAATAGAAATAATTAATAAAAATGAGGGGATCAGACCGCTGAACCTGTTGCTTCCTTGACTGTTTTGGTACCCCAGAGATATCCCTCCCAGGGCCTGGGAGGCCCTTTCCTGGCTGCCCTGCTGTATGGGTTTTGCTGAGCAAGGGGGGCAGTCGTAACACATGACCATCCCCTTACATAGCATAATTATGCTGCTCATTGCAACAAGATATTTGACAAAGAATATAGCTCTCTTTCAGTGGGTGTTTCAGTATGTGTACATTTTTTAAAGCCTCAATTATCTTTTCCCTCCTCTCATCACAAGCAGAATATCTCAGGAGTATATCTTTGCCAGTACCTGTGCTGGTGGAGGACACCAGCAGCAGCAGTGAGTACGGCTCAGTTTCACCTGACACGGAGTTGAAAGCGGACCCCTTCTCTTTCAAAACGAGAGCCAAATCCTGCGGAGAAAGAGATGTCAAGGGAATTCGGACACTCTTTTTGGGGTAAAGACCTGACTTTATTTGGGGTGAGAGAAGTGTGTTGTTAAGTGTGTCATTTTATAAAGGAAACGGTGATGTATGCCGCATAAATTTTCTCAGCATTCCAGATGAGAATTTTGAAGATCACAGTGCTCCCCCTTCCCCTGAAGAAAAAGATTCCGGATTTTTCATGCTGAGGAAGGACAGTGAGAGGCGAGCCACCCTTCACAGGATCCTGACGGAAGACCAAGACAAAATTGTGAGAAATCTAATGGAATCTTTAGCTCAGGTAAATCCTTTCCCAGGTGCTTCATTTCCCAAAGGTTACATATTTTACCTGTGTCCTAACCACCTGCAGCTGTCACAGATGATGTGAAAGGCAGGAGGAAGCTGTAGTGCTCATGATAAACAAACCTACCCCAGGGGAAAAAAGAAAGCAAATCCTACAGTAGGGAATATATTAATATGAAAACAGGGAAATGCTTTTTTCACTGCATTTTTGAACATAAGCTATTTTTAAGTCAGAAGCAAATTTTTCACATTGATGACATTCCAGCTAGCCCCTACAAGGCTCTTTTACTCTTCATTCATTTGTTTATTCATTCCATCAATAAACACGCTTTAAGCCACATGAGTTGCTAATTCTGACAGAAGCACGAGGCTACCTGCCAGTCGCTCCTCTCAGCATCTGGGAAACATCAGTGAATACAACAGAAGCCCGGAGCTTGTGAGGTTACATTCAGATGGAGGGCGAAGGGCAATGGGAAGTAAATTGTAGTGAGTCTTCGCTTAAGGTAGTTGATAAGTCCTTGGAAACTGTAACTTAAGCAAAATTACATATAACCAAACCAGTGTTACCATAGACTAATTGATATAAACAAGAGTTAAGTTCCTATGGCATATTTCTGGTCACAAAAAAATGATCAAACTCCTAAATAAAGACTAAAACACTTCTAATATTCAACATTGAAATAAATGTGAACTCTATATTCATTTAAGAAAGATTAATAAAAACAAGATAACTATCTACCCAGTTCAGGGCCATAGGTGGCCAGAACCTATTCTGGCAGCTCAGTACCAAGCGGGCACCTGCCCTGGACAGGACACTATTCCACTGTAGGGCACATCCACATACACCCACACTTACTCACATGGACCACGCAGACACACAAATGAACCTAATGTGCACATCCTTGGGATGCAGAGGAAACCATATGTATTAGTCTGTTCTCACGCTACTAATAAAGACATACCTGAGACTGGATAATTCATAAAGGAAAGAGGTTTAATTGACTCCCAGTTCCACATGGCTGCAGAGGCCTCACAATCATGGTGGAAGGTGAATGAGGAGCAGAGTCACATCTGACATGGTGGCAGGCAAGAGAGCTTGTGCTGGGGAACTCCCATTTATAAAACCATCAGATCTCATGAGACGTATTCACTATCATGAGAACATCATAGGAAAGACCCACCCCCGTGATACAGTTACCTCCCACTGGGTCCCTCCCATGACACATGGGGATTATGGGAGCTACAATTCAAGATGAGATTTGGATGGGGACACAGCCAAACCATGTCACCAGAGTACCCAGGGAAAACCACACAGACATGGAGAAAATGTGCGGACTCCACACAGACAGTGGCCCCTACCAGGAATCAATTCTTTGTTTTCTCATCAAGGTTATAATGAGACAACATTGGGCAAACAATGTTATCTGAGGATCTGCTGTATATAATAGTTTAGAAGGCCAAATGTACTCTGAAATAAACAAAAGCTTGTCAGTGAAACTGTCATTCCTTGGTATACTAGTTTGCTAGGGCTGTGTCTTAGTCCATTTTCTGTTGCTATAATAGAATACCTGAGACTCAGTAATTTAAAAAGGAAAGAAGTTTATTTGGGCTCGTGATTCTAGAGGCTAGGCAGTCTAAGATCCAGTGGCCCATCTGCATCTGGTGAGGGCCTCGTGCTGCTTCAACTCAAGGCAGAAAGTAGAAAGGCAGCGGGGCTTGAGTGGAAAAAAGAGAGGGACAAGGAGAGCCAACTGGCTTTATGACATCTTGCTTTCCTGAGAACTAACCCAGTTTCATGAGAACTGCATTAGTCCTTTCATGAGCCTCATGACCCAAATGCCTCTTTAAAGACTCTGCCGCCTCTCAGTATCATTACATTTCAACATGAGTTTTGGCAGGACAAATCACATCCAAACCAGGGCAGGCAACCATAACAGACTATCACATACTGGGTGACTTAAACAACAGAAATGTATTTTCTCACAGTTCTGGAGGCCGAAAATCCAGGATCAAGGGGTTGGCAGGTTTGGTTTCTCCTGAGGCCTGTCTGCTTAGCTTGCAGATGGCCACCTGCTTATACACTCAAATGGTCTTTTCTGGTGCATTTGCAGCCCTGATGTCTCCTCCTCTTCTGATATGGACACCAGCAACATCAGTTCAATTGGATTAGGGCCCCACCCTTATGATTCACTTAGTCCTAATTATCCCCCTTGAGGCCCTGTCTCCAAATATATCCCATTGAGCATTAGGGCTTCAACATATGAATTTGGAGGACACAGAACCATAATACCTGGGAAAGTGTGTTCCCTGGAATTCTGTGTACAGATACAAGGAAGAATCCCCTTCCCAAATATTCACCAGGAGAAAAATGGATTTTCCTCAGCCCCAAGCTTCTTGTGGATACAACCTTCCACAGACACGGTCATCCCTGGTATGACACTTGTCATCCTCTTTTAGTTCAGTGGGTGCTGGGAACTCATCTACCTGCCTCCCTTACCGTGGCCTCCACCTGTCCTTCATGATCACTGTGGACTACTGCTCATAGCTTCTTCCCTCCGTGTGTCCTGAGGAAATAGCTGCAAGAAAGGTTGGGGCTGGAGGAGTCCAGCCAAGTTTTTAGTCTCTCAGTACAACAGTCTACCTGTTCTCATCTTTTATTGAGATATAAATGGAGCAAAGCTCTCTCTTGGCTCTTACTAAACAATCTCAGCCTGTCTCTGTCTTGAGAACCTCACTGTGCTTCTCTGCTGAACATTTTATCGCCTTTGGAATTCCCTAGCATCCATCTCTTTAGATCTCACAAAAGGAGCTGAAAGGCCATATACGTGCCAGTAGGGCCTCGGTACAAGGAGAACTGAAATGAGTGTCTTCTACACGCTCTCAAAAACCTTGACTTGGGTCCTAAAGGAAAGCTGTCTCAGGCAGTTACTCTGAGGCACAGGAAGAAGGGGCTCTAGAGTGAGGGGAAGCTGGCCTCTGAGTCAGGGCTCTAGAGTGCTCTAGAGTGAGAGCAAGCAGGCCTCTGAGTGTCATACATGCTTCGTGGCAGTGGAGACTGGAGCGGTCTCGAGCCATCACCTTTCTCTCTGGCCTTTCCTGTGGCTCACTGTGATCATTCAAGGACTGAGAACAGAAATGGGTTAACCCAAGAAGAGGAACCAAGCTGGATGGAGAGAGCAGCTGGGCAGCACTCGGAGTTCATTCATTCATTCAACAAATACTTACTGAGCATCAGTCAAAGGCCAGGCACTGTAGTATGTGCTGGGGATACCCTGGCAAACCGAACAAAAGTATCTGCATCCCCTTGAAGGTGATATTCTAGTGGAAGAAGAAAAACTATACATATATATAAAACATATAGTAATAACAGCTAACATTTTCTTTAGGCCAGGTACTATTCTTAGTATTCCACGTGTATTTGCTCATTTAATTTTCATGACAGTAGTACTATACCAGTAATTCTATTAGCATCCTCATTTTACACATGAGGAAACAGGCACAGGGGACTTGAGTAGTTTGCCAAAGTCATGCAGTCCTAAGTGATGGAGTTAGGATTTTGACCCAGGCAGTTTGGCTCCGAAGTTTTTGCTTTAACCACCACATTGCTCTGCCTTGCTGGTAGGCCTGATGGTGACAAGTGCTAGGAAAAATGTAAAGTGGGGTGAGGGGTAGGCATTGGAGGTGAAGAAGGAAAGTAAATCACCATTAGCCACTGCGGAGTGAAGGCCTCTCCTGTGGACCTTTAAGATGCTTGGTTTTAGGTCAAAAACCCATAAAATCCAGGAATTGCCTAAATCTCTAATTAACCCCAAAGAATGTGCTTTTCCAGTACAGGAAATGCCAGCTTGTTGGGGTCTATTCTTTGTCTCCCTGCTGGACCATAGTGCCATCAGGAATAGGACTGCCTTGGTCATCACTTCTATGACTGTGCTGAAATACTTAAATGTGGGAGTGGTTAGTCATATTCAATTGTTTGGTGCCTCCTAGTTTTAAAGTGCATTTGAATGTTCTCTGTAAAAGAAGAAATGAAAGAAAACCTTAAAAGCAACCATCAGAGGCCTTAGTGGACCAGCATGAAGCTACCAGTGAGTACCCGAAACTGCTGAGCAGAATCACATGCTGCATCCGTGATGGCCACATGATGGTGGGGGCCCTTCTGACTGTGCTGTTAAGGATGTTGGGAATCCTTTCCTGTGACATCAGATGGTGATTCAGTGGTAGAACAGGTCCTGACCCAGGTTGACAGCTGCTACTGCACGTCATTGGGGCAGTAGAATATAATGGTTAGGAGCTTGGGCTTAGCTTGGATTTCCCTCTGTTCGGGGCCTCGTTCCATCACTTAAAGGCTGTGCAGTTTGGGCAACTGATTTAACCTTTCAGAGCCTGAACTTCCTCATCTATAATGGAGGAGTCTACTTTATAAGGTTGCTATCAGGAGTAATGGAGATTGTGAGTGATTTAAGTCATAACAGAAAATATTCCACAACTGTTAACTGTTATTGTTATTATCAAGCAGGCTAGTTATAGTTATGTAAATATCTTTAATTTTTTCTACAATCAATCAGAAATAATTCTTGTCATTGTATTATTTCTAGATATGTATTTATA
The DNA here is from genome assembly GCF_000951045.1 of Mandrillus leucophaeus. Classification (NCBI taxonomy): domain Eukaryota; kingdom Metazoa; phylum Chordata; class Mammalia; order Primates; family Cercopithecidae; genus Mandrillus; species Mandrillus leucophaeus. The sequence goes on from NW_012101965.1 coordinate 2,939,553, forward strand.
TTTAAGCCTACACTTTATAACAAAACCAAATCTGGATATTGGACAGGTCCTCAAACCTTAAACCATGAAAAGCCTTGTAATCTGTAACGTCCTTCTGAAATCCACTCCTGGTTTTTGAGGAAGGAAATTTAAAAGATGAAGACTGGAGAGCACCTTTGAAGAAGACCCTGTGTATTAGGGTTCTCTAGAGGGACAGAACTAATGGAATACATATATATATACACACATAAAGGGGAGTTTATTAAGTATTAACTCACATGATCACAAGGTCCCACAATAGGCTATCTGCAGGCTGAGGAGCAAGGAGAGCCAGTCTGGTTCCAAAACTGAAGAATTTTGAGTCCAATATTTGAGGGCAGGAAGCATCTAGCACGAGAGAAAGATGTAGACTGGGAAGCTAGGTCACTCTCTCCTTTCACATTTTTCTGCCTGCTTATATTCTAGCCACACTGGCAGCTGATGAAATTGTGACCACCCAGATTAAGGGTGGGTCTGCCTTTCCCAGCCCACAAACTCAAATGTTAATCTCCTTTGGCAACACCCTCATAGACATACCCAGGATCAATACTCTGTATCCTTCGATCCAATCGAGTAGACACACTCAGTATTAACCATCACACCCTGGTACTAGGAGTGCAGGAAATGCGTACTGTCAAACCTATGCTGACACTGAGTCAGGCTCACCAGATACTGGCCAAGATGCTTGTTTTTGAAGGCACATGAATGAGTTAACATGGAGAGACAGGAGTCAGAACAGAAATAAACGATGACATAAGTAGATGAAATAGCCTGAACAGAAAACATTTCCCAGAGTAGAGCATGTTCCTTTGTAGGACAGTGGCACACACATAAAAAACCAGAAGCAACATGTTTTTCTGTTGTAAAAACAAAGTTAACGTAGAAAAAAAAGATTGTTATTTGAAGCCTGCTATTGGCAAACATGTTGCAACTGATTTTTTATTAAGGGAAGCTTCCAATTTCTGCATAACTCACATTTTTCTTCTTGAATATATTTTCGTGGTGTTATGATTTTGCCTGTGAATCTTTTCCTTGGGTGCAATTTAGTTTGTGGTAAGGAAAAAAACCAACAAAGTTTATAATGGTTCCCAGTGTGATTTTAAAATATTCCTTGAATGACAGCTTTCAAGCTTTTCAATATAATCTTATCTCATGAAAACATAAACATGAGACCGAGCTTCCAAATGAAAATATATTAAGAGAAAGAACTCAATGGTGCATTTCTTTTTTATTTTAATAGACTCCTAGAAATTATAATTTTCACAGCCCAGTTGAGGAATTTTAATTTTAATGGTACAGTAAGAAAATGTACAATATAAAATAAAAATGAGATAATAGTTTCTTAAAGTTTCTTACAGTTAAATGGGAACAAATAACATCCTACTCTGCTTCCTTAAAGCAGCAGTGTGGGCCAAGCATGGTGGCTCATGCCTATAGTCCCAGCCCTTTGAGATTACAGCACTCAGGAGGCTGAGGCAGGCAGATCACTTGAGGTCATGAGTTCAAGACCAGCCTGGCCAACATGGTAAAACCTCAGCTCTACTAAAAATCCAAAAGTTAGCCGGACATGACAGGTGCCTGTAATCCCAGCTACTTGGGAAGCTGAGGCAGGAGAATCACTTGAAGTTGGGAGGCAGAGGTTGTAGTGAGCCGAAATGGCCCCACTGCACTCCAACCTAGGCGACAAAGCAAGACTTTGTCAAAAAAAAAAAAAAAAAGAAAAGAAAAGAAAAAAAAGCAGTGTGACTTGCTCAAAGGAGAAAAGTTCCATTTGAGGTTGGGGAAAGTGGCTCACATCTATAATCCCAGCACTTTGGGAGGCCAAGGTGGGAGGATCACTTGAGCCCAGGAGTTTGAGGCCAGCCTGGGCAACTTAGCAAACCCAGTCTCTACAAAAAGTTTAAAAAAAATTATCTGGGTGTGGTGGCACGTGCCTATAGTGCCTAGCTACTCAGGAGGCTGAGGTAGGAAGAGACCTAGAACCCAGGAATTAGGGGCTGCAGTGAGCTGTGATTGTACCACGGCACTTCAGCCTGGGTGACAAAGACAAGCCTTGTCTCTTTAAAAAAACAAAAAGAAAAATTCAGTTTGAGAAAGAGCATTTGTTTGAACATTATAATATATTTTAGTGTAATAAAATAGTCCATCGGTCCATTCTTAGAAGCAATTGCCTCTTTGATGGGTAAGGAGTAGTTTCAAGAATGAAGTTTGAGATTAGCCCCTCTTGGTTGCAAGGAATTGACACACTGTAAGGACAACTGAAGTACCAAGGACATGTTATAGGTAGACACGCATAGCAATAAGGGAAGTAGACTCTTAAGGAATTCCAACCATAGTGCCTAGCCGAGTCTCACAGGCACTGAAAACAGAATATGAGCCTAAGGAACTTCAAGTCCCCAGAGTTTGCACATCTTTTCTCTGGCTTGGTTGCTGTTGACCCTCTGGGTGCGCATTTCTGTTTTTGTCCACTTCTCCTCTCCCTCCCTGATATGGTTTGGCTGTGTCCCCACCCACATCTCATCTTGAACTGTAATTCCCACAATTCCCATGTGTCATGGGAGGAACCTGGTGGGAGGTGATTGAATTATGGGGGCAGGTCTTTCCTGCGCTGTTCTTGTGATGGTGAATGAGTCTCACAAGATCTGATGGTTTTAAAAAATGGGAGTTTGCCTGCACAAGCTCTCTCTTTTTGGCTGCTGCCATCCACGTGAGAGGTGATTTGCTCCTCCTTGCCTTCTGCCATGAATGTGAGGCTTCCCCAGCCATGTGGAACTGTAAGTCCAGTTAAACCTCTTTCTTTTGTAAATTGCCCAGTCTTGGGTGTGTGTTTTCTGCAGTGTGAAAACGAACTAATACACTCCCTATTGTCTTTCTCAATTCCATTGCTTCTGCTTCTTTTCTTATAGTTGGACATATTCATGACCCTGTTTTATAATTTCTCTTTCTGGGCAGACTTTCAGGTTGAGATCCTATAGCTTATTGCTCAAATCTCTTTTTAGTTCCCAATTAAAATTTCTGAAAGAATCTTATGGCCTCAGTCTTTTTGGGCAAAGCTTTGTTATCTGACTGTATCATGGCTACTGACCAGCGTGTGGGGCAGGTACCTTTTCTCTCTGATTATTTCTTGGTGTTGGTAGGAGGATTGAAGAGGAACCATATAGTTCAAAATATGGTCTTTCCTTTGGAGACATTTGGAAGTCCAGTTCTTCTCAGAAAGGGGCGTGGGAATTGGATAGGCAGGGTAGCTCACACCTGGAATCCCAGCACTTTGGGAAGTAGTGGTAGGAGGCTCGCTTGAGCCCAGGAGTTCGAGACCAGCCTGGGAAATATAGTGAGACCTTGTCTCTACCAAAAGAAAAAAAAGCGGAGACAGGGGGTATGGGGATAGGAGTCCCATGGCAGGTATATCCGGCATATGTTGACTGAAGGATTGTTGATTTTTATTCTCAGGGGTCTGAAGAACCGAAACTAAAATGGGAACACATCACAACCCTCATTGCAAGCCTCAGAGAATTTGTGAGATCCACTGACCGAAAAATCATAGCCACCACATTGTCAAAGCTGAAACTGGAGCTGGACTTTGACAGCCATGGCATTAGCCAAGTCCAGGTGGTGCTCTTTGGTTTTCAAGATGCTGTAAGTATGATATTTTGCCAGTGTTTTCCCACACACTAATATTGGTTAGAAAAATAAGATAAAACATAAGTTCTGTTATTTTTCTTTAAAAATTCCATTGAACTCTATTCTTTTTGGATGAAAAATGAGATATTCGCCTCTCAGTGTGCTTCTAAGTATTGATTTGTTGTTTTGTGTGTTTGCATTCCCCAAATTAAAAACACATAAAACCGAATCACCATGGAAAATAACAAAATATTTCCCATGGCTGAACTTCGTTCTTATGAAATTATGTTGGGTCATTGTTTATTTTGACGACTTTAGCAACGTAACACACTTTAGTCAATGCTATATGAGAAATGCCATCTAGTGGCCATTGAGAAAAACTTAACAGTACAGATTGAAATGGTCATTGCTGAATAAAACCAGTAATTTTTTTCCAATTTTTTCTAGTTTTCATACAGAACATTTTTAACATGTTTGTTTCATAAATACCTACTCTGTCCTAGCCAGAAATATACTTTCAGAGTACAGAGCATCACTGATTAAAAAGTAAAGCACATGATCTAATGAGAGATTGCTGAGAAGTCTTCTCTCTAAAATTGAGTTGCTATGCAACACAAACTAAAGCTAGTCTTCTGTAACGGATTCAGAACCCTCTGTCTTATTCTTGGGTGAGACTTATCTGTGGAACTCAGTGCCAAAAAGCCTCAAGCAACCCCCAGAAGACCCTTAGCAAGATATGGGAGACTGAAATAAGAGGGTTCTTGATGGTGGCTGTGGTATAAATCTGGAAGTATAATTTTATTTAAATTCCAAAAATTAATTCAGCCCTAATGAGTGCATTGCTTCTATGTAGAAAGTATCTTGACAATTTTATATGCAACATCAAATGATCCCCAATTTAAAGCCAAATCAGAATCCTTCAATAACCACTAGCATTCTCTGAGACACGGCATAAGCCACTTGGTCTTTATGCTATATTGTGGACAGGGACAAGAGTCCTGACTTGATTGAGGGCATAAGAAATTAAAGCAACTGGCAAAGCCTATCACTAATATTAAATGCTAAAAGCATGCTTATGCTGCAACTAGGGAAACCCAACTGCCTGCAAATAGAGTGAAATAATTTCGCTAATTTGCACTTGCCCACACATTTGGCTTCTAGCCTAGAGGTTGGAAAGCAAGTTTGCTGTAGAATTCAGACTGAGACCTATTGGGTTGTACTCCTGGGCCTTGGTCAGACAGACACACACACATGTACACACACACACACACACACACCTGCTCTTACTCATTCACTGTCCAGGATGAGAATGAACCCAAAGTATGGGCCCTATGATGTAATTTGCTATGTAATAAAGAGCTGAAAGGAGCAGGTCATGGTTATAACAGATCCCTCTTCCACCTAATAAGAATGTAAATTCTTTTCTTTTGAGATGGAGTCTCCCTCTATTGCCTAGGCTGGAGTGCAGTGGCATGATCTCAGCTCACTGCAGCATCTGCCTCCCGGGTTCAAGCAATTCTTGTCCCTCAGCCTCCAGAGTAGCTGGGACTACAGGCGCCTGCCACCATGCCCAGCTATGTTTTGTATTTTTTAGTAGAGATTGGGTTTTGCCATGTTGGCCAGGCTGGTCTTGAACTCTGGCCTCAGGTGATCTGCCCGCCTTGGACTCCCAAAGTGCTGGGATTACAGGGCATGAGCCACTGTGTCCAGCCAGCATGTAAATTATTTAAAGAAATGAAGATACCAGGACAAACTCAGCCTAGATGGATTTTCAAGAACAAGTGGGAACCTAGCAAGGGTTCACTTCCTGTGCAACTACTACAAGGAAGTTCTCAAACTGACTCTCTTCCAAAATAGGGGATTTTGATGAAGATGGACCAAGGACAGGCATGAGCAACTGGAGCTCCAGCTCTTGGCATGGGTTTGTGACTAGGTCACCATCTCCCCAGCCGCAGTAGGGATGGTGATTAAATTTTTGGAATTTAAATAAAATTATACTTCCATAATCATACTATAGGCACTTAGAGGTATCTAACCAGAGCCCTGTTGGGGAAATAGCCTATTTTTTTTAGAGGTCTGTGTGAGCCAACAGGTGGTAGAGTTAACCCAAACTTTAAGTGAGCTTGTCTTAGTCTTACGCTAAAACCTTGTTTTTAGAAAGATAATACACATGACAAATACATACAATGGAATATTATTCAAGCTTAAAAAGGCAAGAAATTCTGACACATGCTACAACATGAATGAAGCTTAGAGATGAAGCCAAGTGAAATAAACCATTCACAAAAGGCCAAATACTGTAATTCCACTTATATGAAGGTACCTATAGTAGTGAAATTTATAAGAGACAGAAAGTAAAATGCTTGTTTGCAGGGACTGTGGGGAGGGAGAAACGGGAACGTACTGTTTAATGCGTATAGAGTTTTAGTTTTGCAAGATAAAGAATTCTGTGGATGGATGGCAGTGATGGTAGTACAATAATGTGAATGTACTTAATGCCACTGAACCGTATACTTAAAAATGCCTAAGATGGCCAGGCACGGTGGCTCCTGTCTGCAATGCCAGCACTTTGGGAGGCTGAGGCAGGAGGATTGCTTGAGCCCCAGAGGCAGAGGTTGCAGTGAGCCATGATCCCGCCACTGCACTCCACCCTGGGTGACAGAGGAAGACCCTGTCTCCAAAGCAAACGAAAAAAAA
>NW_012101965.1:2945938-2950379 GCF_000951045.1 Mandrillus leucophaeus
TCTGGAAGTATAATTTTATTTAAATTCCAAAAATTAATTCAGCCCTAATGAGTGCATTGCTTCTATGTAGAAAGTATCTTGACAATTTTATATGCAACATCAAATGATCCCCAATTTAAAGCCAAATCAGAATCCTTCAATAACCACTAGCATTCTCTGAGACACGGCATAAGCCACTTGGTCTTTATGCTATATTGTGGACAGGGACAAGAGTCCTGACTTGATTGAGGGCATAAGAAATTAAAGCAACTGGCAAAGCCTATCACTAATATTAAATGCTAAAAGCATGCTTATGCTGCAACTAGGGAAACCCAACTGCCTGCAAATAGAGTGAAATAATTTCGCTAATTTGCACTTGCCCACACATTTGGCTTCTAGCCTAGAGGTTGGAAAGCAAGTTTGCTGTAGAATTCAGACTGAGACCTATTGGGTTGTACTCCTGGGCCTTGGTCAGACAGACACACACACATGTACACACACACACACACACACACCTGCTCTTACTCATTCACTGTCCAGGATGAGAATGAACCCAAAGTATGGGCCCTATGATGTAATTTGCTATGTAATAAAGAGCTGAAAGGAGCAGGTCATGGTTATAACAGATCCCTCTTCCACCTAATAAGAATGTAAATTCTTTTCTTTTGAGATGGAGTCTCCCTCTATTGCCTAGGCTGGAGTGCAGTGGCATGATCTCAGCTCACTGCAGCATCTGCCTCCCGGGTTCAAGCAATTCTTGTCCCTCAGCCTCCAGAGTAGCTGGGACTACAGGCGCCTGCCACCATGCCCAGCTATGTTTTGTATTTTTTAGTAGAGATTGGGTTTTGCCATGTTGGCCAGGCTGGTCTTGAACTCTGGCCTCAGGTGATCTGCCCGCCTTGGACTCCCAAAGTGCTGGGATTACAGGGCATGAGCCACTGTGTCCAGCCAGCATGTAAATTATTTAAAGAAATGAAGATACCAGGACAAACTCAGCCTAGATGGATTTTCAAGAACAAGTGGGAACCTAGCAAGGGTTCACTTCCTGTGCAACTACTACAAGGAAGTTCTCAAACTGACTCTCTTCCAAAATAGGGGATTTTGATGAAGATGGACCAAGGACAGGCATGAGCAACTGGAGCTCCAGCTCTTGGCATGGGTTTGTGACTAGGTCACCATCTCCCCAGCCGCAGTAGGGATGGTGATTAAATTTTTGGAATTTAAATAAAATTATACTTCCATAATCATACTATAGGCACTTAGAGGTATCTAACCAGAGCCCTGTTGGGGAAATAGCCTATTTTTTTTAGAGGTCTGTGTGAGCCAACAGGTGGTAGAGTTAACCCAAACTTTAAGTGAGCTTGTCTTAGTCTTACGCTAAAACCTTGTTTTTAGAAAGATAATACACATGACAAATACATACAATGGAATATTATTCAAGCTTAAAAAGGCAAGAAATTCTGACACATGCTACAACATGAATGAAGCTTAGAGATGAAGCCAAGTGAAATAAACCATTCACAAAAGGCCAAATACTGTAATTCCACTTATATGAAGGTACCTATAGTAGTGAAATTTATAAGAGACAGAAAGTAAAATGCTTGTTTGCAGGGACTGTGGGGAGGGAGAAACGGGAACGTACTGTTTAATGCGTATAGAGTTTTAGTTTTGCAAGATAAAGAATTCTGTGGATGGATGGCAGTGATGGTAGTACAATAATGTGAATGTACTTAATGCCACTGAACCGTATACTTAAAAATGCCTAAGATGGCCAGGCACGGTGGCTCCTGTCTGCAATGCCAGCACTTTGGGAGGCTGAGGCAGGAGGATTGCTTGAGCCCCAGAGGCAGAGGTTGCAGTGAGCCATGATCCCGCCACTGCACTCCACCCTGGGTGACAGAGGAAGACCCTGTCTCCAAAGCAAACGAAAAAAAATAATAATAATAAATAACTGAAAATAATGAACAGTAAGAACAGCCTTTATTTTTATTTAAAGTCTCTTAGACCCTGTCTTCCTCCTTCACCCCCTCCCTCCATCCATTCTGTAGACATCATAAAAGCTAAAAACTGCAGATTCTGAGTCCCAAAGAAGCAACATTCTCATTTGAACCAGACTGCCTTTCACTTAAATAACTTATTTGCTTACATGGGGCTCACTGAACTTTGATTTGAAGTAGCAATTTTTACTTTATTTTCCAATGACATAAAGAATTACAAAGAATTCAAGGTGAAGAAACTTTTTAGTTTTTTTTTTTTTTTGTAAATGGAACTTCATCCAACTGCTTGGATCAGCTAGGCTATTTGCAATTAAAAATTAAAGTAGGCTAAATGTCACTCTCTCTCCAGGTCAATAAAGTTCTTCGGAATCATAACATCAAGCCGCACTGGATGTTTGCCTTAGACAGTATCATCCGGAAGGCGGTGCAGACAGCCATTACCATCCTGGTTCCAGGTCAGAGATATTTAATTACTCTGCACATATTTAGTGCTTGGGTATTTTAGATTAGTGTTCATCTGTTATTTCTCATATCACTTTAGTACTTTAAAAACCATAATACCCTTTTTTAAAGAAATATTTTCAACGTCACCAAATAGTACCTATAGTCTGGATAATGGTACACAAAGCAAAATATTTACTAGGAGTGAGGAAGGCTTGCTTCCCCTGTCTTTAAGGAATGTGTTTGGATGTGAAGAGAAAGAGAAAAATATACAGGTGACTCAGATAAATATACATTTCAAAATATAGGTACCTGGACCACAAAACACATTCCTACATATTTTACCCAGTGGTTCCCAAATCTTCCAGTGTATTGAGCAATTTAAGGAGGCACTGCATAGCTTATTGCATTGAGCAATTTAATTGTCTTTAAAATTACAGCTTTCAAAGCCCCATCTGAGGCCAAATAAGAATCTGCCAGGAATAAAGCCCAGGAATCTGATTTTTTTTAAGACTAGTCTTTTAGAGCAGTTTAAGGTTCACAGCAAAATTGAGTGGAAGGTATGGAGATTTTGCACATACCCCTTAGCCTCACACATGCATAGCCTCCTCCATTATCAAGGTCCCCCACAGAGTGGTATATTGGTTACAATCAATGAATCTACATTGACATGTTATTATCACCAAGAATCCATGTTCACATTAGGGTTCAGTCTTGGTGTTGTACATTCTCTAGGAATTCTACATATATAATAACACGTATCCACCATTATAGTATAATAAATAATATTTTCACAGCCCTAAAAATCTTCCATGTCCCACCTATAAGAACCTGATTTTAATACAGCTCCCAGGTCATGTTGATGCACAGCCAAATTTGGAAATCACTGGTCTAGACACAGCCCCAGCTATGTTGGCAGTGAAATACAACAGGGGTAGTGTTGATGAAACAAGGCTTTTTGGCATAAGTGAGGAGTGTATTCATACTCTAAGGCAAAACTTCCAACATGTTTTGATAGTCTACCCATTAATAAAGAAATTGTAGGCAAAGCTCTTCCACCCTGTGTGTGTGTTGGGGTGGTGGGTGGATGCATGGATGCATGGATGAGTATGTAGGTAGGTAGAAAGAAAGAGCAGTTGACCAATTGATAGATGGATAGATACAGATTTATATATATATTTATATAAACAAATTAGAAACATGTTCTGTTGTACTAATTTGTACCTATGTTATAAAACATTCTGAAATATAAATTTAAAAGGATAAGATCAATATGAAATATTTTCATTTTAGTTTTCTTTTCTTTTTTTTTTTTTTTTTTATAAGTAGAGACAAAGTCTCACTCTGTTGCCCAGGCTAGTCTCAAATCCCTGGGCTCAAGCTGTCCTCCCGCCTCAGCTTCTCAAAGTGCTGTGATTATCGGTGTGAGCTGCTGCACCTGGCCCTGAAATATTTTTAAATTAAAATTATTTATAAATGGTACTACAAACTTTTAAGTTCAGGCCAACCCTTCTGAGTTGTGGAATTCCCTTTCTTCTCATAGAACACTTGAGTGTTTGACATGAGAGGCAGAGCATCCATGTCAATCTTTATGTTAAACATTGGTCAACATTAAGTTATTTCTTATGTAAGAAAGAAACAGAAGTTCTGCTATCCCCGAACATGTTACTTCTACCTGAAACACACCTCCACCCCATGTGTCTCCTGTCCTGTGGCTTGCACCTTTGCATTCTTCAGGCCACTGAGAGTCTGGACCTATCACCAAATCTAAAGTAGGCTTCCTCTGTTATTCGCTCTCCTTGGAAATGGTTTTCACCAATTTGTGATGCCATAATCTGAAACTACTTTTGTTTCTAGTTTAATAGCTGTTACCCTCACCAGAGGGTAACTGTTTCTGGTTTATTTTATTCTGAGCCTAGCATACTGTCCAGCACAGTGTCTGGAAAACAGTGGATCCCTGATTCATATTTGGTTGAAACAGTAAGTAAATGAGTTTCACCTGATTATAACAAATTAGGGGCCAG
>NW_012101965.1:2955044-2956189 GCF_000951045.1 Mandrillus leucophaeus
ATCCTTGATCAGAAAAAGGACATTGGTAGGCAAACTGGTGAGATTCAAATAATGTCCATAGATTAGTTAATAGTATTGTATCAAAGCCGGGCGTGGTGACTCACATCTATAATCCCAGCACTTTGGGAGGCGGAGGTGGGAGGATTGCTTGAGCCTAGAGTTTGAGATCACCCCAGGCACTGGGGTGAAACCCCATCTCTACATAAAAAATACAACAATAAGTCAGGCATGGCGGTGTGTGCCTGTGGTCCCAGTTACTAGGGAGGCTGAGGCGAGAGGATAAGCTGAGCCCAGGAGGTCAAAGCCACAGTGAGCTGAGATTGCGCCACTGCACTCTGGCCTGGGGGATAGAGTGAGACCCTGTCTCAAAAAAAAAAGTATTGTATCAATGTTAATTTCCTGGTTTTGATAATAGTGCCAGAGGTATATAAACTGTTAAGGTGAGGGCAAGTGGCTGAAGGCTATACAAGAACTCTCTGCACTATTTTTACAACTTCTCTGTTATCCTAAAATTATTTCAAAATAAAAAGTAAAAAAAAAAAAAAAGTGTTTAATCTTTTTTCCAAAAGGAGCACACAGAACAGAGAGTACAGTACAAGTCCCTTAAGAATTTGTTTTTTCTCAGACTATTTTCTCACTTGTCATCAAGAATCAACTTTTAAATTATTGGCAGCGTTAGTCCTCTAGTACAGGCTGCTTGTGGGTGACCAGATGCAGTAATGCTGAGCACAGAGACTATGATGGCAGTGCTAAGGTAAGAGTATTGATAATGTAAGCATACTTCCTATATTAACAATAATTGTTAAAAGCTGCTTCAAGCACTTGATATTACCACCAGTTGTTAAACTGAATCAAGCACGTGCTCCAAGTTCACATTAATGTGAATTGAACAGCATTGTATACGTACGAGGAGCTTCATGCAAGTGTGATACACTGCACTCACAAGTATTATGATCTTACTAAGCATTAGAAATACCCTGTGTTAAAGCAGCTCGGTCTAGGCCAAGTGTGGTGGCTCATGCCTATAATCCTAGCACTTTGGGAGGCCAAGGCGGGCAAATCACATGAGGCCAGGAGTTTAAGACCAGCAACATGGTAAAACCCTGTCTCTACCAAAAATGCAAATATTAGCCAGGTGTGGTGGT
>NW_012101965.1:2958839-2960908 GCF_000951045.1 Mandrillus leucophaeus
AAAAAAAAAAAAAAAAGAAAGGACTTTGTCCTTCCACCATGAAATTGGTTTCTTTGAGGCCACTAGGAGTTTCTGATTTCAATTGAAGTTACTGTTTAAAAACATTTATTTTTGAAAAGTGGAAATTTTAGAGGAGAATTACATGGAGACAGTACTTTTTGTATTTCCCCCAGGATAAGAGAAATCCATACACACTGTATACCAATATATAAATGATGAAATATGTGGACAAGATGAAGTGATGTCAGTCATTCAACAATTCCATGAAATTTCTCGATGTCCTGAAAGATTTTGTTATGCAATTAAGCTATAAAGAAACTACATGAAAAACAGAAGGTCTTCAAATGCCCCTGATAAAAATTCCTTTTAGATGTAAGATACTACAGTTAACCTGCCATTTCAGAAGACACGCGAGAGAAGACCACACATTTTAAAAAGTATACCATCACTAGGACAATCATGCATTGTTTAATGACAGGGCTATGTTCAGAGACATGCGTCCTTAGGCAATTTTGTCATTGTGCAAATATCCTAGAGTGGACTTACACAAACCTAGATGGCAGAGCCTACTAGATGCCCAGGCCGTATGGTATGGCCTGTTGCTCCCGGGCTACAAATTTGTATGGTGTGTTACTATACTGAATATTGTGGGCAATTTTAACACAGTGGTAAGTGTTTGTGTGTCTAAACATACAAAAGGTATAGTAAAATACAGTATTATAGTCTTATGGGACCCCTGTAGTATATGCAATGCATCCTTGACTGAAATGTTATTATACAGCACATGATTGTACATTCATTTCCTAGATCTGCCGGCTGAGAAGACCCAGATCTTGGTTTCTAAATGCCATTCTTCAATAAAAGGAATTGGGTCTCCTTGGAGCAGTGGTTGATTCTGGGCTGGGGGCAGGGGAAATAAAAGATAAGATTGTAGCTGGGCATGGTGTCTCACCCCTGTACTCCTAAGGCTTTGTGAGGCCAAGGCAAGAGGATCACTTGAGGCCAGGAGTTTGAGACCAGCCTGGCTAAAATATCAAGACCCTGTCTCTAAAAAAATAAAAATAAATTAGCCAGACATAGTGGTGCATGCCTATAGCTACTTGGGAGGCTGAGGTGGGAGGATCGCTTGAGCCCAGGAGATAGAGGCTACAGTGAGCTACGATTGCACCACTGTACTCCAGCCTGGGTGACACAGCGAGACCCCATGTCATAAATAAATAAATAAATACCTGCCAGAAATAAGAAAGTGTCAAAAAGGATGGAGATTTATTGAAAGGACACTATAGCCAACCTGAAAATGTTCCCAATAGTCTAAGCCAGAACAATCTGAACTATAAAATAATGATCATATTGGATTATAGATTATAGAATAAAATAAGCGTCCATGAGTCCATATTAATATAAATAATTGAATAAATAAATATATAGATGAGAAAGGTTAGCTTTTTGTTATAGTAGAGTTGCGATTGATAAATGAAAATGAATGAGGAAAACAGAAAATCACCAGTAGGCAAACACCACAGTAATAATTATTGCAGGCAAGGACCATCAATGACTGCTAAAGTAGGCAAAAGAATGAGGAGAAACAGGATATGTGAATGGTTTTCAAAGTGTCTCCCCACAAGATATTTACTAACTGCCAAGAGAAAACAGTAATTTTATAGTGAAGGAATGTGGTAGACACCCCCTCAACCAAATGATCAAGGTAAGCATCACTAGTAAGAAGACATATCAGCGTCATATACCTCCTGATAGGATGCGCTGAGAAGGACACAGCATCACACTGTGATGTTCTTGCCAAAAATACACAGTCCCAACCTCATCACAACAAGACATCAGTGAACCTCAAATAAAAGACATTGTACAAAAACCTGACCAATACTCCTCAAAAGGGTGAAGGTCTTGAGAAATAAAGAAATACTAGTTACATATTGGAAGAGACTAAGGTGACGTGACAACTAATTATAATGAGGGATCCTTGATCAGAAAAAGGACATTGGTAGGCAAACTGGTGAGATTCAAATAATGTCCATAGATTAGTTAATAGTATTGTATCAAAGCCGGGCGTG
>NW_012101965.1:2962073-2967436 GCF_000951045.1 Mandrillus leucophaeus
AAAAAAAAAAAAAGAAAAGAAAAAGAAACTTGGTCTAGTTATTTTCCTCTGGGGAAGTAACCATTTAGGTGGGAATAGTTTTGTTGTTGATCCCATCATGCTGGTTTGGAAACAATGCACTGGCCCCACTTTCCCACTCATAGGCTTTAAGGCCCCCTTGAGTCCCAATGTTTCTCCTGACACATGGCTTTCTCCTGACAGTCCCCTCTGCTTTACATTGTTCCCAGAGGGTCCTGGGCCACCGTTCGAGCTTCCTTCTCTCAAATACCTCTCCCTCTTTCTCTATCAAGCCAAGGCTCCCCTCCTCAAGAACTCTGCATAGGCCCTTCAGCCTCTATGAATCCTTCAGTGAGTGAGGAAACTACCACTGGATTTAGTCATTGCAAATGTACTTTATTTACCCCTTAGCACCCTTACTACATGTATGTGTTAGAGTTCTTCAAAGAAACAGAACCAATAGGATACATAGAGATATATAAGAGAAGATTTATTATAGGTATTGGCTCATGTGATTATGGAGGCTGAGAAGTTCCACCATATAACATCAGTAAACTGGAGAACTAAAAAAGCTGGTGGTATAATCAGTCTGACTCCAAAGGCCTGAGAACCAGGGGAGCTGACTGTAATTGAAGGCCTGAGAACCAAGAGCTCCGATATCCAAGAGCAGGAGAAGGTGGATGTCCCAGCTCAAGAAGAGAGAAAGAGAATTCACCTTTTCTGCATCTTTTTGTTCTATTCAGGTCCTCAGTGGATTGGATGATGCCTTCCCACAATGGAGAGGGCCATCTTCTTTACTAAGTGCATTGATTCAAATGCTAATCTCTTCTGGAAACACCCTCACCCCTCACAGACACATCCAAAATAATATTTACCAGCTATCTGGCCATCCTTAGCCCAGTCAAGTTGACATATAAAATTAACCATCTCAATATACATGTGAATTATATATATAACTAGGTCTATACCTGAGATAATCTGAGATATTTATAGCTATATTCATTTGCACTTATAATTTCATGTTATATTTGCATGTGCTCTCAGCACTCTTCTGTATATTTGCCCTAATTCTCCTTTAGATTGTCATCTCTTTGAGAAAAAAGACCAGATGTTCTATGTCATTTGCATATTTTACAATGTCTAATCCGATGACATGCACTCAGGGAGCCACCATGAAAGACCAAAATAACAAAGCACTGAATGAACTTACAATTTTCTACTTTCTTTAAATTATTTCAGAGAATTTTTAACGTCATATATACATATGTAAAATGATAATTTTAAGTTTACAGAATTAAGAGGATATTTAAATATAATAGGATTAGAAATTTTCCTTCCCTAAAAGTGAGATTATAGTCAACAGGACTACAAACCTTTTTACATTATTTAAAAATTTCAGTTTAGGGCCGGGCACGGTGACTCACGCCTGTAATCCCAGCACTTTGGGAGGCCAAGGCAGGGGATCACCTGAGGTCAGGAGTTCGAGACCACCCTGACCAACATGGAGAAACTCCATCTCTACAAAAATACAAAATTAGCCAGACATGGTGGCGCATGCCTGTAATCCCAGCTACTCAGAAGCCTGAGGCAGGAGAATTGCTTGAACCCAGGAGGTGGAGGTTGCAGTGAGCCAAGATCGTGCCATTGCACTCCAACCTGGGCAACAAGAGCAAAACCCCATCTAAAAAAACAAAAACAAAAATTCAGTTTAGAAATCATAACAGAAATGTAAGACTAATTATAGAAAGTTTTAAAAGGTCTAATCTTGTCCTCTAATTTAATCTAGAATCATATTTTCTTAAATTATTTTTAAATTACTGTATTGCTTTCTAAATACAAATAACCCTAGTAGGAATACCCTTCCATTCTGCCAACAGTTTTTGAAGACGTAATATGTTTAGCCCCTGCAATCAGTGCTGGGTTTACAAAACTAAAACACATGATTTTGACTTACTCCTACTACACTATCAATACATTAAGAAATGGGATTTTGGAATAAGAGATGAGATAGAGTAGAGGTGATGTTTGGTTAGCCTTAAGAGTTAAAGCGTGAGGACATGGAAAAATTGGAATCCTTGTACACTGTTGTTGGGAATGTAAAATGATACAGCTACTATGGAAAACAGTATGATGGCTCCTCAGAAATTAAAAATAGAAGCAAGCACCCTTGTGAACCAGCAATTTCTCTTCTGGGTATATATTCAAAAAAAAATAAAAGAAGGATTTCAAAGAGACATTTGCACATTCATATTCATAACAGTACTATTTACAATTGCCAAGAGGTGGAAGCAACCCAAGTGTCTGGCAACAGATGAATGGATAAACAAAATGTGGTATATACATATAATGGAATATTATTGAGTCTTAGAAAGGAAGGAAATTCTGACCCATGCTACAACATGGATAAACCTTGAGGGCATTATGCTACGTAAAATAAGCCAGTCACAAAAAGACAAATAGTATATGATTCCATAATTTTATGGCTTTTTCACTCCTGTAGTTCAGCAAGTGGGAGGGAGTGGCACCCAGTGGCTTCTTCTCTCCCATCATTTGGCAAGTGGGAGGGAGTGTTACAGCTCTATTACTCCTGCCGCCCACAGCTTGGCGAGCAGGAGTGCTACATCCCTTTCAATCCCACAGTTCAGTGAGTTCTGGGTTCTTGTCCCATGACCAAGAGGAATAAGGTACACAGACATTGGAGAGTGAGTAAAGCAGAGTAGAATTTAATTGAGTAACAGAAAGAAAGTTCTCAGCCTTGAGAGGGGACCTGAAATTGGGTAGCCATCTGTGAGGCTGAGTCTGGGGGTTTTATGGGCTTAGAATGGGGGCGGGGTGCATGCTGATTGGTTCATGAGTGGTCTTGGAAAAAGCACAACTTGACTGGTTAAAAGGCATCATTCAGAAGGAAGCAATTTTGAGAGAGTAGGTAAGATGGGGATAGAAGTTTTCACTCTGGTTGTGGACTGTCTCCGGAATTGGCAGCTTGCTTCTCAGGCTTTAAACTGTCCTTGGCTTTAAGGTCAGGTTTCACTGGAGACCGATCCCTGTCTGCCTAGGAATTTGTCTGTCTTCTGTCACTATAAATGTGAGGTATCTAGAGTAGTCAAATTCATAGAAATAGAAAATAGAATGGTAGTTTCCAGAAACTGAGGGGGAGTAGTAATGGGGAGTTGCTGATGGGTAGAGTTTGAGTTTTGCAAAATGAAAATGTTCTGGAGATTGGTAGCATAGCACTGTTAGTATACTTAACACTACTGAACTGTATACTCAGAAATGATTAAGATGGTAAAATTTCTGTCATGCACTTCTTAAAACCACTATACAGAATTTTAAAGGAGGGATAAAGCAAGCCAGGTCTATGTAAACCAGGCTTTGAAGAAGGACACTCTAGTTTTTGTTACAATCAAAAGATGATGAGTTCTCTTTAGATTGTTGAATTTAAGGTGCCTGCTCAACAGTAATGTCCAGGATGTTCTAGATGTAATAGGACTGGGGCTAGAGGTGTAGAGTTTGTCATCCACACGTCAGAAGTACTTAACCTTCATGGATTTGAATGAGCTCATCTATGGAGCAAAAGTAGAAACATGAAAAAGTGAAGGATAGAACCCCAGCTTCCAGCTTAAAAAGGAGGCAGGTAGTAGATAAAAAGGTTCTGAAGAAGAAAAATAGCAGCCAGAGATTTAGAGGAAAATACTGTTCACAGATCAAGTAGGGTAAAGATAAAAGTTACCTGGAGGATTTGGCTGGTGGGACTTTGATGACCTTGCCAAAGTGCCCATATAAGAATGATGGGATGGGGTCCTCCATTGCTCCCACTGGACTCCCCTACTCTACACAGGGGCTCTTAACGTGTGGTTCATGAACTTGGGAGAGGCTTCAGGAGTCTGTGCAAATATAGCAAAATCTAGGTAAAACCAGGAAATCTAGGCAAAATGTTGCATGAATGTGTTTTTATTCTGGGGAGAGTTTTTATGACTTTCATCAGATTTT
Source organism: Mandrillus leucophaeus (assembly GCF_000951045.1). Classification (NCBI taxonomy): domain Eukaryota; kingdom Metazoa; phylum Chordata; class Mammalia; order Primates; family Cercopithecidae; genus Mandrillus; species Mandrillus leucophaeus. The sequence goes on from NW_012101965.1 coordinate 2,966,061, forward strand.
TAGTAGGTTCCATGATTTGATAAATATTCTATGTGCCAGAGTATATGGAGTCAAAATTCAATATTTCTGCTACCTTGATTTCACTTAAATTATGACTGTAATTCCTTTTTGTGGACCAAGTTTAAGGATTTAATCACAATTTATAATATTTTTTCTTATGGGAAGATATTATTAACAAAAAATAGCCAAACTCTGTATACTATTTAGAAGTTTATTCTGAACCAAATATGAGTGACTATGGCCTGTGACAGAGCTTCTGGAGGTCCTGAAAACATGTGCCCAGGGCAGTTGGGTTATAGCTTGGTTGTATACATTCTAGGGAGACAGAAGTTACAGGCAAACACATAAATCAATATATGTAAGGTAGATATTCAGCCCAGCAAGGCAGGACATCTGGCAGGGATTGGGAGGTGGGGAGGTGGTTGGGGTCCCAGGTCATAGGTAGATTCGAAGATTGGCAGTTGGTTGAAAGAGTTAAGCTTTGCCTGAAGAGTTGAAGTCAGCATAAAGAAATGCTTGAGTTAAGATAAGGGATATTGTGGAAGCCAAGGTTCTTATTATGTAGATGAAGCCCCTAAGTAGCAAACTACAGAGAGAATAGATGGTAAAATCTCTTATTGGACCTTAAAAAGTGTCAGACTCTTAGTTGAATCTCTCCGGGATCAGGAAAAGACCTGGAAAGGTAAGGGATTGTCTACAGAATGCAGATTTCCCCGACAAGTGATGACTTTGCAGGACCATTCCAAAATATGTCAAATAAATATATTTTGGGGCAAAATACTGTGACTTCCTTTATGGCCTGTTGTTTGTCATGGGATGCTATACTAGAGTCAGGTTGGAATTTGGTATCCTATTGCTACAAAGAGTCTGTTTTGTCAGCCTTATGGTCTTTATTTTAATGGTATTGCTGGTCAGTCGTGCCTAAACTCCAAAGGGAGGAGGTATAACAAGGAATATCTGACCTTTCTTCCCATCATGGCCTGAGCTAGTTTTTTCAGGTTTTCTTGGGGATCCCCTTGACCTGGGAGTAGGTGGTTCTTCAGTCAGTTGGGGGGCTTAGAATTTTATTTTTAGTTTACAGTATCATCCAAGTTTTTTGTTTGTTTGTTTGTTTGTTTGTTTGGAGAATGAGTCTCATTCTGTTGCCCAGGCTAGAGTGCGGTGCCACGATCTCGGCTCACCACAGCCTCTGCCTCCTGGGTTCAAGTGATTCTCCTACCTCAGCCTCCCAAGTAGCATGCCACCATGTCCGGCTAATTTTTGTATTTTTAGTAGAGACAGGATTTCACTATGTTGGCCAGGCTGGTCTCAAACTCCTGACCTCATGATCTGCCCACCTTGGCCTCCCAAAGTGCTGGGATTACAGGCATGAGCCA
>NW_012101965.1:2967486-2976456 GCF_000951045.1 Mandrillus leucophaeus
TGCCCAGCCACAATATCTTTCTTAATTCAAGTTGGCCAGGCTGGTCTCAAACTCCTGACCTCATGATCTGCCCACCTTGGCCTCCCAAAGTGCTGGGATTACAGGCATGAGCCACCGTGCCCAGCCACAGTATCATCCAAGTTCTAAACTGGCATGCAGATGATCTCATGTTATACAGTGTGTTTAAATTGGAAACTTGTAGCTTCTATAGTTTAAATTTCAACGGTTAGTCAACAGGTTAGAGGAGAACACGCACTAGAAATCAGCATAATAGTCAAAGAGAGATAGTCTTACTAACGTATCAGCCTGTGTGTGGCATTTTCAGCACCTGCTCTGCATCCCCTTACATTTTGGATGTTATAGGCAGAAAGTATTCTGCATACTCACATGTGTTTACATAATCTCTGTATATCTCAGTTTCCTTATCTGTAAGCAAGTTAATAGTTGCCAGATATTGTGTAATCTGAAAATGAATTTTACTTGTATAAACACTTTTAAATATTCTTAAAGGGTTTTTACATCTTTGCCTTTCTTTCAGATTTCTAGCATTTTCCCCACATATGTGCAATGTGAATATGTATTGATCATTCTTGAATTAGATCATTCTGTTTGAATTAGATCATATCTTGTGAATTTTGCAAGTTCAATAGAAGAACAAATCTGAGTGCCCAGAAATCCATCCTCACTTTTGGAAAAGCAGTTTGGAATATATCTTATTGATGGTGGGGCAGGAGGGTAGCACTCATATCTTAAGAAATTAAGGCAATGAGTCATATTTTATAAACGCTACCACTGATATTATGCCAAACAGAACTAAGGCCACATTTCAGCCTTGCATCTGAGAGTGATACTGCTGATCAAGAAGACTTGGATGTAGAAGATGACCATGAGGAACAGCCTTCAAATCAAACTGTCCGAAGACCTCAGGCTGTCATTGAAGATGCCGTGGCTACCTCAGGCGTGAGCACGCTTAGTTCTACTGTGTCTCATGATTCCCAGAGTGCTCACCGGTCACTGAATGTACAGCTTGGAAGGATGAAAATAGAAACCAATAGGTAAGTCCTACACTGAAATGGGTTGGTTTCTATTCTTTTACTTTTACTAAAGAGCATGTGTTTTTGGTCTACAGAATATGATTCCCATATCCCATTCGTGGAAACTTGATTGAATGCCTTTCTTTATAAAACAAGAGAGGTTTAGTTTAGCCTCTTTTGTCAAATACCACTTTCTGCCTCTACCAATTTAAGCCTTTTTCAGCAGCATTTGATTACTTCTTCATCTCCAAGTGCCCTAAGATTTTTCCAGTAGCTTTGTTATAGCCTCATGGACTGTCTAAGAAACAGGCTCAGAGCAGCATGTACCTTCCGGTAGATAGCTGAAAGAATAGAAAGCTCATGTTTTTGAAAGCCCAGTCAAGTTCTTATAGGAGAGGAAGATTACTGAGGTCGAGGGAACAAAACTAATTAATGGTGCTAAAGATTTGTATTTTAGAACCTAAAAAGGAAGATAGTTGACCACATTTATGATTCTATTTTGTTTTTGATATATTATAACATATCTGGAGTATAATTTGCCTTTGATAATTTGGTAGCATAGAACCCACAAGATCAGATTATTAAGTTAACAGCAAATGTTTCCTGTTCTTCGCAGATGTTGTTGGTACAGTTCAAGGTCTGAATTTTTATGATTTGTAGCTTCCTGTGCTGCCTACAGTTGACATGTGGGAAACTAACTTTATTACTCTGGGTTTGCATTAAAAACTTTTTTTTAAGTGAATCAATAACAGTTGTTCAAATATTTAGAAACCTTAATTGAAAATTCTAGTTGTTCACCAGGGAGATTAAAAATATCTTATTTCCAGTCATAAAGTTTAGGTTTTTAAAGGCAGGCTTGTATACCAAAATGAGTACAAGTGGTGAAAGCTCATCCTATATTCAGAAACATGAGATTTGGTTGCATGGTTAAGTAAATCCGTATAGACACATCTTCTATGATGTGCACAGAGCAGTCTTATTTTAATAAAGGGAGTTGCCTCTTTGACTTTCATGTCCCAATTTTGTTCTCTGAAACCCAGTTCTTGCCATCTCTACTATTTAGTGGGAAAGAACTTGGGTCTTTTCTCTTCTGAGACTTCATGGAAATCTTGGTTTCCCTCATTCCTCCTCTTCTCAAGCAAGAGTCCAAGGATAACACCCCATCATTATGGAAGTTGTCTGATAGTCACTTATCTCTAGGTTACTCTCTGTTGCCCAGTCCTGAGTGGTGGTGCTTTTTGGACTCCTGCTGTGATCTCTGGAGGAGGAAAGTTCACTCATTACTGTTTTGGTTGACCCCTTCCCACCCACGACTTCTGGTTAGAATTACACAGATAGTAAAGCTACTTTGTTTACCAAAGAGCTGGTACATCTGCTTTTCTGGTCCTGAAACCTCCTGTCTACACACCTGGCAATGTCAATAGGACCTGCCTCTCCTAATGCAGCCTAGACACAACTCCTTTTCCTTCTCTCCTTGGCCTATTTGCTTAGCATTGTGCTCACCACCCTGGCGCCACTGTCTGTCTACCACGCTTGGGCCATCTGCAGTTCCTGAGGGCTTCCGGCCGCTTTCTTCACAGCTTCCTCCTTTCTCTTCTGAGGGTCTCTTTGTTCTAGCTGAGGGCCTGCTTCTCACATCTGCCCATCTCTGTTGAAAAGACTAGCATTTACCCACATTTCTTTATTACATTAGTACGTAACTGCAGTTTTCACAACAACTCACACATTTTTGCTTTTTCCTCTACATATTTACATTTGAATCTGTGAAATCTACAGATAATCAGCCTCGTTTTTCCTTTTTCAGTAATATCTCCCACGGCTCTCCATCACCCGCAGAAAAGTGACATGAGGGACGATGTTTGCTTCATCCTTGATTTGAAGAAAGGCCAGCAGCTTTAGTACAAAAACCAAGTAATCGAAATAAGGGACCAGTCCTGTCCATGTTGGTCCTTCTAATTTTCAGTTGAATACTACCTGAAATATAAAGGCATACCTACTGCAAAATGAATCTAGAGGAAATGTTACTGTGTTTTTAGGAAAGGTTGTAGCTCTCATATTAAAAATTGTAAGCTTAGAATATTTAGGATGATCACTGATGAAGGGAAATCAGGTTTATCCTGCTCGGAGGATCACCTGAGCCCAAGAGGTTGAGGCTGCAGTGAGCCATGATTGCACCATTGCGCTCCAGCCTGAGTGATACAGCAAGACCCTGTCTCAAAAACAAAAACAAAAACAAAAACCTATCTCAAGAGGAGCTGCCTGTTTATCTAATTTCCCCATCCTGCAGTTCTGGAATTACCCACCAATCCACCTCACCACTCCTGCCCATCCAAGGTTAAAAATTGACCTCATGGCAGATCTTGCCATACTTTTTTGGAACAGAAAGGCAGACAGTTGCCTTGATTTCAAAATATTGCACTACTAAATAAACACAAAGTAAAAATAAAATTGATATACTGGATTGTTCTTAAGATAAATACCTCTAAGAGCTGGATTTGGAGCAAATGAGGTGGGCTGTCAATACTCTGCTTCCAGTGTTAAAGTTCTGGTGTTTAAGGTGTTAAAGGAAAGCTTCAGACAAATTAAATTTAATGGAGTTTAATTGAACAAGAAAAAAATAATTTGTGAATCAGGTGGCCTCTAGAATCACGGCAGATTCAGAGAGACTTCAGGGATGCCTCATGGCCAGAACAAATTTACAGAAAATAAAAGTAAAGTGACGTTCAGAAATCAGAAGTGTACAGAAAGAGCTAGATTTGTTATGGGTTGGTGTTCACCTTATTTGAACACTCAGCAGTGTATGAGTGGTTGAAGTATGGCTCCTGGGATTAGCCAAGACTCAGCTATGGTTACAGACGCACACTCCTAAGTTAGGTTTTCAATCTTGTCTACCTGTTAAGTTATAGTTTGTCCACAAGGACTCAAATATGCAAGTACAGAGTCCTTCTCAGTCCACATTTCATTCACTTTAACAAAAGATAAAAGGAAATTACATAGTCTAGACAAACATAGGTTAAACTCTAGAAAATGTCACTTTGTTCGTTGAGAAAACAGTAAGAAGATACCATCACCATCCTATACATATAAATTAGCAAGTAGGACAAAAATACATACCAAATCAAAAAACTGCCAACTTAAACATTCACACGGAGCTTGCTGCCCATTTCTTTGGATATCATTTGTTTTGGACTAGATAAGAAGGCTCCCTCCAACCCTCTGCTCCCTCTGCTAGCTTTTAGTTCATGCTGCTTCATCCACCTCATTGTGCACCACACTTACCCTGCAGCTGTCTTTGTTAAACTATTTTCCTCCACCCACCTTCTCTGTCTACCTCTCATTGTGTTTTACTTTTGTCCCACCTCTGCTACTTACTCAGCTGTGATCCCTTCTCCTATCTGAGGATCTCATCTTTATGTCCTGTGGGAATTGGGTTGAGCCTGGGGGTCTGGGCAGGTTTCCTTCCCACTGAGCCCTGGAAAGGCTGTTTTCCAGGGACTGAGGCAGCAAGGAACAGAACAGCCCTTATTAAAGACCAGACACTGACTTGGCACTGTACCTATGCTGTCTCATTTAATGCTTACATACTGGAAGCTTTAGTTTTCTTTTTTACAAACAATTTGAAAACTGAAGCCTGGAGGCATTAGGTAATTTATCTAAGGTTAACACAGGAAGTGCAGGGCTGAACCAGGACACAAGCCCAGATCTGTCAGTTGCACGATGCTGCCTTCAGAGTATGTCAAGTGAAGCAGAAACAAACTTTTCGATGGAACTTGGTCTTGAGTTAAATCTATCAATACTCAGAAAATGAAACAAATAGAGCTTGTTAAGAGCTGTAGGTTATGCAGTGATTTATCTCGATAATCTTAATAATGATATATTTTAAATTATTATTTGTGAATCCAAGTTATACTAAGATACTTTTCTAAAAAATTAGAGCACCACTTTTCATAACTTGGAATGTTTTCTTTGAGAAATTCTATTGGAAATGGTGAGTAGATTACCAGTTGGCTCTCAGTTGCATAGCAAACCTTCTGTGGGTAAGAACTTTGGTATGAATATCACAGTTTCTCCTTGTTTCTTTGGAGACTGCATCAGATGCCAACTAGGAACTGAATGTACCAGGAACACAGCTATCCTTTTACCCGCTTCACCCCCTCCCCCTTAGAAGGGAGAGGACTAATAGTAACAATCACAATGGTAGCAACAACCATGAACATTTATTGAGAATTTGGTATGTGCCAGATATTCTAGGCGACCTCACCTATGACTATTTCTCAAATTTTCATAGTTTACAAAAAGTGATTACCTTTCTGATTTGCATTGATTATGGTATTATGCACACTTGCCAACTTTTTTAATGGGTGTCCATACATGTAAAATATAGGTCTGTTAATATCTGTATCCCATATTTATATTTTTGATATTTATGGTCATGAAAAGAAATAGCAGAACACATCTCTGAAGATTTTGGCAGACAATCTGTGGTGGAGGTTTTCAGTTCTTGTCTGCAGGCACAGTCTTCCAAAGCTTTGCTTCTGGACACGGGGGTCTGTGGACCTGCGACATCAGTGTCACTTGTGAGCTCATTATAAATACAGTCTCAGAACTCACTCCAGGGGCACTGGACCGGAATCTGTATTTCAATAAAATCAGGGGTATTTGTGCTTATTATAGCTCATGTCTAGAAGGTCACCCTAGACCTAGCACAATGGCACGTGCACACACCTATAATCCCAGAGCTTTGGGAGACTGAGGTGGAAAGACCATTTGAGGCCAGGAGTTCAGAGAACAACTTGGACAACATAGCAAGACTCTGTCTCTACAAAAAAAAAACAACTCAAATTAGCCAGGCATGGTGGTGCATGCCTGTATTCCCAGCTGCTTGGAAAACTGAGATGGGAGGATCGCTTGAGTCCAAGGGTTTAAGGATGCAGTGAGCTATAATCGGGCCACTACACTCAGCCTAGGCAACAGAGAGAGACCTTGTATCTAAAAAATAAAAATAAAAATAGGTCACCCTGTGTCACCTAATATATTTTTCTTCTGCAGATTACTGGAAGAATTGGTTCGGAAAGAGAAAGAGTTACAAGCACTCCTTCATCGAGCTATTGAAGAAAAAGACCAAGAAATTAAACACCTGAAGCTTAAGTCCCAACCCATAGGTGAATAGCAGAAAATTTTATTGTAATACTGTTCAGCCAGGCTGCCACAAAAAACCAAGCAAGCCAACACGAAGTTTTATTTGTGGCTAAGTCAGCATTTGTCACTTCTACCATGACTGCAAGCAGGAATTCCTTTAAAAAGAGAAATCTAATTTTTAACTCTAGCAAACTCATTTCTATAAGTACAGTAAAAATAGATTATTCATAATCATCTTTTCCTGAGATTACGTATTCTTGAGGTAAATAGGGTTCTCCGTGTTTTTAATCTTCCTTTATTTTTAAAGATTTCACAATATTACTAGAATAAATAATACTATTTTTTGTCATTTTGCATCTATGTTCTGTGTATTCTAGCTTTTTTCCTTTTAATTTGAAGAGGCTTAAATAGAATAAAGATGTAGTAGTAAAAAGGCATAGGTGGGGAGAATGTTATTTAGCCCATTTAGAGGATAACAGAATTCTCAGTTATTTGTTTAGATATATGGCTCTTTCATAGTAGAAAAAGATTATGATCATTATATAGTTCTCTGCTAATTGTGTTCGTCTTTATTGCATGAAAAACACAGAGTATAATTTTGGTGCACAGAGTTTATTCTAAGAAACCATAAAATTGATATGAAAGTATAACGTAGGAGTATCATTTCATTATTGCTTTTGCTCCTTGTTTACTGGTAAATTCACTTGTCTGAGTTTTATTCATATGATCATTTATACTGCCAAACTCAACTGTTTCTATGAACTGTTCTCTGATAGAGCAAAATCTTTTAAAGTATCAATAAATGTCTGTTGATTGTGAGGGTCTCAGATGACCTCTATTAGGTGAAACTAAGAATATCTTCCCACAATTCTGTTCTAGAAATTCCTGAACTGCCTGTATTTCACCTAAATTCTCCTGGCACAAATACTGAAGATTCTGAGCTTACCGACTGGCTGAGAGTGAATGGAGCGGATGAAGACACTATAAGCCGGGTAAAGAAAACTGTCTGTGGGACAAGTATTCTTTCACTTCATTTCATAATGTTGGGTGCCTGCTATGTGACAGGCACAAGGGAGACACTGGTAAGCAAATCAGACCCAGCCTTGCCCTCCTGAGGCTTACAGACCAAGGTAGGCATGTGATAATCAGCTAACTCCACAGATACAAATGTGATTCTACACTGGTAAATTCTGTGAAGAAAAAGGTATCAGGTGTTATTAGACAGGGAGAGAGAGAGGTTGGGGAAGATTCTTGGAGAAGGGGATGAAAGAGCTGAAGGCTAACAGAATATGAGGGAGTAAATAGGCCAATTGTATGTATGTTCGGGAGGGGTGTGGGAGGGAGACCAGGGAAGAACCTTGTGCAGTGGGGCTGCAGTGTGTACAAAGACAGTGAGGCAGGCAAAAGCTCTGTGGTCCTGAGCCCCTTAGGAATTTAATATGTTTGAAATGAGAACCACAAAGAGTGGGAAAATAATAAAGATAGAATTTTAAAAATTCTTGTTTCTAATTCTTTGTATGTTAATATTTTATTTTATTTTATTTTATTTTATTTTATTTTATTTTATTTTAGAGACAAGGTCTCGCTCTGTTACCCTGGCTAGAGTGCAGTGATCATAGCTCCCTGCAGCCTTTGACCTGCTGGGTTCAAGTGATCCTCCCACCTTAGCCTCCTGAATAGTTGGGACTATGGACATAAACCATCATACCAGCTAATTGAAAAAAAAAATTTAGAGAAAGGGTCTCACTATGTTGCCCAGGCTGGTCTTAAACTCCTGGCCCCAAGTGATTCTCTCACCTCAGCCTCTCGAAGTATTGGGGTTACAGGCACGAACCACCATGCTAGGCCTGTTCGTTAAATTTTTGATTCTCTTTCAACATTATTAGACTCCACTAGGCAGCAGCTATTTTATTGCTACTTAATGAAATGAATCTAGTCGACTTATTTCAGAAATATTTTCTACACAAACCATATTTTACCTATAATAATCTAATTCCTTTGTGCGCCATATAGACTTTTTTTTGATTTTGTTTTTTGAGACAGAATCTCACTCTGTCGCCCAGGCTGCAGTGCAGTGGTGCGATCTCAGCTCACTGCAACCTTCGCCTGCCAGGCTCAAGTGATTCTCCCGCCTCAGCCTCTCAAGTAGCTGGGATTACAGGCATATGCCACCATGCCCGGCTAATTTTTTGTATTTTTAGTAGAAACAGGTTTTCACCATATTGGCCAGGGTGGTCTCAAATTCCTGGCCTCAAGTGATCCACCCACCTCAGCCTCCCAAAGTGCTGAGATTACAAGCGTGAGCCACTGCATCTGGCCCCTATAGACTTTTGTAATGAGCGTGAATAGCATTTATGTTCATTATATGAACACACAGGCATACATTAAAAGATTGTAATATTTGATAGAGGGGCCCTCTTAATACAATATTGTTTTAATTTGTTTTATATTTAAATTTTTAAAATAAATAAGAATAAAGATATCTCTTCTTTTGACTTGATAATTTATTACCTAAGAGAATTTCGGGCCGCCTTGGAAATCTACATTTAACAAGTTACAGCTGAATAAATTTAAACAACTCCAGAATATACATTCCTCTAACTTAGGCTCAAATCCCAATTACGGAATAGTTATTGATAATCTACTAAATAATTGCCCTTTCTTATTTGATTTCAAAGCTTCAGGCCAGGTGCAGTGGCTCCCGCCTACTATCCCAACACTTTGGGGAGCATAGGCAGATTGCTTGATGCCAGGTGTTGGAGATGAGGCTGGTCAATATAGTGAGACTTTGTCTCTC
>NW_012101965.1:2977726-2979565 GCF_000951045.1 Mandrillus leucophaeus
TTGCTCTGTCACCCAGGCTGCAATGCAGTGGCGTGATCACTGCAAGCTCCGCTTCCCAAGTTCACGCCATTCTTCTGCCTCAGCCTCCCGAGTAGCTGGGATTACAGGTGCTCGCCACCATGCCCAGCTAATTTTTTTGTGTTTTCAGTAGAGACAGGGTTTCACCGCGTTAGCCAGGGTGGTCTCAATCTCCTGACCTCATGATCTGCCTGCCTCAGCCTCCCAAAGTGCTGGGATTACAGGTGTGAGCCACCGCACCCAGCCCAAGCAGAAAACTATTATACCCACCATTATAAAGACAAATTTCAAAAATGCTGAAAATCTGAAATGATGTTTTGGGACACAGCAGTTTGTGGGAGTGAAAAGAGAAGGAATGGAGGGAAGATGAGAAAATATATACAAAAAGAATACATAATAACTGATCAGACTTTGGGATCTTCTTCTGACCAGAGCAGATGAAAGCTAAGAAGTCACTTTTCTATTTCAAGGGCAGTGTTTCAAATGAAATGTTCTTTTCACCATGTTCTTGTGTCTTTCAACAGGGGAGGGATGCTGTGCACACTGTGGAAGGCCATCATTGACTTTCGAAACAAACAGACTTGACTGTTGCTCAATTTAATCTTCAATGGAAATTCTAAAAATTAATACAGATCTGACCTTCTTGGGGGTGGGAAAATCGAAGGGAGAGGAGAAAGGAGCTGCACTTTAAATCCAGTATTTGTTTACTCACGTTAAAAAAAAAAAAAACAGACAAAACACACTGAAATTTCCTAACTACATCTATTTCTATAATTTTTAAGGACTCTTCATAAGGACTCTTAAAATAATCCTGAACATTAGAACCCTAACGTTCAGGAAGATTTTAATCTAAGCATTTTTATGGAAATATTTTTAATGCAGCAGCTATTGCACTTCAGCCAAATGTTTATTTCACACAAAACGGATGTAACATTTCATGTGATTGTGCACCACTGGAACAAAACCAAAATGTGACCATAACTTTTTAGGCTTCTGTGTGTTTGTAATACGCTCTAATAATCTGAGTAGAAATGCATAATTTCAATTACTGTATAAAGTTTATGTTTTTTTAAGTGTGCAGAATCTGAGAGCAATGGTTTTTACTTCTCTGTGTTGATTGTAATATTGACTATATTTTGTAACTTAAGTTTCTGACCTGTCGTACATTTGTTTGAGTCGTTTATGTACTACTGAACTGTACCAGTTGCACATGCTTGAACCGTAGTAATGTTAGCTTGTTCTAAAGCTATCCATTGTGTCATATTTACTCTAAAAATTAAAAAGACTCGCAACATACTGTTTTGATAACTTCTAAAGAATTCTTATTTTGTATTGACAAACTAGATAATCTGCTGTGTTAAATTTCCAGTCATTTCTCCAGCTATAACATTTAGTAAAATCTGTCTTCTATTCAAGCAGTCAGACAACTGACATCCAGGTTGTTCCTCAGGGGAATGGAGGTTTAAGAAAGGGTAAGCCTGGGCAACAAAGTGAGACCCCATCTCTACAAAAACTCAAAAATTCAGCTAGGTGTGGTTGTGCACACCTGTGGTCCTAGCTACATGGGAGGCTGAGGCAGGAGGATCACTTGAGCCCGGGAGGTTGAGATTGCAGTGAGCCATGATTGTGCCATTTCACTCTAGCTTGGGTAACAGAGTAAGACCCTGTCTCAAAAAAAAAAAAAAGAGGGTGAGGAAAAAAAGAATAAAGGAAAGTATATTTTTCTGAAGGCCCCAAGTTATCTTGGATGACTATTGTGTATCTTAAGGCGTCTGCAAAGACCATCTTAATGGAGAATACTACGTATTTATTTATTTATTT
>NW_012101965.1:2982134-2983662 GCF_000951045.1 Mandrillus leucophaeus
CGCCTACTATCCCAACACTTTGGGGAGCATAGGCAGATTGCTTGATGCCAGGTGTTGGAGATGAGGCTGGTCAATATAGTGAGACTTTGTCTCTCTCTATATATATAAAAAAATAAAATTTAAAAATGTAAAGGTGCAGTTCAAATTAAGATTCTGCTTTTATGGTGAATTACAGTCAAGTGCCTTTGCTTAACCATGAAAAAATAAGTTCAGAAATTAAGCATAGGCAATACCTTTCCAGGAACACTTTTTATCCACTTGAGAAAAAACAAAGCTACATAGCATTGAACTTCTAAATACAAGATTTGTTTTTGAACAGCAGATGTGATTACAAGTGAGTCTCATCTGTTCATTAGAAGACCGTTCAGAAGTTCTGTGTCACTTGTAATCTTTTTGCATTTGGAAGTTAATATGGATGCATTTGTATTTTTTTTTTTTTTTGATATGGAGTCTCACTCTGTCGCCCAGGCTGGAGTACAGTTGTTCAATCTCAGCCCACTGCAACCTCTGCCTCCTGGGTTCAAGTGATTCTCCTGCCTCAGCCTCCCAAGTAGCTGGAATTACAGGCACATGCCACCACGCCCAGCTAATTTTTTGTATTTTTAGTAGAGATGGGGTTTCACCACTTTGGCCAGGCTGGTCTCGAACTCCTAACCTCAGATGATCCGCCTGCCTCAGCCTCCCAAAGTGCTGGGGTTACAGGCGTGAGACACTGCACCCGGCCCGGATGCATTTATTTGTATTTATTGAGTAATAGGGAGGCCTTTCCCCTAATAATCACAGAAGATTGTGTTTTTAGTAATTTCATTTTTAGATTCATTTTTAATTATAGTCAAGGTTTACATTATAAATAGAGTTTGTGCTTTATTAAAGTTATATAAAACATCTTACTTTTGTGCATATTCTACTTTCTCTACAGTTTTTGGCTGAAGATTATACACTATTGGATGTTCTCTACTATGTTACACGTGATGACTTAAAATGCTTGAGACTAAGGTACCACTTTTCTTTCTGTTGTCACGATAGAAAGAGTACCGGGCTAATATAAGAAAGTCTGAGTACCTGCCCAGGCTGGGTCTCTAATTAGCTTTGCAGTTCTGGACAGAGCTCTCTAGTTCTTAACTGCTCTGAGTAAACTGAGTTAGTTGGACCACTCTATTGTTGAGGGCTCTAATAACCAATATTTCTATATTAGTAAGTGAAAATCAATTGGAAGAATTTTTTTGAATAATATGCAGACTAAGTCCATGCAGATATTCTGAAGCTGCCTTAAACAAATGCTTTAACTGGGTTCATGATGGTGTTATACTCAATAAGTATTTGGAGGAGGTGCTGACTTGCCCTGCAAAAGCCTAGTATAATCTGATATAATTTATTATTAATTAAGGCCAAGCATATAACTTTTTTTTTTTTTTTTTTCTCGAGACGGAGTCTTGCTCTGTCACCCAGGCTGCAATGCAGTGGCGTGATCACTGCAAGCTCCGCTTCCCAAGTTCACGCCATTCTTCTGCCTCAGCCTCCCGAGTAG
>NW_012101965.1:2985512-2987788 GCF_000951045.1 Mandrillus leucophaeus
TCAGCCTCCTGAGTAGCTGGGATTATAGGCGTGTACCACCACACCCAGCTAATTTGTATTTTTAGTAGCAATGAGGTTTTGCCATGTTTGGCAAGCTGGTCTCAAACTCCTGACCTCAAGTGATCCATCTACCTTGGCCTCCTAAAGTGCTGGGATTACAGGTGTGTGCTACTATGCCTGGCCAAGAATACTGTATTTTTCTATCTCCTCAATTTACTCATATTTGGAGAAATATTTTTATTTATTTTAAGCTGAATAGTAAATTTTTATGAGCCTGCCCATATTGATCAGAGGAAGTCTGATGCTCCTAGATGGATAAATGAAATATATTTTCTTAAATACAGAGGAACCTGTTTATTAGGCAGGATAAAAATGACATAGAGCTGTTTATACATCATGATTTCACTCATATATAACAGTCTTTGACAAAGCAGAAGATACCTTTATTTCGACGTGAAAATCAAGGTACAATATATTTTATATTGCATTAGGGTATTCAAAACATTCTCACTAATGTTTTCTGATTGATTGATTGAGACAGGGTCTCGCACTGTTGCCTAGACTGGAATGCAGTGGTGCGATCATAGCTCACTGCAGCCTTGTCCCCTTAGGCTCAAGCAATCCTCTCATGTCAGCCTACAGAGTAGCTGGGACTACAGAGGCATACCACCACAACCAGCTAATTTTAAAATTTTAGTAGAGGTGGGATCTCACTGTGTTATCCAGGCTGGTCTTGAACTCCTGGACTCAAGTGATCCTCCTGCCTTGGCCTCCCAAAGTGCTGGGATTATAGGTGTGAACCACTGCTTCTGGCCTCTTTTTTAACATCCTAATTTGGAGGACACAGTTGTCTCTGGTATCCTGTGTGGATATTCTGAAAGAAGTGAGGTATAAATTCAATGACACGTCATTTGGCTCATGCTGAAACACAGAGTAAGCTGTTTATTCAGCCAGCCACAGTTCATCTTCTCAATTCTAATGGTGAAGTGCTTCTTTTGACTGTATATAGGATCAAGGTACCCATCTTAAACCAAATCTTCAATGATACAGTCTTTCCTTGGCACCTTGGCTCACCCTGTCTTTGTGAGCAGATGATCCTGTGTCCCTACATGGTTCATAACACATTCCCAGGCCAACATCATTAGCCATTTGTCAGAATTTTGGGTCTCAGGCACAAAAGAAGACAGTTCCATTATGGAAGGCTCCATTATGGAAAGGTTTGCGTTTGAAACGCTTTTAGGATCAATCTAGGCCAGTGATTCTCAACTCAGCTTCACATGAAAATGACTTGGATGCTTTTTCAAAAATATTGATGCCACCACCTTGGGACAACTGAGTTTTTATTGTTGTTGTTATTTGTTCTTGAGACAAAATCTCTGTCACCCAGGCTAGAATGCAGTGACACTATCATAGCTCACTGCATCATTCACCTCCTGGGCTCAATTAGTCCTCCCACCTCAGCATCCCAAGTAGCTGGGACTACAGGCGTGGGCCACCATACCTGGCTAATTTTTTTGCTTTTTTGTAGAGACATGGTTTCACTTGTTCAGCTCACTCTCGTCTCAAACTTTTAGGCTCAAGTGATCATCCTGCCTCGGCCTCCCAAAATATTGGGATTACAGGCGTGAGCCACTGTGTCCAGCTGGAAAACTGTTTTTACTGGTCTGGGGTGGGGCCCAGATACCCTTTTTAAAAATTAGTTTCGCAGGTAATTTAACATGATCAAGCCTCACCTCCTTATTTCAGGTAACAGCTAGAGAGGGAAATGGTGAGCCCCTTTCTATAGAGGGAATAGCAAGATGGTTCACATTCATCACTTGTTTAGTGTAGCAGGAGGCGGCACACACAGGCCTGAAGCAAAACTGTAACTCGACTTGTGACCTGGAACAAGTTAATTAGCTTCTCCAAGTCTCAGCTTTCTCATCTGTGAAACGGAGGAAATGGTGTACCTTCCACATAGGTCTATTATAAGATGTAAGTAAGAAAATGGAGGCTGGGCACAGTGGCTCACGCCTGTAATCCCAGCACTTTGGGAGGCCGAGGTGAGTGAATCACTTGAGGCCAGGAGTTCAAGATCAGCCTGGCCTACATGGTGAAACCCCGTCTCTACTAAAAATACAAAAACTAGCCAGGTATGGTGGTGCACGCCTGTAATCCCATCTACTCGGGAGGCTGAGGTACGAGAATTGCTTGAACCCAGGAGGTGAAGGTTGCAGTGAGCCGAGATCATGCCATTGCAATCCAGCCTGGGCGACAGAGCAAGACTCTGTCTCAGA
>NW_012101965.1:2989408-2991120 GCF_000951045.1 Mandrillus leucophaeus
AGAAACATTTAGGGATTGGGGAGAAAAAAGGGATGATGTTTGAAGGAGGCAGGAGGGGAGTGGATGGTGTCAGGAGGTTCAGCTCCTCCCCTGGAATGGGGAACCCTGAAGATTTGAAATGGATGTGGGAGCTCCAGACAGATGGCTTCCATGTTCCAAGTAAAGTACAAGTTGAAGTACATCGTGATGGTGTTTGACATTTAACAGATGTCATCCGTTCTCCGCAGAGTCACTCAGCAGCCTACCCCGTTGCAGACACCTCCTTAGGTTTGGAACACACTGTCTATACAGGATTTTGTATCCAGGATTTTGGTGTGTTCCTTATTTATTTTTGTTTAACTTGTGGCAGACAAATATAGGCTATCAAAAGAAAGGGACAATGAGTAAGCACACACCAAACTAAACAAAACAAAACAAACATCACAAGTCTTGACTTTTTTTTTTTTTTTTTTCTTTTTTTGGTCAAAGAAACAACCCATTGGTTGATTTAAGTCGGTGGTAAATCAGAAGGTTGAAAATAAATCACCTTCCTTCTCCGGGGTTCTTCGGATAGTTCAGCTCTCTAGATTCAGCTAAGAGAGTATTTCTCATGCTCAAAGAAATGTGTCTCAAACTCTCTGATGTTTTCATGTAGTTAAAAAAAAAATCTTTGCTGAGGCCCAAGCTGAGGTCAAAAACTACCTCTAGCCACCTGGTGCTTTATTTGTATTTATTAGAAGTCTCTGATAAGACTGATTTGAATGTGATTTAGGAATATCACATTCTAAATGGTCAGTTTGCCTATTCCATTATAGAAATGGCACTACAGGAAAATTCATCATCACAGACCATAGAAGTGTTCTTTAGTTAAATCTCTACCCAGTCACCCAGAAAGCCAGTAAGTAAACCAAATAAAAATAGTTCGCTGGGCTCAGAGTGGCAAGTTTTGCACGCAAAGATAGTGAAAATTGTAACCCTAGCAAGAATCCAATACTGTTCTCACACTCTCTTGGGTGTCCAGTGCTGCTGCAGTCCTTGGAAGGGTTTTAAACTGTTCAGAGCTTGCTGGTTATCTTCAGCCAAGCCAGAGTGTGGGAGTGCATTTTAGTGTAACCATGCGGAACTGGTCGCTCCTTGATTTTCTTCCGTATGTTTCCATTTGTGTAGGCTTTTTCCCCCCCTCAGTATTTTGTTGCTTATCCTTTAGGGCGAAATTGTTTTTTCCTCGGCCAATAATCTGTTTCTTTAAAAAAAAAAAAAATTCGTTACCTATTGCCTTTTTTTTCTGGTCTTCCTAAGTAAGTCAGAAGTCACAAGGTCGTTTACTAATGGGAAACCAAGAAAAAGAAAAGACACCTCGGCCGGCACAACCTCTCTAACTTGTGTGCCCTGAGGCTCATCAGATGCGAAGACCTGGCGACAAGATAGGGTGGTCCGCAGTGGCTTCCTAAAGCGCAGATCCAGGCCGGCTCCCAGCGTGGAATCCGACCCATGTACTTCGTCTCTCTACGTGGCATCAGATGCTCTGCTGGCTGTCACCGTGAACTCCAGCCCTCGCGGAGCAGACAGTGACCTGGCTGCTTCAGAGTTCGGAGGGGAATAGCGTCTCCGTACCCTTCCCCACCTGGGCTGCTCCTCGGACCGCCGCTCGTCCCAGACTCCAGGAGGCGCCACCAAGCCTCGCCAACCCCGCTCCGTATCTCCGGGAGCCCTCAGCGGGTCCGCCGCGGCGA
>NW_012101965.1:2993930-2996563 GCF_000951045.1 Mandrillus leucophaeus
GAGAATTGCTTGAACCCAGGAGGTGAAGGTTGCAGTGAGCCGAGATCATGCCATTGCAATCCAGCCTGGGCGACAGAGCAAGACTCTGTCTCAGAACACAAAAGAATGCAGGAGAGGTGCTCAGCACAATGTTTAGCATATAGTAAACACTGAGATATGCTTGCTATTGTCATCACTTATCCTTCATTCAAAAGTATTTATTAAATACTGGGTACTACCTATTGTGGTGCACCAACAAGATATGGTTCTTTCCCCTGAAGTTTCTTGTCAAGGAATCAAGACAAAGCAGAAAAAACGGTAGTGCAGTCAGTGCTATACTCACATTTACTGTCAGAAGGGGTCAAGGAAAGCTTTCCAGAGGAGGGAAGGTGCAAAGCTGAGCCTAGAAAGATGATTTGAAACAGAACAGTTATGCAGGGGTGGTGGCAGTGTTACAAAAGAAACAAAACAGGAATTTGCTGGGAGAAGTAGATCTAATGTTTCCTTTTAACTGCATTTTGATCTCTTTCTCCTGTCATTGGATACTTGGTTTCATTCATCCCTAGGCCACCACATAAAAAAGTTGGGCATTGAGGAATTATTATTAACCCATTTGAATGTCCACTGTGTGTGAGGCACGATAGCAACACAAAAGATATATACCATGCCTACCAAGTTCAGAATGCAGGCGGTGCACATGATGTCATCAAGAACATCCGCAACTTGTGAGCAAATAAAATAACTGATAGTTCTAGACTTTATGGACACCCTATAGAGAAGTAGAGGACAAAGTCCCTACTACCAAAAATGTACATCAGATTGAGGAGGCAAATTTGCAATAACTCATGCCTAGTCTATTTTAACAGCTGGCCAAGTACCAAGCCCAGGAAGCCCTGGCCAGGTCCAAAGGACAGGTATGCTGGGAGCCAGGGCAGGAAGAACAGGCTTCATGGAGGAAGTAAACCTTAACCTGGGCCTCAGAGGGAAAGTATTATTAAATATGTCAGGATGCAGGAAGTCACTTTGGGCAGAGCGGCTTCAAGAACAAAGGCTAGAAAGCAGGGATTTGGAAGGTATTCTGGAGAATGAACAACTCCATCGGCTAGAAATACGAGTTACAGAGGTGAAAAGTGGAAATGGGTAGTAGAGAGCTCAGGGCCCAGTTAGGGGGTGGTGGTGGTGATGGTGAGGAGGCGGAGTTAATATTTAATTATATAGGAACGGGGAGTCTATTAAAGGTTTTTGAGCAAGGGAGGGGTCTGTGTAAACTGGTTATATATTGCAAAATTAATCTGGTTTGGAACATATTAAATTAATGGCAGGGTATCTTGATAGAATTGTGCAGGGACCATTCAGAATGCGTTAGTGGAAGTCAGGAGTGAGATTAAGGGTATATATTCAGAATTTGGGAGTCACCAGGATCCAGGATGGAAGTAATAGCAAATGAGGGCTGTGAGAGACAGTAAAGATAAAAGGGTTGTGGCTTACAATTTGGGGATAGTAAAAATACCGGGGGAT
Organism: Mandrillus leucophaeus; assembly: GCF_000951045.1. Classification (NCBI taxonomy): domain Eukaryota; kingdom Metazoa; phylum Chordata; class Mammalia; order Primates; family Cercopithecidae; genus Mandrillus; species Mandrillus leucophaeus. Next base: position 2,995,428 of record NW_012101965.1, read on the forward strand.
TAGAAGGGAGGAAGAATCTGAGTCAACAAAGACGAAAGGACTGCTACAGAAGAATGAGAAAAACCAAGCCAATGGTAGACCAAGAGCAAGGTGATTAGAGGATCAAGTGCTGTAGAAACTCTAGGGGCAGAAAGTCTAGGGGAATGATGGATTTAAAAATAAGGATTTGATTTGTATACGTAGGCATGAAAAACTTAATATATAGCTTTTTTTTTTGAAAAATAATGGCACCAAAATCCACATTTATTTTTATTACCTTTGGTGAACAAAACATAAGACAATAGATTCTAGAGGGTGGGAAGTTAAAGGAAGATATTTTCAGAATCAAAGAGTCTTAGCTGTGCTTATTGGGGTAGAGCCCCTGGGTGTAGAAACATTTAGGGATTGGGGAGAAAAAAGGGATGATGTTTGAAGGAGGCAGGAGGGGAGTGGATGGTGTCAGGAGGTTCAGCTCCTCCCCTGGAATGGGGAACCCTGAAGATTTGAAATGGATGTGGGAGCTCCAGACAGATGGCTTCCATGTTCCAAGTAAAGTACAAGTTGAAGTACATCGTGATGGTGTTTGACATTTAACAGATGTCATCCGTTCTCCGCAGAGTCACTCAGCAGCCTACCCCGTTGCAGACACCTCCTTAGGTTTGGAACACACTGTCTATACAGGATTTTGTATCCAGGATTTTGGTGTGTTCCTTATTTATTTTTGTTTAACTTGTGGCAGACAAATATAGGCTATCAAAAGAAAGGGACAATGAGTAAGCACACACCAAACTAAACAAAACAAAACAAACATCACAAGTCTTGACTTTTTTTTTTTTTTTTTTCTTTTTTTGGTCAAAGAAACAACCCATTGGTTGATTTAAGTCGGTGGTAAATCAGAAGGTTGAAAATAAATCACCTTCCTTCTCCGGGGTTCTTCGGATAGTTCAACTCTCTAAATTCAGCTAAGAGAGTATTTCTCATGCTCAAAGAAATGTGTCTCAAACTCTCTGATGTTTTCATGTAGTTAAAAAAAAAATCTTTGCTGAGGCCCAAGCTGAGGTCAAAAACTACCTCTAGCCACCTGGTGCTTTATTTGTATTTATTAGAAGTCTCTGATAAGACTGATTTGAATGTGATTTAGGAATATCACATTCTAA
>NW_012101965.1:2998293-3000173 GCF_000951045.1 Mandrillus leucophaeus
TGCCCGCAGTGGCGACGACCCTCGTCCGAGGGGACCGAGCTCGGGAGGGCCGGGGCCCAGTGCAGCATGGTGGGGGGTTGCTAGTGCGGGCTTGACGGGATCAGACATTCGTTGACTTGTCAGAGTTCTTAGAGAGTTTTTTGTTTTCAGTCTGTTCAGGAGCCCAAAGGAGGATTGTTGGCTCTGCAGCCCGGGATTTGGTGGTCAGGCCTCTGTGTTGAGGATACCCTTCCCCCACAACCTGCAGGGGCACACTTGGGGACAGGGGATCACGTCCCCAAGACCAGCAGCAAGGCTTCCCACCCCCGCCCATCTCTCCATAGTATGAAGCCGATTTTTCTCCCTCGTGGTTTTTTTTCTCCAGAGGCTATCTTGCAAATCCGTCCCTCCCCACTGGTTCCCTCTTCTATTCTTGGCCAGTAAGCTGTTTCTGTATCCTCCTACACTTGGGGATGGGGACGGTGAGGCAGTTTCTTACTTTAAAAAGAAATTCAATTCTTAGGCTCTCCAATTGCAAGCTGTTTTCCACTTCCGTACACTCACAATCGGAAGCAATTGTTTCCTAAATGTAAGAATCACTGTCTCCCCACCGTCGAGGATGCTTATTTTAACGTGAAAGGTCCAGAGAGCTCTGAAACAGTATTTGCAAATTATGTATCTGCTATTGCTAGGAAGAGGTTGGGTACCCAACGTCTTATGATTTAATCCCTTCAGCCAAGATACATGAGGTTAAGACTGACAAAGTACCTTGAACTTGTTTATTTTTAAGTCATGCTCCTTCCTGTAGGGAGTTTGTCTTAATGTGTTTGCAAGATTGGTAGATCGTTATTTTGGTTTGGGGTGGAGAAGAGATGCCTTTGTAATTGCTTTCGGGAATTTGATGAGCTAGACGCTGGGACGGGGCTTCCCCAAGTGAGGGCCCCGGGAAAGCAGCGTCCTCTTTTGTAAACATACGGCATGATTTGGTGCCTAACCCTGACCCAGTAACTGCGTGTGAAACAACATTGTTCTAGAGAGCTAAGTGTCAATTTGTGCTCAAAAATACTTTCTAGAATCTGCACATGAACAACTTGTTCAGACGTAAGTGAACTAACTACAAACTGTAGCATATTCAGTGCCTGAACATGTTAAGGAATAGGCCGTGCTTCCAACAATTAATATACAGATCAACCATGTGCCTGTCAGTGTAATATTTTCTTTTATTAAAAAGGGAATTAAATTGGTTGTTATCTCCTTCATAGAAAACATTTCTTCCACACTTTTGCCTAAGAACTTAAATTTCCAAAGGACACATTTTATATACGGTCTTGAATAATTATACTTTATAATTTCACTGAAAACTTAATTCTGGCCTCACATCTCTTTCCTATTTTTCTACCCCAAGATTACTATTAATGTTTTTAGTGTTCAGAAGCATTTGTGTCAGCAAGTGCCAAAGAAAGAAGGAAGGTGTAAATGTATTTTTTTGAATCTAGGTGATAGTTATTTTGAGAGAACAAGGGGGATTGTTTGAATTTCAACAACTTAAGTTATTCCATGTATTTAAAACACATGACCTATGTGTCAATATGAGACTTTAATTTAGCACTTTATTCTGGTGAACATATTTCACAATATACACATCCAAATACTGCAAGTCTCATTTTTTTAAACGATCAGAAGCGTGTATGGAAATGGGAGGTGGGTGGGTGGCGGTGGACGGAGAAACCTGTATTACCATCAAGAGTTGAAAATTGTCACCTTAAATGGCAACATTTCTTGAGGGATTAATTTTAATTTTTTTAGATCTCATTATTATGAGGTAGAGTCCACTCTTTTTTTTTCTTTTTTTTGAGACAGGGTCTCGCTTTGTCGCCCAGGCTGGAGTGCAGTGGCGCGAT
>NW_012101965.1:3000413-3009680 GCF_000951045.1 Mandrillus leucophaeus
GGTCTCGATCTCCTGACCTCGTGATCCGCCCGTCTCGGCCTCCCAAAGTGCTGGGATTACAGGCGTGAGCCACTGCGCCTGGCGAGTCCACTCTTAAATAGCTCTTAGTTTTTGTGTCTCTGTACAAAGACTGGTTTAATTTTAGGGCACTTTAGGTTAGAATATCAGGTTATTATAAAAATGATACCTGTAATGTGTTCAGAATTATGTGTGTGTGTGTGTGTGTGTATCAAACATGAATTGACAGTGGTGGCGTGCAGCCTATGAAATGAGACCGTTCTTAAGTGTATCAAAAGCTATTATATAAATCCAACATTTAAAAACTATATTTCTGTGGGTGTATATTTATCTTCTTCTCAAAGTTAGTCAAATCACATTCCTTGCGGTGAAAACGTTTATTTTTTTTAAGGATGAAAAGTTCTTCCAATAGATTTTTCTTGCCAACAGCCAAAGTTAAGCAAGAGCTAGGGGAAAAAAAATTGCCTTGGAAACAAGTTTAAGACATCACCACTAGAGGATGTCAAGTCCTTTTTCAGGCTTTTTTGAGTAGTCGACCTACCTTGTGTGATATTCACAAAACTGCCTCAATCCAAGCTTTGTGTATTTAATTTTATGTTCATGTTCAAGAGCTGTGGAAAGCGAGTGTACAGCACTAATTTCCTAGTCTGATAGCCTATTTTAAAAACCTCCTGAACTAAAAGCAAATTTAAAGCTGCTTTTGATTAATTCAGGAAACTCTGATGCACAAAGGAGTAAGTTAATACCAATAACCTGTCAATTCTGTTGATATTTTGGGAAGTGGGTCATGACTTAGAATCTGGAACTGGGCTTTTTGTCCACTTTAGCAACGTGTGTGATGAACATGGCCTCTTTTGTGACCATTCTTTCATGAACTTTTCCATATGAAAAAGTGACCCTGTAGGTATCACTTAACTCTAAGGGTCTACATTAAATATCTACCAATAGGGGCTCAGATGACAATTTGGTATTAAGCTTGTCCCGTTTGAAAGAGATGCTTCATTTGCGTAGCTAGATAGCTTTTCTCCCATCCTGTATGGCTGTTACCTTTACATCTTGCTAAGTAGGGGGAAACATTATTAGACTAGGCAGTTGTGCTCAGGAGCATGCATTTATGTGATATTGATAGGCGTGTGTGAAATATTTTTACACAGTTTATTTACACTGGCATTTTCTCTAAAAAAAAATTCTAACATCTTTGCTTCCCAATGCATGAGAAATAATCATTTGGAAGAATTGTTTTTAAAAACTCAGGCCTCATATTGATGTAAGAATTGAAAATATTGAGGCTTAGAATAAGAAATGTGTGCCTTCTGTATATTCAGCATTATGGTGGTTAGAAGGTTGTTGAACAAATGATCCTTGAATTTAGTAAGGAAGACAAAATTCATCAACAAACAGTTGCAGATTATGAGAGTTCAGTGAAGGAGAAATCACTTCCGGCTATGGTCAGCAGGAAGAACATACCGGATACAGCACTGAAGTTAAATTTTAAAAAGTGGTAGAACTGGAGATCTTTATGTTAAGTGAAATAAGCCAGGCACAGAAAGACAAACATCGTATCTTCTCACTCATTTGTCGGGTCTAAAAATCAAAACAATTGAACTCATGGACATAGAGAGTAAAAGGATGGTTACCAGAGACTGAGAAGGGTAGAGGGGGTAGGGAGTGAGAGGTGGCAGGAAGGTGGGCATGGCTAATGGGTTTTTTTGTTTTGTTTTGTTTTGTTTTGTTTTTAAAAAAAGGCCAGAAGCAGTTGCTCACGCCTATAATCCCAGCACTTTGGGAGGCTGAGGCAGGCAGATCACATGAGGCCAGGAGTTTGAGACCAGCCTGGGCAACGTGGTAAAACCCCATCTCTACTAAAAATAAAATAATTAGCCTGTGGTGGCGCACGCCTATAGTTCCAGCTCTTTGGGAGGCTGAGGCAGAAGAATCACTTGAACCCGGGAGGTGGAGGTTGCAGTGAGCTGAGATTGCACCACTGTACTCCAGCCTGGGCGACAGAGCGAGACCGCGTCTCAAAAAAACAAAAAGAAGGAGTAAGACCTACAATTTGATAGCACAGCAGGGTGATTATAGTCAGTGACTTAATTGTACTTTTAAAAATAACTAGGAGTGTAACTGGATTGTTTGTAACACAAAGGATAAATGCTTGAGGGGATGGATACCCCATTCTCCATGATGTAATTATTTCACATTGCATGCCTGTATCAAAACATTTCATGTACCACATAAATATACCTACTATTTACTCACAAAAATAAAATTTAAAAAATTTGTTTTAAAAAATAAAAAAATAAACTTTTAAAAGTGGGTAAGTGGGATATAAAATTGGATGGAAGAAAGGGAGAAAAACAAAGGTGCAGATGTGAAAAAGCAAAGTTTTGGTCATATTGACACGTGTAAAGCTCAAAGAAAGTCCTAGATCAGTTAGGAATGACTGTTCACTGAAGCCAAATTGTGGAAGGGCTGAAGGCCAAACTGAGAGGTTATTACATTTTTCTGGGGTGGGGTAGTGGGGGGAAGTGAGGATTCTTGAGAATAAAGAATATTGATTAAAGAAGGCATTGTTAGGTAGTTCTGTACCCATGAATCTTGAAATCTTGATTGCAAGTTCTAACAAGAGCTCAGCTGTGCCTTTAGCTGATGAAAGCAAAATTCCTGCCTCTGGGAAAGTCATTCTCTTCCATTGATTTTTTTTTTTTTTTTTCTTTTACTGCTTTAGGAAGGGTGCATCTGCAGGGATGAGAATGCATGAGAAACATCTGCCTAACCAGATTAGCCAAATCTCTGGAGATCAATGAAGGGCTAGGTCTACTCAGCTGGTCCTCATTTCAAAGTAGCAATGTAGACTTGAGGATGGACTGAAGAAGAGTTCAGTGACATACACACCAACTTTGAGATTCCAGCAGAAATCCAGGCAGTCGTTAGCATGGCAATAGGAAGAGACGATTAAGGTTCTGCAGGGGCATGTGTCAAAGGATTGCATGTAAAAAGGTGACATATGAGACTTCCAAGTTTGAGTTTGGTTTATTGACTTATTGGAAAATACGAGGAGGACCTGTTTTGTTTTTCATCCCAAAGAGGTGGGGGAGGGGGGCAGGTCTTGCTATATTGCCCAGGCTGGACTTGAACTCCTGAGCTCAAGTGATCTTCCTGGCTCAACTGCCCAAGTAGCTGAGACTACAGGCATGTGCCACTGTGTCCAGCAGAATCAGGTTTTGGTGGGAGAAACAGGAAGAAAAACCCTCTGCTTTAGATATGAAAATGTGTGGTATAAGAGAGATCTGTAAGTGGAAATGTTCAAAAGGCAACTGGAAGTATAGGACTAAAAGAGAAAAATAGAGGTCAGCACTCTGGGATTCACTCCATAAAGGAATAATGACTGAAGGTTTGGGAGTGAGGAGAGCTCAGAAAAACCACAGAAGGGTGAGATGACGTGTAAAGCGTGGGAGGAGGAAGAACCAGCAAAGCAGACAGATGGAAAAGCACAGCTGAGCAATGTCACACCTGCTGAGAAGGATGGAGAGGTAAGGGATTCAAAGACTGATGAAGACATTTTATAAAAAGCATTCATTTGGTTACAAGTAGTCACTGACCAACCCCAGAAGAGGAATTTCAGTTGTTGGTGCAAGAGTTGGGGCTACATCAGATTATAAGTGATTATTAGATAAACAGTTTGGGAAGGAAAGGTAGCCAGTTTAATAGACCCTCCCATAAAGCTTGCTGGTGAAAGGAAAAATTACAAATCCTTGAATAGGCAGAGGGATTTTTAAAAATTTATTTAAAAATTTGCATACAGTCCAGGTGCGGTGGCTTACACCTGTAATCCCAGCACTTTGGGAGGCTGAGGCAGGCAGATCACTTGAGCTCAGGAGTTTAAGACCAGCCTGGGCAACATGGCAAAGCCCTGTCTCTACTGAAAATACAAAAATTGGCCAGGTGTGGTGGCATACGCCTGTAATCCGAACTACTCAGGAGGCTGAGGCAGGAGAATTGCTTGAACCCGGGAGGCGAGGTTACAGTGACCTGAGATAGTAGCACCACATTCCAGCCTGGGCGACAGAGCAAGACTCCGTCTCAGTAAATAAATAATAAATAAAAAATTTGTGTACAAAAATTACTCATTTTCTTTTCGTTTTTTAGTTCTTGTTGAATGTATAGAGTAAGGTAAGCACCACTGTTAACATGATCCCAAAGAGTCCTCTGCCTCCAACCCAGATTCCCTAATGCTGCACCTTTGTAGTGAGACTCTCTTCCTACACCTAACCCCTGGCAACCACTGATCTGTTTACCATCTTCCTAGTTTTGCCTTTTCCAGAATGTCATAAAAGTGGAATCATACATTGTGTAACCTATTTTTTTTTTTTTTTTTTTTTGAGACGAAGTTTTACTATTGTTGCCCAGGCTGGAGTGCAATGGCACGATCTCGGCTCACAGGAACCTCCTCTGCCTCCCGGGTTCAAGCGATTCTCCTGCCTCAGCCTCCCAAATAGCTGGGATTACAGGCATGTGCCACCACACCCGGCTAATTTTGTATTTTTGGTAGAGGAGGGGTTTCTATGAAACCCCGTCAGGCTGGTCTTGAACTCTCGACCAAAGGTGATCCACCAGCCTCGGTATCCCGAAGTGCTGGGATTAGAGGTGTGAGCCACCGTACCCGGCCCCACATTGCGTAACCTTTTGAGTCTGAATTTTTCACCTGGCATCATGTTTTTGAGATTCAGGCACACTGTTGTGCATATTAGTAGTCCCTTCCTTTTTCTTGATGAAGTAGTTTGCTATTGTATGGATGTATCATAGATGGTTTGTCGAAGAACATTTGAGTTGTTCCCAGGTTTTGGCAATTATGAATAATGCTGCTGTAAACACTTACCTACAGGATTTTGTGTGAGCGTTTATCCTCAGTAATTTATCCTTTTTCATTTATCCTCAGTAAATACCTAGGAGTGGGATTACTGATTCATGTAACTGTATGTTTAACTTTATAAGAAATGTCCAAACTTTTCCAGAGCGTCTCAATGGTTTTACATTCTTACAATTAGCGTATGTGAGTTCTGGTTGCCCTGCATCCTCACTCATACTTAGCATTGTTAGTTTTGTTTGTTTTTAAAACTTTAGCCATTCCACCAAGTTCTTTGAGTAAAGCAATGTAATCACCTCAAAGTAAAATAGTGCCTTTTTAATGCTAACCCATGCTCACATGAATTAAGAAAGCCTGGAGGTAGTGTTGATCCCAGAGCCCAGGTATAATATGGAGTTTGTATTTGGCTCTCATATCTTTATTCTCCCTCATTCTTTTTTCCCCATAGTATTTCTTTTATTTTTTATTTTTTTTTTTTTTTTTAATTTTAACACACCATTGCTGGCTTGAAGATCCATAGTATCTCTTATTTCCTGTGGAGTATACATTCTGAAGTTGATTATGGACGGAAGTGCCATTATATAGCACAGTCCCTGCCAATTCAAGTTCTCTCTTCCTCCTTAATAGTCTGTCTTCTAATCCCTTGAGATATGGCTTTCTAGAACTTGGAAATAACTTGTTTTGTTGTTAGAAAGCTAGACATGTTGGTCATACACCTTGTTTATTACCCTGATTAATTCCTTATTGGCACATTTTGTATTGTCAAACTGAATACTTACCAGTTCTCAGATACAGTGCTTTGTAAAGCCTTGATAGTCTATCATTGGACGTTTCATCACTTCCTCATGGTCTAAGGTTCCATAGGCTAAATGTTAATGGTATTTAGGCTTATTCTTTTTTTATAAAATTCAGTTTTAGTGTTTGTCTAGTTTTCTAGCAGTGATATTGTCTACCTCTTTACTATCTTAGCTCTTGTAAAACTCTGAGTTATGGTTGACATATTTAAATGGCATTTGGATTTTCTCTTCAGTAATTATTTTCCTTAGTATCTTTTTAGTTTGAGAAATAGCCTGTTGAAAAAGATCTATAAGATTTTCTTATTAGGAACCACTGTGAAATTTTTTTTGTAAATATATTTTTTGAGACAGAGTCTTGCTCTGTTGCCCAGGCTGGAGTGCAGTGGCACGATCTTGGCTCACAGCAATCTGCGCCTCCCAGGTTCAAATGATTCTCTTGCCTCAGCCTCCCGACTAGGTGGAACTACATGCGCCCACCACCATGCCTGGTTAATTTTTAGATTTTTAGTAGAGGCAGCGTTTTGCCATGTTGGCCAGGCTGGTCTCGAACTCCTGAACTCAAGTGATCTGCCCAACTCAGCCTCCTAAAGTGCTGGAATTACAGGTGTGAGCCACCACTCCCGGCCCCACTTTGAATTTTGATTTGAAGAGTAATATGTAGTATTTGACAGTAAGAATAACTGCATTCAACATTTCTTCATCCTTGATGCTCCTTTAGGAATAGTTGTGGAAAAAAGAATCATGAGAAAGTGCCAAGGAGGATTGACACACCTGACCAGATGGTACAGATGAGCACAGGGTGTAAAACAATGCAGGGAGGAGGCTGGGAGCAGTGCACTTGGCATATGTGAGCTGCACCTCATAGGCACTGTTAATAAATGATATATCTTTAAGTTTAGCGTATTGAGATTTGGGGTATCTTAAAATTTCTCCTGTAACTTTTAAAATTAAATCCTACGAAAGCTTTCTTTTTGGAGTTGGCTTTCTGGTAAAGAGAAATATCCTTCACTATGGCATAACCTCTGAGTATAAAACTTATTTCTCCAACACTGTTGAATGTAGAAAAGAAGTTCTCTAGGATCAGTTTAACTGTCAAGATGAAATTCTAGAAAGGAGCCCTTCGTTTAGCACCTCCACCCCTCATCATGAAGCTTGCTTGGTTGCAATAATGTGCATAATAATTGACTGTAAGATGTGTTCCTGTAGCAAAACTTTTGGCTGCTTCTCAAGATTCACATCTGGGCTTCTGGTTCTCAGAAGCTCCTGACCCAAGTCTTTGGGGTGGCAGGCACACCGGCCAGGACCTGGTTACTTACTTCTTGCATTCCAGCTGGACTGGTTTCTATTCATGCTCCAAATTAGTCCAGTGACAGCCTTCACCACAGGCCTGGTGGATTCCTTTAAATATGGGTCACTCCTTGACCCTAAGGTTATGTTGTTGAAATGATCATTGGGCCCATGTGCTGGAGTATCACTGATTCACATCATTGGCTCTCAATCTTGGCAGTGATTTAAAATCACCTGGGGACCATTTAAAGATCAGGATGCCCAGGTGGCATCCAAGGTAATTATCTGAGGATCTTGCAGGATGGGAGTCAGGTGGCAGTGTTTTTAAAACTCCCCAGATGGTCTGGTGTGCAGTCAGTGCAGAGAACTACTGATTCAGAGCCTTTCCTATTGTATTCCTTCCATTTGACCGTTGTGGTGGGTGGTGTCAAGTGTGCGCACCTTGCTTATGGAAACCACATGGAAAATCATAATGGCAATTGCCCTAAATCTAGTGAGTTTACTCAAGTTATCTCTTATTTTTGCCCCAGGACTTTTTTTGAAGGAAATACAGATATGAATACAGGTATGAGTACAATTGAATAGCTAAATATGCACACATATACTCAGTGTCCACATGTATGCACATTTCTGTATGAATATGTGCAGTGAGACAAAAGACCATTCAACTTTCTTTTTTTCGACTTTGCTTAGCTCTCACACTGCCTTCCTCTCCATCCTGCCCCTTAAAACCAGGAAAGGTTAAATTGGGGTAGATATTTAAGTCTTTCGTAGAAAATTATACATTTTCCCCGGAGATCTTTCTAGTGACTCCTGACCTCTCATCACCAGGTCCCTGGCTCTGGAGGCTGGGGCTTGTTTTTTCTGTCTATAAATAGTTGACCCAAGTACGACCTTTTCCCTTCCATGTGACCAGATGCTAATACCCTTCAGGCTAATCTTTCTTTCTTTCACCTCTCTTCTTTCTCACCGCATGCCGCTGTGCCCAAGGCCCAGCTGGTAACTTCTGCGGTTTTTACTGTGCATTTTTTTCTTAGCAGGATTATTCAACTTGTGCTTTGATTATCACCTAAAATTATCATCTCTGGCTCTACACACTGAAATGTGTACAGACACTTCTGGTTTTTGTTTTTGAGATAGGGCCTTGCTCTGTCGCCCAAGTTGGAATGCAGTGGCGCAGTCATGACTCACTCCATCCTTGACCTCCTGGTCTCAAGCAATTCTCCTACATCAGCCTGCCGAGTACCTGAGACTATGGGTGCATGCCACCATGCCTGGCTAATTTTATTTTTTGTAGAGATGAGTTTTCTCTATGTTGCCCAGGCAGGTTTCAAACTCCTGGACACAAGCAATCCTCCTGCCTCAGCCTCCAAAAGTGCTGAAATTATAGGCATGAGCCACCACAGCCAGCTTACAGGCACTTCTGAGTTGCGTTCATGCCTGCTCCTGAGGTTTTGTGCCATCTTTTGTGATTTGAAGCTTGTTCTGGGAGGGCTTACCTTTGGCAGTATGATTTCCTTTCATTTTCTCCTCTTTGCAGCTAGTGTGTTTCTAACTGTGAAGTCCAAGGCCAAAATGAAAAGGTCAGTAGGGGATGTTGGATGGGACTGATCCTCAAAAAAGAGTATCTTTGATTTCTCTTTAAGATTATTCGGAAACTGAGCATGTGTGAGGCTGTGAGGTTTGAAGCTCAAAACTAACACTAATTATTTAGGGGTAATTGTAACCTACTATTTTGTGCAAGGTCTCTGGAGTCTGGCTGCCTGGGTTCCAATCTCAGCTCCACCACTTGGTACCTGTGGGATCTTGGGCCTGTCATGTAAGCATTCTCTTCCTCAGTGTCTTCCTTTTTAAGATGGGATATTGGTAATACCGTCACAGGGCTTAAATGAGTTAATACTGAAGTTCTTAGAGCAGTGCTTGACACAGCATAAGCACCAAGTGTTTGTTATAATTCTTGTCATGATTACTGAAGATTAGTATTGCATTACTGTGAAACGATGGGCATACCCTGGCATGCTAAGTTTCTTCCTTAAGCCATTTTTTATTTATCACAGTAGGCTCTCCATAATGAAGGCGTCAAAATGTAATGATGATTCAGACCTCATTGTAGCTGTGTGATCACATTGTCATAGGCTTGGCGCTGGGATCAAAGGCATCATTAAAGCACTTTGGATGATAGTTTTTACCCGTCAAATGTTCCAGGAGGTTGCTGCACACTGGCCTGTGAGACCCTTAGATTGTTATGTGATCATGCTAAACATCCGTAAAAGCCCTTCCTGGCTTTTTTTTTTTTTT
>NW_012101965.1:3010520-3061157 GCF_000951045.1 Mandrillus leucophaeus
ACATGAAATAGAAAATATCAGTAAGTTGTCTTATTAAAGTCACAAATTTTAGAAGAAACTTTCTTAAGTTGCAGAAGACCATTTACAAGGTGTATCCTGGGTGTGGTGTGTGGGCATGTATGTGAGGCACATTTCTCGCTAAGAAAATGATATCTTGTTCAATTTGGAATTTAGATTTTTATATCTTTTAAAAAATTTTGGCCAGGTATGGTGGCTCACACCTGTAATCGCAGAACTTTGGGAGGCCGAGGCGGGCGGATCACCTAAGGTTGGGAGTTTGAGACTAGCCTGACCAACGAGGAGAAACTCCCATCTCTACTAAAAATACAAAATTAGCCGAGTGTGGTGGCGCATGCCTGTAGTCCCAGCTACTCGGGAGGCTGAAGCAGGACAATCGCTTGAACCCAGGAGGCGGAGGGTGCGGTGAGCCGAGATCGTGCCATTGCACTCCAGCCTGGGCAACAAAAGTGAAACTCCGTCTCAAAAAAACCAAAAAAAAAAAGTCATTTAATTTCATAACTTCGTAAATCTGAAAATACGTCACTTTCTCAGATGGGTCCGGGGTTGAGATTCTTCCAACAATGCCCCCAAATTGTCTTTTTGTGTCCAGTAGCCACTGTGGAAATTGATTAAACAAGTGTTCCCGATGCCATCTTTGAAATATTAAAATGTGTTATTCAGTAAAAATAAACTGAATTATTATTGAAATAAGTTTTCTACGGATTTACTTAACACTAGGAATAAACCCATCCCAGTATCCTGGTGAAGATGCCCTCCCTGTATATATAAAAAGTTACATCCATATACTTTGTGCAGTGACTGTATAAGGCCCAGATAGAGTATAAATAGAAGAGATGTCTCAACAGTTGAAAGAAAGTATGGAAATAAATTGAGAAGTGGGAAGCTATTTTTAGTCTAGAAGACCTGTGAGACTCAAATGACTTTGGATAGAAAAACCCCATAATCTTATACTCCAGTGAAGCCTCACGGGGAAGAGCCCTAGGTTGGCATTTCAGATTCAATCCTCAGTATCCCAGCTGTGTCTAAAATGGACAGATTTGAGAATGTCATTTCTTCAACTTATTTACAAACTGATCAGGCCCAACATCTATCTGCTGCTCGCTGAGAACAGCATCAAAGTTAAAAAAAAAAAGAAAAAAGGAGTTCCAATCATCAACCAACTGTGCAACACAAATCTAAACCATGTATGTGATGAGACCCACATGTCATTGTGAGAGTGTTGCAGGACTCATTAATGACACCCAGAGTAGCAAGTAAGTCTTCAAGAAGGCTTTGGAGGAGAGAAGGCCTATGTATGAAATGGCAGAAGGTTCAGAATTAGGACTCTGGATATGGAGTTCAGACACCTGTGAATTGGGCATTCTGAACCCCTTGTACAATGTGCAAAGCTGATTTTTTCTTACACAGCACAGTGTTGCTTACTATTACAGATGTCCCTATCTGGAAACATGTTCATTCAACACTTTGCAGATTTGCAGTTATTTTCAGAACAGCTTTTGTTATACAAACCTCCCTCTTTTTGTTGTAAACATGGTCTTTTTCCAGTGCGCTGGATAAAGTCTGGCTCTGGGCAGTAAAGGGACATGGCTACTGCTTATTTCAGGAACTTAGGGGCAAGTGTCTTCATGCCTGTGGAAACAGGAGCCAGCTAGAAGTATTTCCAGCAAAAAATTTAAGAGAAAGGAGATATTTTTTATTATGATTTTGATTTCTTTACTGCAACATTGCAGGTGTCTGGAGTATAGCCATTACACTTTATGAAAAAGGCAAAATGGTCATTTGGGGTGTTTTAGGAAGTTTGCCAAAAGGCTCCTTTGTCATTATAATCCTTCCTAAGCTGCCATCCATGGGTTTAGGTTATGGATATGAAAAGTGAAAGGGTTTGAGAAATGAAGTAGGTGTCTTCCGAGTGCTTACCAACCTGTTAATTTTTTTGAGATGTTAATATTTTCATATAGAGCCCTCTAAAAATCTTGATGGCTCTAGGTCAGTCAAGCCTAAGAGAAGATGTATTTGTCAAAAAAACAAAACAAAACAAAACTTACTGGATTGCTAGTAACATCTACTTCTTCGAAATTAATACTTCATATTTTTTAAAAAAAATATTGATGCATTAGGAACATTTTTTGCTTAGCAGTTACAAATTTTAAGAGCTTCTAAGCTTGTTACTCAATCCTAAATATACTTATATCTTTATAATTGAGCTTAAAGGCTTTTGGTGTTCTGGTTGGTTACTGACAATTCTCAGTGTGACATTCACTGAAGGAAAATGTACCAAGCCTCTAACTTACTCACCACAATTATATAATTTGGCATTTCTTTTAGGTGCTTCCTTCCTCTAGATTGGTTTCAGAACTATGCTGGAGAATTGTATGTAATTTTTTTTCTTTTGTCAGAATTGGTGTGTTAGGCCTTTTTTGTGTCACTTAAACACCTGAGGCTAGGCAATTTATAAAGAAAAAAGGTTTAATTGGCTCAGGGATTTGCAGACTGTACAAGCATGGCACTGACATCTGCTCGGCTTCTGCTGAGGGTCCCAGGAAGCCTACAATCATTGTGGAAGGTGAAGCGGGAGCAGGCATGTTCACATGGCAAGAGAGTGGGGTAAGGGGAGGTCCCAGACTTTTAAACAACCAGACCTTATGTAAACTAACTGAGGGAGAACTTACTCATCACCACGGGGATGGCGCTAAACCGTTCATGAAGGACGCACCCCCATGATCCAGTCATCTCCCACCAGGCCCCACCTCCAACATTGGGGGTTACATTTCAACATGAGATTTGGAGGACACAAACATCCAAACTGTAACAGTTGGTTTCAGTTAATAAATAAACCAAAAAATAAAGTTAGTGCCTCAAACTTTCATACGCTTTTCTCATGAAAAGCATTTTTATCCAACCCTCTCTCCACCCCCCATGTACGTATCTATATACTTTAGTTTCTACTGATTGAGAAAGTGGGGTTACTTCATTATAATAGAGAAGGACTTTTTTGTAATCTATATATCTGTACTTTCTGAATCATTTAATGTTCAGATGAACAGACTGCTTAGTTCTCATCAAAAGGGTTTATTTGATAACGCTTTTAAGCTCACCAGTACTTGATTCTCAAAGGGTGATCATTAGTGAAAATAAAGAGGGATTTAATAAGTCTAAGATATCCTGACCCCAACTGTAGGAACATTATATTAATAGAGCGTTACGGTATTGGAAAATTATCTGAGTAAATAGTAGCCATCCTATTCAATGAAGATTGTGATCATTGATACATAAACCTTTGATTTTTGAATGCATGCTTTCATTCGCAGCATGTTGACTTGAATGTGGGAATGTAGTATCTTAATCTGTCTGAGGTCACTGACTGAGAGGTAATTTTAAGTGTCAACTGGGCTCAGCTGTGGTACCCAAACATCAGCTGTTGCTGGGAAGGTATTTTGTAACCATGATTAACATTTGCAATCAGTTGACTTTAAGTGAAGGGGATTATCCTGGCTATGGGTGGGCCAAACGCAATCAGGTGAAGACCTAGGAAAGAAGAAGGAGGGGGAAGTCTGCCTTAAAGCTGTGACATGGAAATCCTGCTTGAGTTTCGAGCCTGCCAGCCTGCTGCACACATTTCACACTTGTTAGCCCCCACAGTGGCAGCAGCCATTATTCCTTAAAATAAGTCTTTATATACAATATATTTCTCTCCAGAGAAATAGCCAAAAATACTATTGGTTCTATTTCCCTGGAAGAACCCTCACTGATACACTGACACTCAGGAAGAAAATTAACAGTTTTTACCTGGAATCATACAAATCATTTTAATTATTTAAGAGATAAAATTTAAAAATTAATCTTTCCTGATTTTTTTAAGGTAAAAACAGGATATTAAACTCGCAGTGAAAAAAATGAATGTCTTTTAATTTCAGGAGGTTTTAGGAGAAAGAAATGGAAAGAGTGGCAAAGTAGCAAAGGACGGTGATACAGTTTAGATACGGTTTCATGTTGAAATATGACATCCAATGTTGGAGGTGGACCTAGTGGGTTATGTTTGGGTCATGGGAGCCAATTTTATGAATGGCTTGGCACTCGTCTCATGGTAATGAGTGAGTTCGCATGTGAGAGCTGGTTGTTTAAAAGAGCCTGATGTCTCTCTTGTTCCCTGTCTTGCCATGGCTCCTTCTGTAAGCATCCTGAGCCCTCAACAGAAGCAAATACCAGCACTGTGCTCCTTGTACAGTCTGCAGAACTGTGAGCCAAAATAAAATTTTTCTTTATAAATTATCCAGTCTCAGGTATTTATAGCAACACAAAGCAGACTAACACAGATGGGGCTGAGGAAAAGTCTTAAAACATTCTGAAATGAATGTTCTTCACCTGTCCAATGCTTTGCTGTCCTAAAGACTTAGTGTATCACTATCCTTAAAATGCCCATAAAGTCATACACTGAATTGGTTTGCTGTTCTTTAGTATCGTTCTTCATTCACAAACTTTTAGATTTCACCTCTCAAGTCACATAGCTATAGGGATCCACCTATAAAAAATTGGCTCATTGAGGGGAAAACTCTCTTGTTCATCTTTATCAGTAGGTTCTTTTTGTTGTTGTTGTTTTAGACAGAGTTTGGCTCTTGTTGCCCATGCTGGAGGGCAATGGCGCGATCTCGGCTCACTGCAACCTCCGCCTCCTGGGTTCAAGCGATTCTCCTGCCTCAGCCTCCCGAATAGCTGAGATTACAGGCATGCGCCACCATGCCCGGCTAATTTTGTACTTTTAGTAGAGATGGGGGTTCTCCATGTTGGTCAGGCTGGGCCTGAACTCCCGACCTCAGGTGATCCACCCGCCTTGGCCTCCCAAAGTGCTGGGATTACAGGTGTGTGTATCAGTAGGTTTTCATTACATTGTGGGTGAGAGAATGTGGGAGGTCTGGAAGCTGCAGGTGCAGAGATCAGAGTAGTGTGGCCCTCTTCTTTTTTTTTTTTTTTTTTTTTAATTGAGACGGAGTCTCGCACTGTCACCCAGGCTGGAGTGCAGTGATGCAATCTCGGCTCACTGCAAGCTCCATCTCCTGGGCTCACGCCATTCTCCTGCCTCAGCCTCCCAAGTAGCTGGGACTACAGGCGCGTACCACCACGCCCAGCTAATTTTTTAAAATATATTTTTAGTAGAGACGAGGTTTCACCATGTTAGCCAGGATGGTCTCGATCTCCTGATCTCGTGATTCGCCTGCCTAGGCCTCCCAAAGTGCTGGGATTACAGGTGTGAGCCACTGTGCCCGGCCAGTGTGGCCCTCTTCTAACCCAAACACCTGGTGAAGGTTCAGTTGTTTCTGTGATTTAGAATTTAAGGCTAAATCCTCTGGGCCATCAGTTGAATAAGTAAAATAATGAAACGCAGAGTTGCTTACAAAATGAAGCCATGTGAGTAAGTAAATGCACAGGTACAGCAGAAAGCGCTTTATCTCAGCCTTGCTTTTTCCCTCTGCCTGAGTGTTCTCTCTTGGCTATATAACTTGACTTTCCATTTGCATCAAGTCATGGAGTCTCAGGATCAGAAGAAGCTCTAGAGATAAAAAAAAAAAAAAAAAAATTCCAACTTGTGAACAGTGCATTAATCCAACATCATCATCCCAGATCAGTGTTTGCGCACAGCTATCTTCAATGTCAAGAAACATAACTTTTTACATTCTGGTAACTTCCAGTCACTGTTATCAGTTTTCTCTTCCAGAACTAAATTTACACTTCCACTAAAAGTGTAAATTCTTCCATATGTTAACCTTTAATTCTGTTATTTTATTCCTCTGGAGTCTTGTCTTATTTTCTCCTATGTTATGTCTCCTATGTTATGGCCTAGAATATTTATGATAAGTCCTGGGTCACTCTCTTCTGAATGTGTTCTCATTTATCATCCTATTTCAGATATCTTGCGAGCACCATGTGGTATGAGGACCAGAAAACAGAGAACGCTTGTCTTCTATTAGGCACGCTGGTGTCTGCCGATTCCGCTGTGACACTGTTAGGGTTTTTACTTCCTCAGTGCACTGATGATGTTTAGTGAGCTTGTTGCCCAAGTGCTCTCCTTGTTTCTGGTGCAGCTTGGGTAGGTCTTCATTTTATACCTGTCCAGTTGAACTTTTTTAAAATATAAAAAGAGATGTTCCTGTTTATTCCTACTGAATTAATAAGAATATAGCCTGTTCAGTAGGAATAAACTGAATAGGCTGTATCCTGTCTAAGTATAGCTCATTATTTCATTCTTTGAGATCATCTTGGACCTTAGTCTATCCATCTCTTAGTTTTCTTTTATCTATGGATATAAAGCACTTGTTGTCATATTAATCTTTAATAAAAACATTAACTACCTTTCTTTCTATTGCCCACTTCTCCATCTTTCATCTGAACTATTGCAGGAGCTTGGTATTCACGTTCAAGCCTATGGATAAGTTTTTCACACTGCTAGAGGGATGTCTGTTAAAAAACACAAACATGATTGATTCTCATATTCCTGTTTTTATGTCTATCCCTATGGCCACCATTGAATCCGTTTTCTCCACTTGGACGAAGTAGTTACATAACTAGTCTCTGTCCCGTCTCTCTTTCTCACTGCAAATTCATCCTGGCCTGTCTGGATCACACATTTAGCTGTCAGTACCCTTCAGTGGCTCCCCACTGCCTCTGTTTGGTGAAAACATCATGCCTTTGGCTCTGTATCCCCTCTGATGGCATGCCCCAAAGCACCCCATCTGGCGTCTTTGACATGATTTTACTACTCCTAAAGCAAAGCAAGGCAAGGAACCATAGTTTCATTTTCTTATCTTTCTAATGGTGTGGCTCAACAATAAAACTAAACACTAAATTAAACTGCTTACAGACCCTCAGTGAATTAGGTAACTTACAGAAACACAGTCCAGGCATCTGTATGAATCTTCTGTTGAACTCAGAGATTGATTTCTTTGCCTCATTTGGAATCTATAAAACTGGATTTCTTAGCCTAATTATCATGAGGGGAGAGGATATCTTTGCACCTTTAACTTTTATCAAGTAATTCAGAAGTTCATGTGGTGCACATTAATGAAGTAGTATCAATTAGAGTAATGAATATAAGGGCTGAGAGGCACTCTAATATGTGCTACTGGATTAAGGTTTAATGTGGCATTTCACACCTAATGTTTAGGAAAGGGTTTTAAAGCTTAGTTTCCACACTTCACATTTGTATAAATGAATCCCTAGAGTTTGAAATTTGTTTATGATAGAGCAGACGTGGGAAAATGGACTCTGTAGGCGCCATGAAGTGTTTTGCAGTGAAGATTTATAGAAATGTTATAAAAGGCACCACAGGGACCTCGTACTTCTGGCTGATGGCATCACCACTACTAGGGCAGTATTTACTGTTTTTCTTATATGCCCGTTAACAAAAAGTGGTCAAATAAAGAAGATCAAAGCAAATCTGCCTTTTCCTTTCAAAGGGTTGATACTTCTTTGTGCAGTATTTCTTTATCCAGCCTCTTTGACGCTATGCATGATGCTGCAAGATGGCAGAACGTCGTGCCTTTATCGTCACAAAAGCCATCAGTAAGTGGCGTAATTCTAGGCAACTCTGAGGCCACCCTTTAACTTTAAGAATAGAGTGGCAAAGAACCAAATGGGAACCTTTGTTCCTTAGTGGTTGTTTGATTCCATGTCAACCTGTGTTGGCTCTGTCATTTTCAAAATCATGCATAGGTTTTAAGTTGCATAAAAATATTGTTAAAACTCCTGCTAGAAGTAAATTGCAGTTTATCTTGGGGAGATGCATTAAATACTTAAAAGATTACTGAAGTCTGGGAGTTTTGAAGAATTAACCATCTCCTCGAATGTAGAAATGTGGAAAAGAATTTTGGAACTTCTGGACCTTGATGAAAAGTAAATAACTTATACATACGTGGAACTTGTAATTTACTGGTGACAGACCATTCAATCTGCAGTAATAATTTCTGTTTTCACTCTAGCCCTTGAATAGTACAAATTAGGCTCTTTTTTCTTTCAATAATGTTTTCGTAAAGCTCACTGGGCTTTTAGAAAGGGAAATTTTAGATTTGTTTCTCACTGGTTAAGCAGATTTCTTGGATTCATTCATGGAGTGTGCTGTTTTCCAACTTTATGGTCACAGGAGTCTAGGAAGCATAAATGTGAACAGAAAGCTGACTCTATGTGTGTGTATGTGTATGCATGTGACTACATGTTAGTCTTTTATATAACGTTGTGACAGCTAGGCCCAACTCATGAGCTTACTTCCCCAGTGATCAGCAAGTTTGACTCTGTTTCATATTCATCCAACTCACAGGTTGGACATAGGCCAGAGATGCCAACCAGCCAGGGTAGGAGGACAAAGAGACATAAATTTATTGTGGACTAAACGGGTGGGGCCTGCAGTTGCTCAGGGGCCTGTGGGACTGTTTTAATTATAGTAGCTGAGTGGTAGTGTTTTTACCCATACATGTGAATACATTTTAAAATTATACCACAGAATATTTTTACGCAATGTAAAGCCAATCTAGTTGTAAAATCAACCCTGTTGCACGAGGCAGTGTCTCATTTCTCTCAAATTTGTACAAAGTCTCTATTAATACAACATTTATCACTTTAATGATTTAAACAAAGTAATTGCAAAACCTGACTGACTATTGGAGGACTGCATGCCCATTTCCCATGGGGACTGATTTAAAAGCCTCTATATCTGCATGTGACGTGCAAGGATACTTGTACCACATCTAATTGAAAATGCTCCTTAGTGCTGGAGAAGAGTTCAGGGGGCTGGGCGTGGTGGCTCATACCTATAATCCCAGCACTTTGAGAGGCCGAGGTGGGTGGATCACCTGAGGTCAGGAGTCAAAGACCAGCCTGGCCAACACAGTGAAACCCCATCTCTACTAAAAATACAAAAAAAATTAGCCGGGCCTGGTGGTGAATGCCTGTAATCACAGCTACTCAGGAGGCTGAGGCAGGAGAATCACTTGAACCCAGGAGGTGGAGGTTGCAGTGAGCCGAGATTGTGCCACTGCACTCCAGCCTGGCAACAGCGAGACTCCGTCTCAAAAGAGTTCAGGAATTCAGAGTAGTGTTTATTTTACTTTGGCGGATATTTAAATTTAAGGTCTCACCATACCCCTTTCCATATTTGCCTTTGTTTTGGATCAGAACGTAAAAGGGAATTGGGAGAAGATGGTAAAGTTTGGGTGTGAACATTTAAGAAACTAATCTCAAATGAATTTAGTCTTAAGTGAAAAATGTGTCCTTTATAAGGGGAGGAAGAAAATCCTTTATTATTATTATTTGATCTTGTGGTGTTTGCTTTTTTGTGACAGTGATGCAGCTAGTTGATGTTAGAGTCAGGATTTACAGGACAGCAGGATGGGAGCATCTTGACTCGGTGGAGATGATCTGTTAGTTATTAGAGCAGCAGCTAGCTTTATTTGGAAAGTGTAAGCTGTATTTGGGTGACAAACATTTCTAAATGAAATTAGTCATTTGCTTAAGACATAGATTTTCATTTTCTTTACCTAAAGGTAGTTTCAAGTATGCTTATTTTATATGTGGGTTTTTTTGTTATTCTTTTGCTTTTTTGTTTTGTTGTGCTTTTGCTATTGTACATACTGACCTGATTCTCTTGAAGTAGAGGAAAGAAGTTAATGTGGATTTGAAAATATTTTCATTTCACAAATAGTATGATATTGATGTATATTACACCTATGTTTATTGATCATCTGATTAAAGAAAAATAATAGGAAATAACAAATGTCTCATTCAAGAATAAAAGTTTATAAATATAGGAAATTATGGAAGTATGTTACATTTACAATTTGTATTCATGTTTTTATTTCTTAATAAGATCTTGAATATTGGAGGCATGCCTCCTCCCTTTCCTTCCATCTCCACATAAGGTGGAGAGAGATCTAGGATTCAAAAACATCTGGGTCAAGCATTCGTCATCAGGAGAAGCACTGGACTAGGAGGAAGGTGGTCTAAATTTTAATTGTAGACTTGGCACCAACTAACATTTGACCTAGGCAAGGAATTTCATTCACTTCATGAGATTTGGCTTCCTCGCATGTAAAATGATGCTAACTCCCTTGTTTTCTCAGGCCCATTCAGCTCCAAAACTCCATTCTCTTTTATTCCAAAGACCCACTGCACAGATTGACACAATTTAAAATAAACTCTAAAACTGAAATTTCCTGCATTTCTTCATGCCAGAGATCTAATAAATACATGTGAACTTAATTAAATCCACCAGACTGTGGAGGGAAAGAGTTCTGAAGATTCATTTATTTTTTTCAGCACGTGTTTGCTCGCCATTTAGTACATCCCCCAGCACCATGCTGGACAGTAAGAGTAGATACAAAGAAGTACTTCCTGATAGCGTTGATAGTTGAACTGGAAACACCTTGAAAATAATTACAAAGCAAAAAATGGACTAGTTACAGCAAACTATTATAAAGTATAATAATAGTTGGTATTTATTAAGCACTTCAAGTTGCTGGCAGCACACTCATTTAATCCTCACCCTAATCCCATAAGGTAAATGATAGTCATCACCCCAGTTTTACAGAGAAAATGGAGGCACCGAGAGAGTTAAGTGATTTGTCCAAAGTTACTGTTTCACACAAGAGATTTAGAGAGGATATTTTACTTGCCTTAGACTCCCTTGGGTCCTCTCTTGGATAAGTAGGTTTAAGTACTGAGAAAAAGTAAGGGAGTAATTTGGGAGTGGGAGGATTGCTTTTAACTTGCTAAGCAGACTTGATTTTTATTAAAACGCAAAAGCAACAAATTTTTTTTCTTAATTTGGGAGTTGGCGTGTTTTAATGTCATTTATTGTAAATTTTTTTTGGAGATAGCATACATTTTAAGCAGTCTAGAAGTGAAGAGTCTTAAAGTGAGATAGCTTATTTCAGCAGAAAACAATAATCACATGATTCTGTGCTTTGAAGAAAACGATCCAGAAAGAACTAAAATTGGGTCAAGTGTTGAGCATCGCTCAGCACCGCTGGTAGTGACTGCCCAGAGCGGTGGGGACTGAGGGTGGGGGGTGTGCTGGGTGTAATAGAGGCAGGTGTTTCTCCTTTGGAGAATTCCCAAGTATAGGTTCTGTCCTTGAAACTTGAGTTGCGGAGGAGACACTCCACATTGTGATCTCTGATGGGAGCCAGCATAATTCTTCCCTTGCCTGTCTTCACCGGAGGGTTTCAGGGACATGGCACTGGTGGCCCTCGTGACCGGTGCTGCCAACCATGCTCTGGGGTGGTAAGAATGTCAGGAAAGTAAAGGGAGCTGCTCTGTGGGTACCAGCCATGCCTTCATTCATCCAGGGGCTTGCAAACATTGTTACGATAGACAACCTGGCCCAGAAAAGAAGAAAAAGCCTTTCTTCCTCAGGCCTCTCTCTCCATACTGAGGAGTCTACTGCTGCTTGTGCAAGCAAAACTCTTTCTCCTCCCTTCCTGCTGCTCTGCCGCTGAGAGGAAGAGGGAGCTGCCCAGCGGCCTCACGCAGTAACCCTTTGCTGGTGAGTTCCCAGAACCCAGCATCCTGCAAGCTGCCGCTTCTCAGCTGGGGATGTGGAGCTGCTCTCCGCCCTCCTTGATTAGGATATGTCAGGGTTGTCAGGGCAACTGTTAACGGCAGCGTATCATATTTTCCCCTGTCTGCTGTGGGCTGAATATTTTACTGTGCGGTAGCAGGAAGAAGACTGGGAAAAGGTGCTGCAGCAGGAAGAAGCTGATTGAACAGGTTAGGCAGTGGTGGGAGGCATCAGACCCTGCGTGTCTTTAGTAGGGCTTTTCTGGAAAGTGTGTGTGTGTGTGTGTGTGTGTGTGTGTGTGTGTGTGCGCGCGCGCGCGCGCGCATGCATGCGCCCGAGCAATCACCAGCGCATGTGCCTGTCGGGGAGTCAGTGGGAGGGGGCTGGTAGGGGAGGTGGGGAAGCTGCTGCTAGGTGAGGGGAACTGCAGGGGCTCAGTTGCCAAGTGGCTGGTACTATCTGTCAGCTGTTTGCAAACTGTTTACCCATAGGGGATCTATTACAAGTGCTCAAATGAACAGGCAGCTTAGGAACTAGCAGCTTCCTGGGAGCTGCAATTACATAAGCATATATTTTTAATATAATAATAATTTAAAAAAAAAAAAAAACAAGTAGCAGCGGTATGCCTGGATCAGCTACAGCTCTCCGACACGAGAGACTGAAGAAGATCAATGCAAGGCCAATTCCCCTTGGTTTATTCACCATTAATGAGGAAGACGAACAGCAAAAGAATGGAAATTCCAGAAGAGCAAAAGGTATGCATTAGCTCCATCCTTTGGTCGGAGCCAGATCCAGCCCTTGTCTCTCACACTGCCTATAGAACATTTTATAAACTGTGCTGCTCGTGCATGCTCCGGGGAGTGCTTGTGACCTCCTAGCACGGTTTGCTGGTAGTGTTTATACCCTCTGTAGGGCTGTGTATGCATGAAATGGGAAACAGTTTTTGTAGATTTGGTATATTTCAGATCAGTTGCCTTTTTTGACTTAAGCTACTTTCTTGGCCTAGAGATCTTTAATTTTTCCCATGCTCACTTCAACAGTGACCGACTGGTCACTCTGTCCTCATCAAGAGGAGAAAATACTGAGTTATCAAGGTTTAAACGAACATCTCCCCACCTTCCTTAGGTGCCTCAGATAATTTTTGCTTACTTTAATGAAGTGAGTTTCTGCTTTAAAGGGATGAGTTAAAGTGACTCAAGAGTGCAACCTTTTCTAGGCAAAGGGTCAAAATGTCACTTCTCTTTCTATACTAAAATGCCTACTAAAATGCCGAGAGTAAAGAGGGGCACAGCAAACATTGAGGGCGAATGTGGAGGGTGAAGCTAGGGAGCGGGGAGCAGATCATGAGGTTGTATAACTTCTGATGATAACTTTGTCACTGAGTGCGTGTATGGCAGTTGAAATGCACAGGGTACAGAAAAGGGAAGTCTGACCCTTGTGTTGTTCTTTCACGGTGTGAAAGGTAGCAGCAGCTTGCCAGCTTCTTGAGGGCCTGTGTACTGCATCATCATCAGCATTGTCTCACAGCTGCCCTCCCAGGGCTGTAATTATCAGCCAGAGACAGCAACATCAGGCATTTTTGAAAAAGGGGCTTTAAGGCCTTTGTTTTATGTTTTCCAGCATCCTAAGTCTTGCTTCCCCTTCCCCAAAATATATAAGCTGTTCTTAAACAGATGGGTTATGAGTTTTCTTGCTTTTATGTGCTGATTAAATTTTAGCATGCACTTAAATTATTCTGTCACTGAGATATCAAATTTTCTTCTGTGATGGCAGAGAGGTAGCGTCACAAAGTAGAAAGCAAATATTTAAGCAATGATAAAGTGAAGAGTGTTAAATGGAATCCAGTGTCTGAGGACTCCTGGTTTTCTTTTTCCTGGTTCTTGAATGAATCTTTCTTTGCTTTTCTTAAATATAATTGAAACTGTCTACATTAAATCCAAAAGCATTTTACTTCATTTTTATGAGACTGTACACAGGAAAGTTCTAATAAGTAGAATCTTACTACTGTAGTTGACTTTTATTTACTACCAGACCAGGCTCCTGTCTGAGAACCAAATGACCTCAGAATTCAAATGATGCTATGGCTGGAAGGTGACTTAATGTGATTCTTTTATTTGCCTGTGAATTAGATTGTTGAACCAGAGTGTGTTGCTCTGGATGAAAACTAAGGACTTTAAATTTTTAGCGGCAAATCATTTTGCCTCTGAAAAGTTGGTAACTTTTAAAATTAACGTGGATTTGTTGAATTGTTCCCATGGGGTATTTTTGGAAACATTCTTGATTTGTGGTACTTTTCCTTGCATATCTTCAGCAGTAACTTAGGATAACCATCCATTTTATTCTTAATAATTTTCTTTTCTTTTCGAGGTGGAGTCTTGCTCTGTTGCCCAGGCTGGAGTGCAGTGGCGCAATCTGAGCTCACTGCAACCTCTGCCTTCCAGGTTCAAGCAATTCTCCTGCCTCAGCCTCCCAAGTAGCTGGGATTACAGGCACCCGCCACCACGCCCAGCTAATTTTTTTTGTATTTTTAGTAGAGACGGGGTTTTGCCATTATTGGACAGGCTGGTCTCAAACTCCTGACCTTGTGATCCTCCCACCTTGGCCTCCCAAAGTGCTGGGATTACAGACGTGAGCCACCGCACCCTGTCCTCTTCTTAATAATTTTCTTGAATACCTCTTCCTGTCTCCTGGTGTTGTTTTTGTTCAGTTGCCTTTTAGTATTTTTTTAAAAAGGAAGAGAAAGGGGAGGAAAGAAGATGCTTCTAAAAACCTATTTATTTTTGGCAATTTATGTAGCTTCTTGGATAAGAGAGACTTAATCAGGGAGTTTCTGACCCCCTACCATTTTTCTTTCTATCCCTACCCACAATGGTGGGGAGAGCAAAGGTGGGTATTGGAGGAAGACTGAGAAAAACA
Organism: Mandrillus leucophaeus; assembly: GCF_000951045.1. Taxonomy (NCBI): domain Eukaryota; kingdom Metazoa; phylum Chordata; class Mammalia; order Primates; family Cercopithecidae; genus Mandrillus; species Mandrillus leucophaeus. Next base: position 3,025,000 of record NW_012101965.1, read on the forward strand.
ATCCTGTGCTGATAAGGATGTCCAAACTTTCTGTGGATCATCAGTTGTCTCTGTGACACATTCAGTAAAATAACCAGATAACCCTGGGTATCTCTAATTATGCTCAATGAATAAAATTATTGGCTTTGACTGAATTTTTCATTGGGTCCATCTTAACAATAGGAATATTCACTTTGTAGTCCAGCTTTGTTCCATGGAAAATGATGGAAATGTTCTGTATATGCACTGTCTAATACAATAGCCATTAGCCACAGCTGCAGAGCTTGAAATACAGCTAGTGCAACTGAGAAACAAAATTTTAGTTAAATAGCCACATGTGACTACCTTATTGGACAACACAGTTCTAGTCTGTAGAGCTGTTACGTTCTGAATTTGTGTCTTCTCTGGTTTGTTCGTCCTTACTGCTTCCTGGTGTTGGATGTGGTTGGGTCCTGAAATGAATGTGGTTATTAAGAAGAACGTCAAGGAGCAGACAGCCTCTTCACTGCATGAGAGCACAGAAAACTGGATGTGTAGACAAGTCCATTTTTCCTTTTCCACTTAAATGTTGTTGCCCTGTTCTGATTATGATTATTATTACCAGTCACTAGTTGCCTGTATCATTTGTTGCACCTTTTAATGGACTCTTTTTTTTTTTTTTCTCCTTTTTATTTTTATTTTTTCTTTAGAGACGGGGTCTTGCCCTGTTACCCAAGCTGGAGTCCAATGGCACGATCATAACTCACTGTAGCCTCCAACTCCTGGGCTCAAGTGATCCTCCTGCCTCAACCTCCTTAATAGCTGGAATTACAGGCACATGCCACCACACCCAAGTAATTTTTTAAAAAGTTTTTTTGTAGGGATGGGATCTTGCTGTGTTGCCCAGGTGATCCTGAACTCCTGTCTTCAAGTGATCCTCTCATCTTGGCTTCCCAAAGGGCCGGGATTACAGGTGTGAGTCACTGTGCTTGGCCCTCTCTTATTTTCTAAATCAGTTATTCCCAAAGCATCATAGCAAGATGACATACAGATTATATTTTGTGTGTGACTGTTGTGATACACAATCAGAAACTTTTCCCACCCCATGGCCTAATCTGCCAACCATACCCAAACCTGGTATCCAAACCTGGTTTTCATGCTTAGTATCTTTTTTTTTTTTAACTGGTAGTAAAGAAGTTTACCATCTAAATTTGATGAGTTGAATGTTTCCGTTCAGGATTATCCTGGCTAATGAGGAGTACCATCTTTTCAGGTACCATACTGTTGGGCAAACATCAAATAACTCAGTAAGAGTGAGCGTGGAGATTACCATCTGGGTTTCTGTGGTGGCTTCATAGTTATCTGGTGGGGTGGCAATAGTTTGTTTAGATGGTAGACTAGATAATTCTTGAAGAAGTGATTACTCTTCCATGTAATCAGTAGGAGTGTAATGTTTTACATACCTGACTGTTATTACCATAGTAATTAAATAGTCACTGGGAGCGAGCTGGGCTTATGCTGATGCTCTTATACCTCAGAACCTCAAGCCTCCTTGTAATGCTGACTTCAGGACTGGCTTAGGAGAGACTGTTTAGGTGCTGCAGTAACTAAATGCCCTTGGATAGGTCTCAAGGCAAACCTGCCTTATAATGAATTTTGCTGAGCACAGTGATTATTCAGTAATAAGGCGTTTTCCTCCTAAACCAGCATTTGTTAAATGCTCACTCTGTGGCAGATTGCTCTGCTGGGGTTTTTTGGAAGTAATGCAAAGATAATTGACATGGTTTCTGCTCACAGAAGTGCAGGAAGAAAAATATGTACAAATAATGCAAGAGTATAAATTGAAGTCAGGAAAGGAAGAGGACGAGAGTGGTGGAAATGTTAAGTATGTGCCAACTGTGAAGACATTGGCCTCAAGATTTTAATCTGAAACAGAGCGTTTAAGGGATATAGACTCCTCTCCCATCCCAAATGTCTGGCTGAGGTTGAAGACCTCAGACCTTAAAGGCGGGAGCAGAGAGTAATGGGCAAAGCATCTTTTAAATGTCATTATAGAAGCTAGACATCCACACAATGTTTACCTGCAGATAGGCACTTCTAGAGGCTTCATGACTATTACACAGTATATTTTACAACTTCTGCTTTGTAATGGTCTCCTGACTCATTCTGTGAACTGCCTAAAGCAGTCATCTGATTGACTTTATACTCCTGTCTTGTTTTTATATAAAACCTGATTGATGTGCAGCTCTAATACTAAATTTACTCATGACACTTGACTCTAAATGACTTTTGCTTGATTTTATCAAAATTATCATCTCCCTCAAAAGACGGAAGACTCATCACTCTCTAGGTGGATCATGGTCTTCCTGCTTTCAATCTTTCCCCTTTCCAACCCATCCTCCGTAGCATGCCTCTATGACATCTTTCCAATGGGAATATCTGCCTATTAGAAATAAACTTCTCAGTGAAACAGAGGTCTTGACTAACAGTCTTTGAGCCATATTTAGTCTATAGCTATGTTTATTTGTCTCCTGCAGGTGTTTATGAGTCAACATTTAGAAACTGATTTTTTCCTAATCTGGATTTCAGCTTCCCTTGAAAAATTGGAAGACACAGCCACTCTTGTCGTCTTCCCAGCAGTCATCAGCTGGAGCGAAGTAGCAACTGTCACCATAGCTAGAGACAGGTCATGCGTGCTGCAGTGCCCCTCTTCTAGAATATACATTACATGGCCTGCCTCAGTTATCTGCATTACCGTAGTCATTGCTTTTGTGACCCCTGACCTAAGGAATAGTCCAAGCCCCTTAGCATGGCACCTAGACTACCTGCCAGCTGGTCCCTTTTTCCCTCTTCATCCTCTTTCCTGCCACTCTTTGCACTTTGTGCTCCAGCAGCACCAAAGTGCTTGTTGCATTTGCCTGCTCCGTCATGTTCTTGCATGCCTCTGTGTCCTACTCATGCTCATCTGTCCATTTTCCTCATCTTTCTTCCTCATTTGGGTAACTCTGACTTTCTCTATAGAATCAGATCACATGGCATCTTCTCCAGACTTTCCTTTGGTGCCATGTCCAGGAAACCGCCTCTCTTGCTCCCAGCCTCCTCATTCCTGGCACAAAGGGCAGCCCCTCGCTGTGTTCCTTCGTCACTATAAGTCCTGTACTGACTTCAGCCCTGACACTTACTTACTTCAGTGTAATGAAATCATCCATGCACACATCCATGCCCTTCCTTCCTACAAACACTGTAAGCTTTGTAAGGGCCAGGACTCATCCTTTTTATACCCTGTACCTTCCAGAGTACATGGAACATTATGAAACAAAGGCAAACTTAACACTTAAAATAACTTTACAGACTCTGAAGGTCTTCATAATATAGGAATTCTAAGAAATGTTGATAGCATTAGAATTGTCCTTTCAAGGTAACTACTTGGAAAGAGACAATTCTGTGTTTGATACATTAATCATATTGCTCTCCATCAAACTGCATTTGTCTAATAGTATACCAGAGATTATCTCTTTGTTGTCTTCTTCTCCTCCATTTTTTTTTTTTTTTTTTTTTTTTTTTTTTTTTTGAGGGAGGCAAACTCTTGCTCTGTCTTTCAGGCTGACATGCAGTGGTACGATTATGGCTCACTGCAACTTTGAACTCCTGGGCTCAAGTGATCCTCCTCAGCCTTCCAAGTAGCTTGCAACTAGAGGTGCACACCACCACACTTGGCTGTTTTTTTTTCTTTTAATTTGTAGAGGTGGGGTCTCGCTTTGTTGCCTAGGCTGGTCTCCAACTCCTGGGCTCAGGTGATCCCCACACCTTGATGTCCCAAAGTGCTGGGATTGCAGGAGTGAGCCACTGCACCCAGCCCTGTTTTGTTGTTTTCTGTCATGCTATTCATTTTTCTTTGGTGGAAAAACAAAGGTATATAGTTATAAGGTGCTATTAATTGACCACTTTGTGAATATCAAGGTTAATAATGCTTTCTGTCCCTTTTGTTAGCTAATCGTAGATTAAATTGTAAAGAAATACAACTTCTCCTTGAGATCAGGACACAGTGGTTCTGAGAAACTGTACTCCCCCACACCCACTTTGTTAAAATGTGTATTTCTGGAGCCTGCAGTGACTTCTCTTCTTTTGGCTTTTCCACCATAAAGGTAGAATTTCCTCCAGTTAAGGTTTCCAAATGAAATATAATCTAGTGTTTATCATTTATATTCCTATCAGATAGGTGATGATCTAGCAACTGTAATGTCCTTTTCTAAGTTATGAATCTTTTTGTTTTCCAAGAGGAGTCTTAGAATAAGAAGTGTGAATGCCTCTATAGAATCATTCTCCTACATTTCCTTGTTTCTTTTTCTCTTTTGTTCTGTGAGGCTTGCACCATTGTCTTTCCAGTGTCCTTATGTGTGGCATTTTAGGGCTAGGCAAATGGTTTTAGCTGTAAAATTTAACAGCTAGGGAGGCAAAAATATATTTTAGAACAATGGTATCAAAGATCCTTATTTTGAGGAGGAAATCTTGAGGTCAAATTGATTGGCATAAAGTTTTATTTGCTGAAGAGATCTTAAATGTAATATTTTATTCAAAATATTTATATAAAAATAATAGGCGATGGAGCAAGGATCACATCATCTAATGTATGTCTTGTACTCATTGGATTCTTTGTAACTATTGAATAAAAGAATACAGCTGTTCCCTAGGCATTCTGTGTTTTATAAGTAAGAATCACCACATACATTACTGTGTACAAGAGGAACATGATTTAACCTGTGTTTGGTTATCCAAAGTTTTTGTATAGTGAGGTACAATATAAAATGTAATTTGCTTGCTATATAAAACTAAAAGACTGAAAAATTGTGTGCCTGTTTCCAGAGCTATAATTGATGGAGCTAAAAGAGCTGACTCCTCCAATCACAGGAACCAAACACAATTAAGTATTTGCTTAGAGCCTCCTGGCTGATAACTCTTAGATATTATTTATTAAAAGATTATAGTCTGAATTTGAATTGAATGTCCATTTCCATTAACATCCGTGTGTCTCCAAGAGCAACTTTAATTTGTTGTTACAGAAATTATCCAGGTGGCTCCAGGCACCTTGACTATGTTTTTCATTTAGCAGAAACTTAACAGCAATGAAAATGATTTTACTGAGAGACTCCATCTTAATTCTCAGATCATCTAGACATTTAGGAAAAACCCACTTTATGTTGCACCTTCCATATGTTATGTTAAGTTTATGTTCTAGATTTGCCAATTCAGAAGATAAGTCATGCCCCGTTATACCCCAGACTCAGATGCAGAGGCCCAAAGTGTGTCACAGATGGACATAAGGCACTGTTTGAAATATTTACCAGAGCACCATTTGACATTTATGCCAACTGTAAAATGCAGGGGTTTTTTGTTTGTTTGTTTTGTTTTTCCAGGCTATCTGCCCAGCATTGGTTTGTTAGTAAGAAAATTCTCATAGAATCTTTCTGGATTCCAAAGAATTTACAATCCCAGGTCCAGTGTGGAGTGGGAATGACGTTCAGGAATATAGACCAAGAAAAATTATCTTAACAGTTTTGATCTTGAATATATATGGTTTGGGGGACTAGATTCATTCTAAGTTAAAGTTGCAGGCCTAATAAAGTAGTAAAAATATATTAAAATACCAAGATTCAGCAGAATCTGCCATTCTAAAATCATTTTTGAGAACAACAGTGTGGAGGCTCGAGCCGCCTCTGTACTCCTAATAGGATTGCTTTCAAGGTCACTAACTGAGTGCATGACCAAGAGGTGTCTTGGAGTTGGGCAGAAGGGAGGAGAGTTGGAATCTCTATTAGCCCCTTTTAAAAACTTCCCAAATAATGTAGCTTAAGATCTAAGTAAAAATGCAACTTTAAGAGAAGTTACCCCCTTATAAACTAGTTGTCATCTCTGAGCCCCGATGTAGAACTATAGAAATTGAGAACCAGCCACTATCAGGGATATCAGTTTACATAGTGGGAAAACAGGATACTAGGAAAGTTTCACCATGTTCACTCGTAGTGAGTGGCCACAGGTCCAAGTTTGCCACAGTTATTAGAAATCCAGGCTATAGTTGGTGTGAGAAACTGTGAAAAAAGTGCTTAGAAAAAAGTGATAGAAAAAGTGCTACATGTAGAAGTATGCACATTACTGTTATTAATATTTAAACTTTCTAAGCCTCAGATTCTCATCTGTGAAATGAGATGAATAAAATCATGCTCACAGGTGATGGCGAGTATTAGAGAGAATATACAGCACTTACCTTATTCTCTGGAAAATAATTGGAGCTCATTATATGACAATTATAACATTGGTAATTTATAACCAAATGTCTCACATTTTCTGGTAACTTCTACTGACATGTTCTGTTGGGAGAATGGCCTGGTGGAAAGACCATCATGCTTGTCTGTGCCAGACCTTAACCAGTCTCTTTTTATAGAGATATTTTCCCTCATCTAATTTCTTTCCTTAACTTGCTTGTGAGTGAAAATTTCTAGGAAGGCTGCCCCCTTTCTTGTGTCGTTTTAGTCACTTTCCTGCCATAGGCGTATGTGACTGGTCCTTGTTCTGTGTTTGCTCATGTGGATCAGAAGTCCTAGCTGCCAGGTAGATTGCTCATGCAGTACTCTGTAATTTTGTTGTGTTAAATGAAGGAAATACATTGCCATTATGTCAAATCACCTCACTTGTTATTTTAAATATGATTAAGGGAGTGTACCTGTTATTCCTTGGGATTAATGGAAACCTCTGATCTGCCTTAATCAGGGAACAATAGCAGTGATCGTCTGACATTTTAAAACCCAATTCAAAAGGATTTTTTTTTTTTTGCAAGGGTTTTTTTTCCCTTCTGATGTGGGGTGTGCGTGTGCGCTCATGTGCATGTATGTGAGTTGCTTGATGGCAATGTCCTAGGCTAGTGGACAGGTTTCTGCCAGTGGTTGAGATTATGGATGCTTACACTGGGGATGCCAAATGTATCCAGGCTTATTTTATGCAGGCTTATTTTCACATACTTATTTTCAGCACCAAGACTTCTTATTCTAAGTATGATTAGCCATCTTTTCTTTCAGTACTTCTTGTTTCTCTGTGCTAGTCTTGTTTTGTTCTCTAGTCACTCAGAAGTAAGTGCTATGAACACTTATGGTGGAGAAAGCCTCAAATTAAATGTTATTTGCTGCTATAATTGAACATATATATGCCAGCGGATCTGTGTCCTGGTACAGTAGATTCTATCTCGCTTGGAGCTCTTCCCTCTACCTGGTATGTACTTCTGCTGCTTCTCCTCTTTCCACTTCACTCTACCTGGTCAACACCTACTTGTCCTTCAGTTTAAATGTCATTTCCTTCGCCAGGCATGGTGGCTTATGCCTCTAATTCCAGTGCTTTGGGAGGTCAGAGTGGGAGGATCATTTGAGCCTGGGAGTTCAAGAACAGCCCTGGCAACAGAGACTCTACAAAAAAATACAAAAATCAGCCAGGTGTGGTGGTGTGCGCCTGTGGTCTCAGCTACTCCAGAGACTGAGGTGGGAGAATCCCCTGAGCCCAAGGAGGTCGAGACTGCAGTAAGCCATGATCGTAGCACTGTACTCTAGCCTGGACAGCAGAGTGAGACCGTGTCTCAAAAAAAAGAAAAAACAATTTGTCATTTCCCTAAGGATGTCCCCAGACCAAGCTAGTCTCAGATTCTAGGCCGTTTCTTACTCTAGGCAAATTGTGTATTAAGTGTTTGCTGAGTTGTTGTTTATTGTCTGTCTCCTCAACTAAACAGAGCTTCCAGAAAGCAGTGAATATGTCTGTCAGATTCACACTGTGCCCCCAGCACCTAATACAGAGTCTAGTATGCACATACTTTCTTTTATTGTGCTTCACAGATACTGCATTTTTTTACAAATTGAAGGTTTGTGGCAACCCTATATCAAGCAAGTCAGTTGGCACTATTTTTCCAATAGCATGTGCCTACTTCTCATCTCTGCATCACATATTGGTAATCCTTGCAATATTTCAAACTTTTTTGTTGTTATCATGATACCATATTGGCCAGTCTGATCTCAAACTACTGACCTCAGGTGATCCTCCCACCTCGACTTCCCAAAGTGCTGGGATTACAGGCATGAGCCACTTAACAAATATTGTGTGTGTTCTGACTACTCCACCAACCAAGCCATTTCTGTCTGTCTCCCTCTCCTCAGGCCTCTCTATTCTTTGAGACACGACAATTTTGAAATGAAGTTAACTAATAACTTTACAATGGTCCCTAATCTAAGTGTTCAGGTGAAGAATTACATGCCTCTCACTTTAAATCAGAAGCTAGAAATGATTAAGCCTAGTGAGGGAAGGCATGTTGAAAGCCTAGATAGGCTGAGAGCTAGGCCTCTTGCGCCAAACACAAGATGTGAATGCAGAGGAAAAGTTCTTAAAGGAAGCGAAAAGTGCTACCCTGGTAAACACACAAACGATAAGAAAGCGAAACATCCTGAATGCTGATACAGAGAAGGTTCGAGTGGTCTGGAAAGAAGATCAAACCAGCCACATGTTCATTAAGCCAAAGCTTAATCCAGAACAAGGACCCTAACTCTCTTCAATTTGGTGAAGGCCGAGAGGTGAGGGAACTGCAGAAAAAAAGTTTGAAACTAGCAGAGGATGGTCATGAGGTTTAAGGAAAGAAACTTGTCTCCGTAACATAAAAGCACAAGGTGAAGCAGCAAGTGCTGATGGGGAAGCTGCAGCAAGTTATCCAGATCTTGCTAAGGTAATTGATGAAGGTGACACTAAACAACAGAGTTTCAATGGCGATGAAATAGCCTTCTGTTGGAAGAAGATGCCATCTAGGATGTTGATAACCAGAGAGTCAAAGTCAATGCCTGGCTTCAAAGGATAGGCTGAATCTCTTGTTAGGGGATAATACAGCTGGGTCATTGCAATCATTGACTTGGAGTTGAAGCCAATGCTTATTTGCCATTCTGAAAATTCTAAGACCCTTAAGAATTATGCTAAATCTACTCTATGTGTGCTCTGTCAGTGGAAAAACAAAGCCTGGATGACAGCACGTCTGTTTATAGCATGGTGTACTGACTATTTTAAGCCCACTATTGAGACCCACTGCTTAGAAGAAAAAATTTCTTTCAAAATATTACTGCTCATTGACAATGTACCAGGTCACCCAAGAACTCTGATGGAGGTGGACAAAGAAGGTTAATGTTGTTTTCTTTTTCCTTTTCTTTTCTTTTCTTTTCTTTTCTTTTCTTTTTCTTTTTTTTTTTTTTTTTTTTTTTGACACAGAGTCTTGCTCTGTCACCCAGGCTGGAGTGCAGTCATCTCAGCTCACTGTAACCTCTGCCTCCTGGGTTCAAGTGATTCTCCTGCCTCAGCCTCCCAAGTAGCTGAGATTACAGGCGTACACCACCACACCTGGCCAACTTTTTGTATTTTTAGTGGAGACAGTGTCTCATGTTGGCCAGGCTAGGCTCGAACTCCTGACCTCAAATGATTCACTTGCCTTGGCTTCCCAACGTGCTGGGATTACAGGCATGAGCCACTATACCCAGCCACAAGGAGCTTAATGTTGTTTTCATGCCTGCCATCACAGCATCCATTTTGTAGTCCATGGATCAAGGAATAATTTTGACTTCCAAGTCTTATCACTTAAATATATTTTGTAAGGTTATGGTTGCCATAGATAGTGATTCCTCTGATGGATCTGGGCAAAGAAAATTGAAAACCTTCTGGAAAGGATTCACCGTTGCAGATGCCATTAAGAACATTTGTTCTTAATGTTCTCCCAGCACTTTGGGAGGCTGAGGCGGGCGGATCACGAAGTCAGGAGCTCGAGACCATCCTGGCTAACACGGTGAAACCCAGTCTCTACTAAAAATGCAAAAAATTAGCCGGGCGTGGTGGCAGGTGCCTATAGTCCCAGCTACTCGGGAGGCTGAGGCAGGAGAATGGCATGAACCCGTGATATATGGAGGCAGGTTGGTTGCCAAACCCCTGTTGACTCCAGTGGTGATGGCACCTGGTTCAAGAGGCTGAAGAAGAGACCCAGAGCCAGCGAATGAGATATGGGTGTTACTGGGGACTTACATACAGGTGAGAGAGTCCAGTGGTGGCAGACTGGGCGAAACCACCACCACCACTTGCAGAACACATACAGCTTATATAACATTTTCACTTAACACCCTCCCCCTAGCAACTTCCACCTGGCAAACCTCATTTAACCCCAAACAATGGGCTGTGATCCCCTGTATGGCCCATGTTCCACAGGATGCATCTGGGCCTCAGGTGTTCCTCATAGACAAGGAATGGATCTCTGAGTTGGTCACTTCTGGATTCCTTAGCTCAGACTTCTGAATACACATTGAGGTGCCTCTGCCATACAGGGTCATTCTCAGGGTGTACTTAGGTCACATTATCACTGTCGGTGTGTGTACCATACAAAACTCAAAATATCAACATTAACAGGTGTTTGGAGGCAGTTGATTCCAACCTTCATGAATGACTTTGAGAGGTTTAAGACTTCGGTAGAGGAAGTAAGTGCAAATGTGGTGGAAATGGCAAGAGAACTGGAATTAGAAGTAGAGCCTGAAGATGTGACTGACGTGCTGCAATTCCATGATAAAACTTGAACAGATTAGTTTCTTCTTATGGTTGAACAAAGTAAGTGGTGTCTTGAGATGGAATATACTCATGGTGAAGATGCTGTGAACATTGTTGAAATGACAAAGGATTTAGAATATTACATAAGCTTAGTTGATAAAGCAGCAGCAGGGTTTGAGAGGATAGAGTCCATTTTTGAAAAAAGTTCTGTGGATGAAATGCTATCAAACAATATCGCATACAATAGAGAAATCTTTCATGAAAGGAAGAGTTCATGGACTTGGCAAATTTCCTTGCTATCTTACTTTAAGATGTTGCAACTGGGTGCAGTGGCTCATGCCTATAATCCCAGTGCTTTGAGAGGCAGAGGCAGGAGGATCACTTGAACCCAGGGGTTTGAGACCAGACTGGGCAACACAGTGAGACCCTGCCTCTACCAAAAAAAAAAAAAAAAAAAAAAACCTAGCTGGTTGTGGTATCACAAGCCTATAGTCCTAGCAACTTGAGAGGCTGATGAAGAGAGATCGTTTGAACCTGAGAGGTCAAGACTGCAGTGACCTGTGGTTGTGTTACTGCACTCCAGCCTGGGCAACAGAGTGAGACCCTTTCAAAAAAAAAAAAGGAAGTAAATTGCCACAGCACCCCAACCTTCAGTGACCACCATCCTTATCATTCAGCAGCCATCAACATGGAAGCAAGACCCTCCACCAGCAGAAAGATTACAACTCACTGAAGGCTCCAATGATTCTTTGCATTTTTTAGCAAATCAAGTAGTTTTTAATGAAGTTATATACACTGTTTTAGGACATAATGTTGCACACTTAATAGACTACAGTGTAATGAAAACATAACTTTTGTATGCACTGTGAAACAAAAAAAAATGTGTGTGACTTGCTTTATTGCAATATTTGCTTTATTGGGGTAGTCTGGAACTGAATCGGCAGTATACTGATGTATGCTTTGTTGAGGCTTCCTGAATCTTCATTACATGAACAGGTGTCACAACCTAGATAAAAAGTTGACAAGAATACATCCAACAATTTTTTACATCCATAATAGTCTTAGAAACTGTGGTATTTACTTTTCCCACAGAAACAGTTCTGTTTTTCTGTTGAGCTGTTCTGTGGAACTTAAAGGAAATTATTTCTAGGTGCTGATTCAAGACCTCTTAGTCCATGGGTGCTAAGCCAGATGGCAGAAGCCCAAATCTGGTTCCTCGTGAGATAACCGATTGGAGGCAGCACACTGTGGCCCTGCCGGCCAGAGAATGAGACAGCGCAGCTGAAGAGGCAGTCTGTCTAGGCCTTCAAACATTCCGGGGTCCAGGACTTTGTTCTGAATCTAGCAAAGGCCTGGAGATACCAGATCAGTCGCCACCCTGCCTGGTGATAATGACAGTGACTTTTGTATTAATGACCTTTGTCCACTAGCCTTCATGCAGGGATGACTTGTTTGTTTTCGGCCACGACATTGGCTTGGACGGTCTGCAGTGGCTTACTTGGATAAAATTCCAGTGCTAGACCATTCCAGAAGCACCTTCTACCATCATCTTTCCTTGAACTGCCAGAGCTTATTATAAAATGTTCATTTCGAGTTTGTGGCATATCCTCATTACAGCCATGTTTGAAGTATTATAAGTATTTTCTTTCCTTTTGCACAGCTGAAATTCACTTATCATGACCATATTAAGTGTAAGCCAGGGAGAACTTGCATACATAAATCCTTAGTGTTTTAAACTCCCACTGAGCTCTAGACTAATAGTGTCCCCCACTCCCACCTGCCGCTCTGTGGATGAGGAAATATCTTGGAAAGTGAACTGGAGCTGCTGCTAATTTAACAAAGTCCACTGTGTACCTAGCCACATTCCCTCTGGTTCTCCACCTATTCAGTGCATCTCATTAAGCCACCCTCACAAGTTTCCTTTTATGCCTCTCTTTTATAATACCATCTCTGCATCTGCCTTTGTTTTTTTTTTTTTTTTTAAGGCCCAGAAAAACAGGTTCTTTGTGGGTAGACAGTTCCTGGTGCACACCTTACATTCAGCGCTGTAAAGATGCAAAATGGCAACTGCGATATTAGGATTCAAAACCTCAGCACTCTGGGTTTTCACCCTGGGCTTGCTTGGGGAATCAAACTTTCTTTTTATGAATTTGCTACCTCTGATTCTTCTGTGACAGCACAGTAGAAAATCCTAATTCTTTATGGTATTGTTCAGAATCCTATAACTTCCCCTTACCCATCTAGTAGTTTAGAATACTATGACATTAAAATTAGTATGAATTTTGAATGGAACTTCAAACTGACCTCTTATATCAACATTTCTAATCATCAGCAAAATTTTCTCACAATCTAAGTAATTTCAAAATTATTCTTACTCCACTGCCATAAGTTTCAGGGACATACACATCTACTTTGATGCTGCATGACCTTCACTTGAACTTCATTCAGCCAGCTGTGTGGGTTTATGCTGGGACTTGTTTCCACACCACCTATGATATCATGAACTCAGAAATTCCCCTAGGTACCCACAGACTTCAGATTCAGCAAACAATGATTTGCTGCCTACCCTATGCTAGATGTTTCCATATGCAGTAGTCTCCCACTTACCCTTGTAAGAGCCCCAGTGGATGCCTGAAACCTCAGATGGTACTGATCCCTATATGTATATATTATGTTTTTTCTATGCATACCTCTGATACAGTTTAATTTATAAATTAGACACAGTAAGAGATTAACAACAATAATGAAATATAATATAGCAATGTACTGTAATAAAAGTTACGTGAGTATGGTCGCTACCAAAATATCTTACTGTATTGTACTCACCTGTTTTCAGACTGTAGTTGAATGCAGGTGACTCAGAATGCAGAAAGCAAAACCAGCGATGAGGGTGGACTGCCATGTGTGAGCTCATCCTCCTACTTGAAGAAAAGCCTCACACCTTCTGAACCTTCATCCTCTCCACCACCCCCAGGCTTCTGAACCCTCTGTGTTCTTACAGTTATGAGTCCTCCTTCCCACTCACTGGCATTTTGTCAAGCCTGGTCATGGGTAGCCATTTCAAAGATGCACTTGCAGTGATGCCTGGGCCTTCCTTGCAGGCTCGAGTGTCCCCTCATAGCCTCCTGTTTCTTCTTTAGGTCTGTTAAATGTTACTGTGAGACTCCTAAAAAACAGCTGCTTGGGTCGTTTCTACTTTCTTACTCTCTCACCATCAGCTGAGCCCAATTTGCTGCTGGCTAGTTGTCAAATCACATCACAGGGGTGCTCACCCCATCTTGTCTACCGTACCTGACTCAGTGGCACGATTTTGGCTCACTGCAACCTCCGCCTCCTGGGTTCAAGCAATTCTCTTGTCTCAGCTTCCCGAGTAGCTGGGACTACAGACACACGCCATCACACCCAGTTGGTTTTTGTATTCTTAGTAGAGACAGGGTTTCACCATGTTAGTCAGGCTGGTCTCGAACTCCTGACCTCAGGTGATCCACCTGCCTCGGCCTCCAAAGGGATTACAGGCATGAGCCACCGCACCAAGCCGGTACCTCACTCTTAACATCTAATATTTGCTGTGAATATTGAGGATGTTTTAAATTAGCTTCCAGGCAGGGCACTGTAGCTCATGCCTGTAATCCAGTGCTTTGGGAGGTAGAGGCAGGAGGATCTCTTGAGCCCAGAAGTTCAACACCAGCCTGGACAACACAGCACTATCCCACCTCTGCAAAATTAAAAAATAGCTCGGCATGGTGGTGCATGTATGTATTCCCAGCTAACTCAGAATGCTGAGGTGAAAGGATTGCTTGAGTCTGGGAGACTGAGGCTGCAGTGAGCTGTAATCATGCCCCTACACTCCAGCCTGTGCAACAGAATTGGACCCTGTCTCAAACAAAACAAAACAAACAACAAACAAAAAAACCAGACTGGGTGCAGTGACATATGCCTGTAATCCTAGCACTTTGGGAGGCTCAGGTGGGAGGATTACTTGAGGCGAAGAGTTTGAAACCAGCCTGGGCAACATAGCAAGACACATCTTTACAAAAAAACTTAAAAAAAAAAGTAACTTCTACATCATAATTTACTCTCTTGACTAGAAGGAGAAAATAGGTGGAAAGACATATAGCCTGTATTATTCTAATTTAAAATTCAACAGGAAATAGAAGAATGAGGAATTTATTTTCATTTGATATGATTTTGAAGAAGGAAGAGGTAAATGTTTAAAAAGGACTGTTGGCCACTGACACTGGATTTCACTAACTCCTGAGTGTCAAAGGTAATTGCAGTCATGTGGCTAGTGGCATAGTTTTTTGGTGAAGTGTTATCGAGAGGAGCAAATTGAATGCTCCGGCCCCATCTGAGGATTTCTTGGTTATTTATTGTGGGCCATTATAACTACAGATGCTTCATAAGAGAGTTAATATAATTGCTGGTCTATATATTTTTACTTTAGGAGAACAAAGTTAAAGAATAAGTCCATTACTATTTCAGGTGATGTGTTTTGAAAGCAGAGCTTTAATTCAGGACTTAAATGGCATTAAATGGTGTTTCGTGAATTCCATTCTTCTGACAGTTACTGTCATAATCATTTGTAGTGAAACCTACATAGTCATTCCCAGTATCCTGGATTTGGTTTCTTCCAAGATTACATACACTTTAATGAGTAGGTACATTTCCTATTTCAGTTTTTCTTTAGTGTATTTTATCTTCAAACTTTACTGTGATATTTTAGAGTGAATGTTAAAACAAAAAATAAATAGGAAAACCATTCTGAGTTGCGACTGATGGTTCATCCTGGACCAGTCTACAGCATTTAGCATTTAGCATTATCTGTTCCTTTCTTGGGACCCTGAGACTTACAGTTCATGAGACTTAGAAGTTGAATGAAGAGAAGCAGGCATCCCTGTATGAAGCCATAGCAGGTATATCAACACAAAGCTTGGGATAATTAGGTTCACAAAAAGTGTTGGTGTCCAAATTCAGAATGTTTGATCTCTGATAAGTTAACATTTGATAAAAAATTAATTTCTTTATCCTGATGCTGATGAAGATCTCTTCTGAGAATCACAGCGATGCTTCAGGACTGATAATGATGTGACAATTCTTTGTTACTGTGTTCTCTGATGAAAACCAAATTTTCTTTTCTTTCTTTTCTTTTTTTTTTTTTTTTTTTGAGACAAGGTCTCACTCTGTTGTCCACGTTGGAGAGCAGTTGTGCGATCTTGGCTCACTGCAGTCTCCACCTCCCCAGGCTCAGGTGATCCTCCCACCTCAACCTCCCATGTAGCTGAGAGTATAGGCGTGCGCCACCATGCCCAGCTAATTTTCGTATCTTTGTAGAGATGGAGTTTCACCATGTTGCCCAGGCTGCTCTCAAACTCCTGAGGTGAAGCGATTCATCCGCCTCAGCCTCCCAAAGTGCTGGCATTACAAGCATTCACCACCGCACCCAGCCTGAAAACCAAATTTTCTAACAGGCAAATTGGGCAAGTTAGGTTTTAATGTACTAGGAGTAGCTCTGAAATTTTAAACTTGGATGTGTGTCAAAGAATATGTAGAATTGAGGGAGCTCGCAGTGTGTCATGGTGTCTTGGAGACCATATGGTGTAGGAGTTAAAACTTGGACTCCGGAGCCAGTCCAGAGCCCATTTTTGCCTTCTCCTAAATGTATGCTTCAGGCGGAGTACTTACAATTTCTGTGCCTCGCCTGCTTTATCCATAAATCAGGGCTAGTAGTGACACCTATTTCATAGGGTTTTTAAAGATTAGGTAGAATAATATCTAAAACGTGCTTGTAATTCTGCCTAATCGGGCACTAATCAAGCAGCCTGTAAATGGTAGCGAATGTTATTAGTATTTGGAAAACTTTCTTAGTTCAATGACTTTATCTTAGTAGTTTTAAGAAACCAACATTTCTGCTAGGATGTCTAAATTTTGTGTTTTTTAAAATGTCTTTTCTTAAATTTAAAAAGAGAAGAATTATTTAAAAAATAAAATTTGTTTTTTCTGGTTTTTTTTGAGAATCTTCTGGAAGGATGTCTAAATTTTGGAAGACTTGAAACAAGTTAAAAGAAATTTGTATCTGGTCTATGAGAAAATTGAAATCTTCTGGCTTTAGGCAGGTTACTACCGCCTTCCTGTCCTCTCCTGTTTTCTGGATCTTCTGCTCAGCCTCCGGGAGTCCAGAGAGAGAACTGTGGGATGCGAAGACTCATTAGATTCACATGAGGTATCCTTTAAGCCCTGCATTGAGGTTGACCTCTGCTTAAGTACATTTCAGCTCAAAATGCTGCCTTCCCCCACTTTTCTGGGGGCAAGGATTACTTTTCTTGTAGCCCCTATTAAAAGAAAACTTCAAAAAAGTTAAATTTGATGGAGTTTAATTGAGCAAAGAAAGAGAAACGATTCACGAATCAGGCAGCCTCCAGAATCAGCAGATTTGGAGACTCCAGGGGTGCCTTGTTGTCAGAGCAAATTTATAGACAAACAGGGTAAAGTGATTTACAGGAATCGGAAGTGAGGCTCAGAAACAGTGAGATTGGTTACAGCTTGGTGTTTGCCTTATTTGAATGCAGTTTGAACACTCAGCAGTCTATGAGTGGTTGAAGTATGGCCACTGGGATTGGCCAACACTCAGCTATTGTTACAGGTGCATACTACTAAGTTCGGTTTTCAATTTTGTCTGTCTATTAAACTAGGTTATGGTTCGTCTGCAAGGACTCAAATATAGAAGTATGAGTCTTCAGGCCATATTTAATTTGCTTTAACACCCGCCTCAAGCTTCATTCCTTTTTGAAGGTGAAAGGAATGTATCTAGTGTTCTTGCACGTCAGTGAAGGAAACCTTTCCAATCAAAAGGAGTCTGTTGACCTGCCTAGGCTGGACCAGTTCCAGTATCAACCTGGGCCAACTCCCAGTACTGAGGCTGGAAGAGCAGATGCCCCCTGCTAAATAATCTTTTATTGTTTCCAGAAATTTCCCAAAACTTATAAACCTTAAAATATTCTGAATTATCTAAAATTGTGGATTCTGCCCTCTAAAAACTCCTACCAATGCCCTTCCCTCCCCACATTTATCTTCCCTTCCCTACAGGTGACCCTCAAGTGTGATATGTGTAAAGTATTATTAATTCCAGCTATTTAGTGACCTCTTCTTTCTCAGCGAAACCTAATACCATCCACAGTAATGATTATGCATGTCTTTAGGTGGGGTTTAACTTGTTATAAGTTTTCTTCGATTACCACAGTCATCTTACATATATTCAATTCTCCCTATTCGATGTTCTGTTATTTACTTACATGCAGTATATCAGTGGCAAGATGTGTTGAATTGAGGTGATGCTGTTAAAAAAAGGTTTTCTAGGAAAACATAAACTGGCATTTACTTATAAGAATTTTCTTTAACATTACATTCAATTAAAAACACAGTTCTTTTTGTTGTTGATTTGACGAAGAAATTTCTCAAGGCTTAAATACATTATTAAATCTTCTTTACCAATCACTTTAGTTTTGCTACATCAGCATGTTTATAAAGGTTTTCTGAAGGAAAAGTTTGTATCAGCATACACTTCACAGGCAATGTCTAATGGTAGTTTTTCCCACAGTGGAAAAGATACTGTAGTTACATGAACTACATTTAAAATTCCTTATTTTTCCTACTTGCCAGTAATAAGTCCTATATATAAATTATTAGATTTGTATTTTTTATTTTTTTCAAACTCTTAAGTTCAGGAATACATGTGCAGGTTTGCTATAGAGGTAAACTTGTGTCATGGGTGTTTGTACAGATTATTTCATCAGCCAGGTATTAAGCCTGGTGCTCATGTTTCCGGATCCTCTCCCTCCTCTGGTAGGCCCCGGGGTCTGCTGTTCCTTGTGTCCATGTGTTCTCATCATTTTTCTTTTACTTCTGACTTTTTATAAGTTGAAAATAATCTCAGATGCCTAGTGATTGTCGAGCTATAGCAAATATTTTTATTGGAACTTATTATCCTTGACAATCACTTTTATAATAGCATTGTGAGGCAAACTACTTTTACATCAGACACACAAAAATGGGGACACTAAAATGAGGACATTATAACTAATGTTCATCTCTCTCTCCCTTCCTTTCCCTATTTCCCTTCCAAGGGAGATAATATGTACCCTTGCAGTCAATTTCTGTAATTTTACTGCATATATCTGCCTATCTATCTATCAATAATATATACATTATATAGAAATGTAATGTGTAATTGAGTTCTTAAAACAGTGTTCAGGAAGATACTATTTTATTTCACCTTAAACTTGTTGTAAGATTATATACCTTTTTCAGTCTTTCATTTTATCATCTGTTTGGCCCTAAAAAAGGGAGTTATAATGTTTACAAAATTACTTTAAAAACCAAAAGAAGCAGAGGGCTAACATAATAAATACTCATGGACCCCAGAACCCAGAACTTTTAAACACATTTTAAATATTTTGGCTGGGCACTGTGGCTCATGCCTGTAATCCCAGCACTTTGGGAAACCGAGGTGGGAGGATCACCTAAGGTCAGTAGTTTGAGACCAGACTGGCCAACCTGGCAAAATGCTGTCTCTTCGGAAAATACACAAATTAGCCAGGCATTGTGGTACATGCCTATAATCTCAGCTCTTCAGGAGGCTGGGCATAAGAATCGCTCGAATCAGGGAGGCAGAGGTTGCATTGAGCCAAAATTGTGCCGCTGCACTCCAGCTTGGGCGACAGAGCAAGACTGTGTCTACAAAATTTTTTTGAAGGGTAAATATTTTATATTAAAAGATATATTTATGGGAAATGGGCTGGACGCGGTGGCTCAGACCTGTAATCCCAGCACATTGGGAGGCCAAGGCAGGTGAATCGCTTGAGGCCAGGAGTTCGAGATGAGCCTGGCCAACATGGTGAAACCCTGTCTCTACTAAAAATACAAACATTTGCCGTGGTGGCACGCACCTGTAGTCCCAGCTACTTGGGAGGCTGAGGCAAGAGAATTGCCAGAGCCCAGGACGTGGAGGTTGTAGTGAGCTGAGATTGTGCCACTGCACTCCAGCCTGGGTGAACAGAGTAAGGCTCTGTCTCAAAAAAAAAAAAAGACATATTTATGGGAAATACAAATTATTATGGCTAGTTTTGTCTTTCCTGTGTATCATTCCGTAGTCTCACCTCCTTCCATCTTTCTTCCTGTTTCCCTATTTCCCTTCCCAGGGAGATAATATGTACCCTTGCAGCCCTGTAATTTTACCACATGTATATATCTATAAATAATACATCATTTGTGTGTTTAAATTGACATAAATTATGTCATATTAACATATCAGTTTGCCACTTGTACTTCCCCTACTCAAGTTTTGAAATACCCATCCCAAGTGATAAATATAGTTTAAGTGCTGCCTAGAATTCTGTAATGTGACTTTACTGCAGTTTATTTACTATTCCCCAATTGATGAATGGAGAAGTTGATTATAGTTTTGTTTTTTCACTTTGTTGTGACTACAAATCGGTGCTGCAGTAACTTTTTATAGTTCTCTTTTTTAGCATATGTGCAAATGTATATTCCTAGAAGTGGTATGTGCTGTGCGTTTTCACATGCCAAATTGCCTTCTGAAATAGTTTTATCAGCATACGTCTGCCTGCAGCTCATGTCAATCCCTGTTTCCCCATATTCACTTCCACTTGATTTAGTAAGACACTTTGATTTTTGAGAATTGGATGGCTATAAAATGGTATTTAGTTTTAATTAGCAAAATTAAACATCGGTTAATGTAGATTTTTTAACATTACGGAAAGGACAGCGCCGTTTAGGTGGTTTTCTTTTCCCTTAGAGGAAGACAAGAGAAATTGCTGCATCAATAATCTGGTATAAAGATAATTGTTTTCATAAGGTATGCTGAGTCACTGGGGGGAAGAAACAGATGGTACCAGCACTGTGCGGATCTGTGGGAAGGGCAGTTATCATCTCCATTGACATGGCGGGTCAGGGTTAGAGTCAGGTTTCAGATTCTCCTTCTTCCTCCCACCCCCCACCTTTTATTTTTCCTCAGTAAATCTTTGTTCGTACAGATTCTTCTTTTGGATCCGCACGGAGTTTACAGACCTGAGCCTTTGGTTTTCTCTTCTTCTTGCTTCACTTCCTTTTGGTCATTCAGCATCAATACTATTAGGTGGGCAGAGAAAAAGCAAAGTACATCAAAAGTTAAGTTGGCCGCCTTCTTTCAGAATAAAGGAAGGAAAGGGAGACGGCACCATTTGGGGAGGATTTCTGAGGAGGGCATGTATTGAAAACATTGCTTAAGATTAGATTTGATAATTATTTGTGGGTTTCCATTATTCATGTAGTCATTGGGCCTGATTAGCACTTGTAAAGTATAAACTCCACACATGCAAGGCATTAGCATGAATAATTAAAAGGTAGGGAGTTAGCTATCCATGACTGTGGGTTTTCTTTTTATTATTGTAGAGGCTATTTTAGTTAACAAGAGGAAGCTTAGACTTGCAGACTGCTGGTCTGGCAACCTCAATTTTGCTTTCAGCTCAGCCACATGTCATGATGCATTGTATGGCCACCTTATTTTCCTGGAAAAAAGAAAGTTACTTTGCTGGAGGGAAAAAAAAAAATCAGTATTCTGTGTACTCTATCCATATCAATTATAAGGGCACAACCTGAATTCCTGGGAGGAGAGCTCTGCTTAGAGTAATCTTATCAAACTAAGTGTAATTATTATAGTACTTATAGTTTAAAATTACCTTGGTCATCATTATAACCCATTGATTCAGGACCCATCAGCCCCTACAAAATATCCCTCCCCAAATTTTGGACATTTCCCAGGGGTATCTGATGTATTCACAAACCAGTCCTCTGCAGGATTGCCACATTCATCCTGGAAGCATCTTCCCGCCGGTACAATGTGTGCCGCTCCGCTACTTAATGCTGTGCAGTTGTGTTTCCCATACTGGGGTTCCACAGGGCACTCCTAGTGCAGGCCCTTAATGACTGTGCCAACAAGAGTGTTTCTAATTCAGGTAAGTCTGGAAAATACATTTCATTACTTTTGAACTTGTAAGAGCATTTATTATTTTATTATGAATCACCAGGAAAGGAATGTAGTATATTTATCTGACCAGGGAATAATTCTGTGTGGGATGTCTATGTGTATATACCACTTTAGGAAATTATGTAGCATATGTATGCATTTGTGTGTGCACACACAGAGCACTTCTTAAGAGATTCTTCATTGGCTTCTCCTTGGTACCAAAGCCATGAGCTGGGTCTGTTGCTGCAAATGGATGAATTACACTTTTAAAAATGGCTTTTGGTAGACTCTTTGACAAGTCCTGGTGTATTTCATTGTCTCTTAAAGTCAAAATTGGACCCATGCTACATAACAAATCTACAAATCTAGCTTGGCTGTTGGTGAAAAATGCACAAAACGGCATCGTAGCATTTTCTGGTTCTTGGTTTGGAATCTAGTGGCAAATACTACTACCTCTGTGAATGCCAGGCTCTGGTCCATGAAGCCATGGCTGCCTGTGGCCCTCTGAATTCACAGGAGGAATCTCTCCTTATTCTGCAGCCTCACACCCAGACTGTGATCCTCCCCTCCTACTCCAGATGTTCCAGTGAGTAGAGGAGAGGAGAAAATTTGTGATGGGAACTTAACTGCTTCAGCTGGAGCTTAATCTGAGAGGTGCATGTGAGCAAACCATGGTGGATCTCTTTATTTTCTCTGTTCTGGAAGGATGGGTGCGATGAAAGTTGTCATGCTGTGGTCTGATCATTGTGTAACTTAAGTTTGACATGTGCAATATATAATAAAAGCCATCTGGGCATAAAAATTGGATAAACAACTAGGGTAAAATAAATGATAAATAAGATTAATGAGATAGGAGTGGAAAGGAAGATCTGAAAAATTTTCCATTTCCAGCTTTATAATATTTAATAAGAGAAATGAGAACCACCATCATGAATGGAGCACTTACCATGTGGGAGCCTTGAGGGTGTTCTCTTAAGGGAGATATTTACCCCATTTTACACAAGGTAATACCTAAACCCCAGGGTGAAGTAACTAGCAAAAAATACACATAGCTAGCAAATGGTGGAGCAGCACTCAGGCCCCTCTGACTCCAGGCCACCTGCTGGCCTTGTGATAATATAAGAACTGGAGGGGAAGGGAGTGCTTTTCATTCACAACCTTCAGTTCACAGTGAAGGAACAGACCTGCAGTGGTCTGTTGCCCGAAGTTTCATAGTGACTGGTCACTATTCTGCTTCTCTGGCTACTGAATTAGTGTCTATTAAAATAAATAGTCAGATGTGGCAAACTGTTTCAACATGGAAGAGAACAAGGAAAAAATTTCAGGTTTTTAGTTCTACTTTGGAAATAATATTATTCTTTATTTTTCTTTTCTCAAAAGGAGCATGAGATTGTATTTAGAAAGTTTGTAAAACATAAAATATACATTGCAATAGGGTAATCACAATAATAAGATTCTTGGAAAACTGTTGACATGTGGATGTATTTTTTTTTCAGTCTTTTTCTGTGTATCTTCCCAATGATTTGGAAATTAGAGGCTCTGCCTTAAAATCTAATGGTTATACTGTCAAAGATTTTTCTACAAATAATCTTACATTATCTGACAGTGACAAAAATATTTGTATTCTGCTTTGTAAAAGATGAGCTTTTTTTCTTCTTAAAAGAAAAAATTAGAGAAAGAGTTAAAACCTGGAATATGGGATTACTCATAAATCAAAGCAGATGTTGAAACACCTGATTTTTAAGACTCTGTTAGAAGTTTGCTTTTTCCCATTCAAATCCCTTTGGGAGTCAGGTAGAAGCACTTAGGGTAACCACAAGTACACTTTGCTACTTTAGCATTCCTATGTTTAGAGAAAGATAGTGTGTCTAACATTGCTACAAAACCTGTAAAGAATTTGATTTATTTAGAGTTACTTTCAAAGTGATTCAAGATCAGTGAAAAGATTTTTACTAAACTTAAGGCAATTCTATGCAACAGCTAGACAGATCCTCCATAAGTATACAGACGCACTAGATGTTGAGAGATTAATTGAAAAACAAGTGAAATATTAGTATGTTCCATAAAGAAGGAATTGAGAAGGAAAATTTCATTTGAAGAATCAATTTAGAGATTGTGAGCAACAGTTTTCCTGGCCTGGGATGCCAATGAAAACTGTAGAATTTGGAATTTTTATTGGGATAATTGTTTAAAATAATTGCCAGGATTTATTGAACACTTGCTATGTTTCAGGTACTTTGTATAGATAATTTAATCTTACTCCTCACAATAATCAGATGATAAAGGCAGCTACTATAATTTCCTTTATATATGACTAAATTGAGACTCAGAGAGGTTAAAAGTAACTTGCTCAGGATCACACAGCTAGGAAGTGCTGGAGTCTGAACTGGAATACAGGTCTGTCTGACTCAAAAGTCCACTCTACTGTTTTTGTTTGTTGGTTGGTTGTTTTGTTTTGAGAAAGGGTCTCCCTCTGTCACTCAGGCTAGAGTGCAGTGGTGTGATCATGGCCCACTGCCACCTTGACCTTGCAGGCTCGAGCAGTTCTCCCACTTCAGCCTCCTGAATAGCTAGGACTATAGGCACGTGCCACCACGCCCAGCTCATTTTAATTTTTGTAGAAATGAGATCTCCCTATGTCGGCCAGGCTGGTCTTGAACTCCTGGACTCAAGCAATCCTCCTACCTAGGCCTCCCAAAGTCCTGGGATTACAGCTGTGAGCCACTGCACCTGGCCATTCAGGGTTTTTTAAAATTGTGAAAGGTTTGTAAAAACAAAACACAGAGAATGTACGACATACTTGTGGCCCAGGAGCCTAAAGTATTTACTGTCTGGCACTTTATAGATTAGGCTTACCCCCTGTCTTAGTTCTTTCTCTGCTTGGGGAGATAAGTAGTGGAGTGATCAAGGGCATCAGCTGTGGAATTGGAGGCTCTGCATTGGCTTCAGGCTGTTACTATCATCAGCTGTGTAACTAGGCACAGTTACATAACCTCTGAGCCTTGTTTTTCTCAAACTGTGTAAAATGGTGATAACTGTGATAACAGTACTTACCTTGGGGTTATCGCATGAAACCCTATATTAGTTAGGATTATAAACAATAAAGGAAACTATTGGCACATGTAAATCATGTGTCCAGAAGCCGTGGGTGGGTTCTTTTTCTCTTTGAAAGTGAAGAAGTCACAGAGCCTCAGGGCTGCTGGCCCAAAGAGGAGGCCAGAGCTAAGAAATCTCAGAGAGGCCGGGCAGCATGGCTCATGCCTGTAATCCCAGCACTTTGGGAGGGCGAGGCAGGCAGGTCACCTGAGGTCAGGAGTTCAGGACCAGACTGGCCAACATGGTGAAACCCCATCTCTACTAATAATACAAAAATTAGCAGGGCGAGGTGTTGCATACTTGTAATCCTAGCTACCTGGGGTAGCTAAGGCACGAGAATCTCTTGAACCTGGAAGGCAGAGGTTGCAGTGAGCAGAAATCACGCTGCTGCACTCCAACCTGGGTGACAGAGTGAAACTGTGTCTCAACAAAACCCAAAAAATCTCACAGAAATGGAACCAGTATCCTAATGACTTCCTGAATTTTCAGATCAAACTGAAGCCTTTTCTACTTTTGGGCCTGTCAGTTGTGAATGCCTATAAATTTCTTTATTATTTAAGTCAACTTCGTTGGGTTTTCCATACACACACACACACACACACAGCCATATAGGTACAACTGCCCAAGCCAGCTGTGACCGAATGGCTTGTGGGATCTCTTGGCTCACAGTCTTTCATATCCTCCATCTTCCATCTGTTCCCTCTTAGCTGATGTTTGGGACTCTGTCTTTCATCTCCCTCTAACCACCCAACATTCTCAATCCATTTCCTCTGCACAGATAAGCATGTTCATTTAGACACAGGTGCATGTGAAGAACTGAGTCTCAACTCACAGAGACTTCTGGTTTTCGTTTCGTTTTAGAACCGGCGTCTGGACTGTGTTGTCCAAAGTCAGCTGGGAAGAAAAGTACATTAATTTGTGACTGTTTCTCCTTTCATCTCCCTTCCTATCCATGAATCAGGCATGTCCTGGTGTTCCCAGTGTCCTCAGTTACTTGTACTACTCTATGTACGGGCCTTATTCCCTCTACTCCCATCCTATCTTCATGCTGATGATGAACACAGTTTTTAAGTGTTCCTCTAAAAGGCAGATGGATTTAACTTTACAGTATGCAGATCTAAATATAGGATTCTTTCTTTGTGAGTATCTGAAGAGAGATCCCTAAAACTTTTGGGGTCCACAAATTATACATTAAGTATATGTGTATGTCGTAATGTGCATTTTTCTGGGGAAAAGTTCTATAGCTTTCATCATCTTCTCAAAAGGACACATGACCTAAGAAAAGGATAAAGTCTTTCACCTTTGTCGATTGAGAAAAATAACAAGTCTCCATCATTTTAGGAGGTTTATTTGTCAAAGTTAAGGATATGTGGTTGGGAGTCAGTTCTAATGCCTTCCTCCAAAGATGATTTTGAGGGCTCCAAATTTAAAGGGAAAAGGGTGGGATATTGAGAAGTACACAATTTTCATGTAAGAGAGAGGCTAGGGAAAAACAGTCGTTCATGCCTTTGTCTGGCTTGGTGAATCTGCCTTTTTTTTTTTTTTTTTTGAGACAGAGTCTGGCTCTGTCACCCAGGCTGGAGTGCAGTGGTGCGATCTTGGCTCACTGCAACATCCACCTCCTAGGTTCAAGCGATTCTCCCTTCTCAGCCTCCCAAGTAGCTGGGATTACAGGTGCCCGCCACCACGCCCAGAGAATCTTTGTATTTTTAGTAGAGATGGGGTTTCATCATGTTGGTCAGGCTGGTCTCGAACTACTGACCTTGTGGTCCACCTGCCTCGGTCTCCCAAAGTGCTGGGGTTTGCAATTTTTTTTTTTTTAAGTAAGATGACATAGACATGGGGCAGAGGAAACATGCAGGGAATCTGCATTTTACATAAGAAAACAAATATAACAAGACAAAATGGAGTAGGGGAACAATCCGATTGCATGTGTGTCTGGTAGGTGGTGCAGGGAGGTGGCTGCACCTGCAGAGATAAGCTATCAGTTTACATTGCCATAGTGAAATTTTAACAAAAACACCCGAGAGTAAAGCTCTTGCAGCTCACTGGGAATTTTCTTGTGGGCAAAAATATTGGGGAGGCCTGTAGCTTTTCATCTTGTAGCCATCTTATTTAGGAACCAAAAAAGGGGAGGCAGGTTTGCATGACCCAGTTCCCAGTTTGTCTTTTCGCTTTGGCTTAATGAGTTTGGGGTCCCAAGATCTAATTTCCTTTCACACCTTACAGGGCTTTGGTGAAAAAAGTGAAAGGGTGAAAGGATGTAGGAGAAAAAAAGTGTATAACCTATTTCACTATATTACCTAGCAGGGTCTGCCGTCTCAGATATTTAGTACAGGGCATGCAGATAGAGAAGAGGCCAGGAAGAGCAGAAACTTTCGTTCAGATGAAACCAGTGGTACCAGTAGAGAGTAAATGAAATCAGTCCCCAAGAGAAGGAAATGAAAGTCGACATTAGCAAGTACCTTCTATGTGCCAGAACTTGGGCACATAATTGTAATTTTTTATTTAATTCTTTCCAGCATTTATTGATGTGATGGTAAGCACTCAGGCTTTATAACTAGTCAGAAATAGAGCTAGACCCAGATTTGAATTCTGGTTCATTATTTTCCTCTGAGATCCAACTTGCCTATAATATCTGAAACCCAGTTTTTTTCCATTTGAAAATGAGGCTAAGACCACTTACTAAATTTGCATGAAGATTGGGGATTATTTATGGAAATTTTAGGCATGCAGCAAATAATATCAAATATAATATTATTATCATATTTCAGAGAAGGTAAGGTTGACACTTGGGGGCTGGTTGGAAAACCAGAAATGGGGGCTGGCCCTGAGATGGGTTTCCAGGGGCTACTTACCCAAGAGTTTAGCCCCAGTAGTTCCACAATCCCTTCCTTTTGGGAGTTGGCCTTCTCTTCTTACCCCCAAGGTTCTGACAGCCATCACTATTGCTTTGGAGTTAGGGGAAGCTCTGTCCTCATACAGCAAGAGAGAGACATGTTCCTGGCAGCTCAGGTTGAAACTCTGGCCCAGGGAAATATCACTACATGATAGCACAGAAAGCAGTACTTTGCGTTATAGGTTAGGTTATGGATCAAATGGGCTTTATTTTATTCTTTTTTTTTTTTTTTTTTTGAGATGGAGTCTTGCCCTGTCGCCCAGGTTGGAGTGCAGTGGTGCGATCTCCACTCACTGCAGCCTCCACCTCCTGGGCTCAAACAATTCTCCTGCCTCAGCCTCCCGAGTAGCTGGAATTACAGGCATGTGCCACCACTCCTGGCTAATTTTTTTTTTTTTTTTGTATTTTTAGTAGAGACGGGGTTTCGCCATGTTGGCCAGGCTGGTCTCAAACTACTGACCTCAAGAGATTCACCCACCTCAGCCTCCCAAAGTTCTGGGATTACAGGTGTGAGCCACTGCGCCTGGCCTCAAATGGACTTTGGTCAGCCTAGGAGCCACGTTACCATATGTAATATTGTTTCTGTTGGGGAAATATTTTTAAATGCCGGTTAAATGCCACGTTCACATGTAGGGGACTACCAATACTGATATGTATATATGTAGAATGGTATATGAAAATTGATAGGATCTTGAGGAATAGTATCTTAAGTAAAAAGAGAACCAGAGAAACATGACATTGACAAATGTTTACACTTTTTCCCATTGTTTGTTGAGTGTTAACTCCATGTAGTTTTCATATGAAGCTCATCCTATCCATTTATTGGTTGTATGACATAAACGAATGAGGGACATGAGAGGATGCTTAATTGTCTGTCCTTTTGTGACAACTAAGGCTTCTCTTCTTTTCCAATCGCAGGTAATTAGAAACTGCTACTAAGAGGAAGCTTAAACAATGTCTCCCAGTGGATATCTTTTCTTCCCCTGGGGGAAAATACCTAAATTTTTTTTGCAAATAATTTCCCTTTGCCCCTACCCTGAGGTAGGGAGAGATGGGTACAATATATTCATATGACAGAAGAAGTATATCTGTCAATAATGTAACATATGGTTTGGGGATGTAAGTTGTGCCCTTTATAATTTGTAGCTTAAGGAACATTCTGTTATAACTTATTATTTTGATTGTTCCACAGACTGAAACATTCCTTACCAATTAAGCCCTCCTTGAGCCTTTATTTTGAGATGACTTTCAGCTTTCTTATCAATACCTTCTTTTTCTAGTATTTAATTTTTCTTTGTTTTGATATGTATAAATAAAATTAAAGAGAAAAATTCAAGACTTGTGATCCTTAAAGATAACTGTAATGTAAACTTGAAAATGTCATTTTCCTAGCAAAATCTATAGATTCTGTTGGTATCTGTAGATTCTATCCAAATGCATATCCTTTTTCACATTGGGGACATGTGGACCTATAGAAACCCCAGTAGAGAAAACCTTTCCAAGAAAGGTTAATATACCTATCAGGAATACATTTTTTAAAAATACTTATACAGGTTGAATAACCCTAATCTGAAAAATCTGAAATCCAAAATGCTCCAAAATCTGAAACCTTTTGGGCACCAACGTGACTTTCAAAGGGAATGCTCATTGGAGCAGTTTGGTTTTTTGGATTAGATATGCTCTACGTGTGTGTGTGTGTGTGTGTGTATTCTCACACTTCTCACTTGTCATGAAAATAAACCTATGTATTTAAACCCAGAATCTGGAAGATGAGAGTTCAAGAATGGACTAAAGTAAGCTATGACCAAATCGGAATGGTCCGCACACAGTCACCTGGGTATGCACTTTTCAGAGCTCCTGGTCTTCTCTTGGAGAAAGTTTTAACACCATTTAGAAAACAGTTTTCTGGAGTAAGTTAGATAATGGACTTAAATAAGGTCTTTCTCCTCTCCTTGGAAGAACCATGAATTTTCTACGTGTTCAAGCTTTCAGGGTCTTAGAGATTCAACGGAGATAGAAGGTACTAGCTATAGGTAGAAGACAGTAATGGTAAAGGTAAAGAGGGTCAATGCAATTCCAGAGGCCAAGCAGAGCTTCTGCTAGGCTTCATTTTGTGTTTTGAGCAGGTTGGTTCTGCTGTATAAGAAGTTTTAGTGATGACCTTAACGTTATAAAATGAGGTGTCGTGCTGTCTCTCATTTCTCTCTGTTTATGTGTATGTGTGTACCTGAGATGATCTTTCATCTGTGGTCTCTATGGACACCCATGCTCTGCATTGTTGGATCCAGAGGCCCTCAAGGAAATATTCTGTCCACTGTTTTGATGCATAAGGTTTGACACAGTGTGAAACTGTCATCTCAAGTTTTGTCATCAACATCTTTTGAGGACTAGTTTTTTTCTAGTTTGTCTATATCCTGTCAATATAATCTTTCATCTCGTGTAGACATGACTTAATAATGAGAGATCCCTGTGGATTAGTTGTAGCCTCAGTGTCCATGAAATGAGAGAGGATAATGGTTATTTAAGGATTTTTTTTAAATCGTGGTAAAAGACATAACAGAAAATTTATCATTTTAACCATTTTTAAATGTATTGTTCAGTTGCATCAAGTACATTTACATGGTTATGCAACCAGAGGATTTTTTAAAAGTAAATTTTTCTGCACAAGTATTTCTATCTTGCCTAGTCAGAAATTTCTCCCCAGAAAACCAGATATCTTACCCCAAGGACAATATAAGTAAAATGTGTTTGCTAAAATAACTGAGCACATCAATTTAAGTTTTTGCAATAAATAAAAGACTCAATGTTACAACTGCCACCAAATCTGTTACTAAATCTGTCAGAATTCTAATTTAGCTACTGCATATCACACCCTATGAATGCAGCCTTTCTTGTGGCACATCTTCACGTTTCCCATTTCTGTTTCCTAAGTAACAGTCTATTTCTGGGTAGGCTGCAAGACTGAAGGCACTCAACTCAGCATGCTTGGTTCTACTAATTCACTGCAATGATAATGATTACCTGTTCCACTAAGATAGGCTACTTCCAGTTATCTTCCATGTCATAGATTTCAGCTTCTAAAAAAGAAAAGTGGTTTTATGTGGTACAAATAAAAATGGTAAGGTATTAAGAACTCTAAAGGTTTTAATTACTTATAACCTGAGAGGTAGGTAGGTTGTGCCTTCCCCATTTTACAGACATGAAACCTGAAGCTCAAAGCTTAAATAATAGTCTCACATTACAGCTGGATTTCATCTAATGTTGCCTCGCTATAGAGTACTATAGGGTGTTAGAGTCGAATGCCATTATTAGACTTATAGGAAGATAAAACTGCAGATGGGAAACCTTTATCACATATGTCTGAGAGTTTTGAAAAATAATTGAATCCCAATGAGAATGATACAATGCTCTTGGTATGGGTTTTTCAACATGTTTCATAGGAATTACCTTGCAAAACTTTGAGATAATCATTGTAGAATTGTGACTTCTAAGGGGAGGGTTTAACTGACAGATGGTCTCTTAGTCTCCCTTCTTCAAAAGTTGAAGATAGAAGCCAGGTGTGGCAAGTGCGCCCCTGTAACCCCACCTAATCTAGAGTCTGAGGTAGGATCCCTTGAGCCCAGGAAGTCCAGGCTGTAGTGAACAATGTTCAAGCCACTGCATTCCAGCCTAGGGGACAGAGTGAGACCTCTTTTAAAAAGGAAAGAAGAGGCTGGCATGGTGGCTCACACCTGTAATCACAGCACTTTGGGAGGCCGAGGCTGGCGGATCACCTAAGGTCAGGAGGTAGAGACCAGACTGACCAACATGGAGAAACCCCTTCTCTACTAAAAATACAAAAATTAGCTGGGTGTGGTGGTGCATGCCTGTAATCCCAGCTACTTGGGAGGCTGAGGCAGGAGAATCGCTTGAACCTAAGAGGCAGAGGTTGCCTTGAGCCGGATTGTGCCATTGCACTCCAGCCTGAGCAACAAGAGTGAGACTCCGTCTCAAAAAAAAAGAGCACCAAAAAAAAATTGTGAAGAGACATGAGACATTGCTTGCACATTGTTTCTTGGCACTACTAAGTATAACAGTTTTATGATTTATATTATTTTATTCAAAAGAAGTTTTCCAATCTTATTTTCTTCCCAAAAACAATTTTTAGTTCTAGGACAAAGGATTTATTAATATTACATAATAAAATTATACAAATATATGTACAGTGTTTCTGTCCAGTGGTGTTTCTTCCTTCCAAGTAGACAGACATTAAGTACTTTATTTAATAATACTCTTAACAGGCTTTGGTGTAAGCCACTGCCTTTGCTCCTGAGAATACTTTGAATGAATATATCATTCGCCATTTTTTTATCTCTTGGTTTTCAGGAAAATTTCTTGGGTTCATCTAGCTAAGTTAAGATACATAATTTTATTTTCATTACTTTTCTGTTTTATTCTTTTATGGAAATATTGCCCTTTATACTGTAATTTCAAAATCAGTTAAACCCTACTGATTTAGCTCAGTAATCAGAATGAATCTTCCAATTTTCAAATGATAAAAACCAGACAACAGAGAAATGTAACTGCTTTTTCCCAAACTCCCAAAGGAAAACATTAGAGCTAGGATTATATTTACATGTATTTTTAAATCACGTACTTTTGCAACAGATGACACATATTTGAAAAAAAGTTTTCCTTTTCTCTTAATTCATCAGAAAATTACATGGGAGAGTTCATGGTTCCAGGAGTTTAAGATGAAGATACACTTTGAGTTCAAAAATACTTAATAGTCACTGTAAAGATACTAGGTGCACTTCCTGGCTTAGAGATAACTGTGTTCATATTACTGAATCCAAAGACTGTAAAGGAAGTGATTGCAAGTGTGTTGTATTTACTACCTATAGTATATATATTCCATAATGTCTGCTCACGCAAGGGATCAAGGTTGTGCACTCCTTATGAGAATCTAACTAATGTCTGATGATCTGAGGTATGACAGTTTCATCCTGAAACCATCTCTCTCCGGACCCAACGCCCCTGGCCCAGAGAGGGGACCTCTCTCTTGCACTATAGCTCTTTGTTTACGTTGTCCTAATCACCTTCTTTTGGAATGTAAACTCATGGGTTTGGGAGCAGAACAGAGAAGATGTCTTCTCCCCCCTAGTTTCCCTAGTAACTTAGCTGAATGTTGAGATACAGGTGATTAATTATGGAGAAGCTCTGGGAGACTATTTATTATGTAGACTTAATGCATTTTTAACATGTTTATTCTGCTGTTTTCCTGTAAATGCCATTCTTTCAGATCAGAATCTGAAACCAAAGAGAGCCAGCCAATCACGTGGGCAGGATTACAAGGGCATCATTTTAATGTATTGACTTTTTGGTCTGTTTCTGTATTTAAATCTAGGATTTCCATTCAATCAATATAACCCACTAATTGAATGTTAGACTCACATTATAAAAATGATTTTGAAAAGAAAATAGGAGAGATTATAGTAAAGCTCTACTTTTCTTATGTTTTATTCCTCAGTTTTGTTCCTCACACAGGGATACAGGTTTGCCCACAGGGTGGTGGTTCTTCATTTCTGCTGCTGTGAGTAATGACTGTCCACCGTCTGAAGCAGTTGTCATGATAAACCGGGTGATGCCATTGAATAGACTGGGTTTGGGCACCACAGGGTGAGAAGTCTAGGTCACTAGTCATAAACAGCTTTGTCCTAGGAACAAGAGGCTTGCTGGTTGTCATCTGTCTTTGCACAAACAGCTCATCCTGGCACTTAAAATCATTGGCATAAATTGGGTCAGATATTAGATTGAATTATATGAAATTGCCCTACTTGTCCATTTTTGACCTAACATGACAATTTCATGTTGTTCCGTGTAACACAAAGCACAATGAAGAAAACCTGTTCAAATGTTAGTCTCTTGTGTAATTTTTACATTTTGTAATTAAAAAATACTACCAGTTAAAAACAGGTTCAATAGTCTGTGAGAATTTATACCATTCACACCTTTCCCTTTCAGAAGCGTCTTTATTCTAGGCAAAAGTGACATAGAGTAGAGATGGATTCTAGGATTTCATAAAAAAGTTAAAGTTCAAAGACATCACAAAGTCCTAACAACAGTAATGCCAAAGTCTTTGCAGCATGAAGTCTGCATCTGAAAGAGGAGTGATTATGGGGAGAAGGGAAAGGGATTTTGGGGGGATAAGATGAGCTCTGGAGGGGATGTAGGATGAGAGTCTACAGGCAAGGGCCTGTCAGGCAGACCTATAGGTGTGAGAGCGCGCGACTCAGGCCCACAGAAGCAGTGATGATGGAAATCTACCTTAGTGCTGAGCTTGGCTCATCTTCCAAGCAGCACAAGTAGGTATCTGGGGAGACAGGCACATATGTTTTTCCACTTCCACTTATCCCAAAAGGATGAATTCAGACTCACACCCTGAAAGATCATGCTATGTGCTGACGTCTGAAATCAGGTACCTGAGGGATTCAATTTTTGCTTTGCTACTAGAGAAGTAAAATTCAAATGTCCTAAAAAAGCAGTTCATGCCTTGGTTGATAGTATTGAATTATAATCAACTTAATAATTAGAGTGAGAAACACTCATCAGATCCTTTGATGGCTTGAATTATTGAGAAAAGGGCGTAGGAGTGTACTGAATCAAAAAACAGGTGATGAGGTGTGAGACCATGATAACCAGCTAAGTTTAATTAACTGAGATCATACAGTATCTTAATGACATCATTTGGCATATTTGTGTCATTGAAACAATATAATAAGTATAATAGAAGTAGCTTTTCCTTGGATCTTGTATTTCTCATAACTAAATTATATTATTAGAATTTTATCCAGCTACTTAAGAAAATCTTCCTGATGGCTTTTAAGTGTGATGTTCCTGAATCTTATAATAATGATTTTCTATTCTTGGCTCTTTGGGTTGCTTCTGCCACTTCTATTTTGAAAGAACTTAATAATAACCACAGGGTTAATAACAACATCTAATTGTTGAAGGCTTAATGGCTAGAGTATTTCATTGTGACTTTTCGTGTAGACATAGAAGGATTTTTTACTTTTTACAAACTCACAGGTTATCTTGTGCCAGCTTATATATATCTGGAAGAGGAATTGTATGTATTTGGCTGACTCCATTTCACAAGTGTCTTATGAATCTCTGTAGCAAATTGATATATCCATCCATGGTAGAAGGCAGGAGACTGCCATGGGGATTTGTCTCAAGGATCATCAGGGTCCTCAGTATAAGAAACCTGATGTTACAGGCCAGGCGCGGTGACTCATGCCTGTAATCCCAGCACTTTAGGAGGCCGAAGTGGGTGTATCACCTGAGGTCAGGAGTTCAAGACCAGCGTGGCCAACATGGTGAAACTCTGTCTCTACTGAAAATTACAAAAATTAGCTCGGTGTGGTGGCATGCGCCTGTAGTCCCAGCTACTCAGGAGACTGAGACACAAGACTCACTTGAACCCAGAAAGCAAAGGTTGTAGTGAGCTCAGATTGCGCCACTGCACTCCAGCCTGGGTGACAGAGCAAGATTCTGTCTGAAAGAAAGAAAGAAAGAGAGAGAGAGAGAGAGAGAGGGAGGGAGGGAGGGAGGGAAGGAGGGAAGAAAGGAAGGAAGGGAGGGAGGGAGGGAGGAAGGAAGGGAAGGAAACCTGATGTTGCAGAGCATTGTAATGAAGTAAGAATTTCCTAGAGTATATTGTTGCCAAATAAACTAAATAGTATGAAGAGGTAAGACAAAGTTATAGGCCTAGGCAAGAATGGAAAAGAAAAAAGGAATCATTAATGTTGGGGATAAAAGGACAGATATTTATCAAGTATTTACTGCTTAATAGCAAAAGAAACATACTTTTTTTCTAGCTGAGGATTTTCATGAGTTGTTTTTCAGGATATAATTGAATGTATACAATTCCTTACCTGTTGGTACAACATGCGTTGGTTCCCCTTCACCCCACAGATGGCAAGGTGAATTATGAAACTTATTTAAAAAAATATAGCTAGTCTACTCTTGGAAGGTAGAGATATGTCCTTATTTGAAATGGCTTGCAGTGTTTTTCAAGGAGATTAGCACCTACTGGACTCTTTCTGTGCCTATTAAAACCAGAAATCGGAGCTGGATGTGATGGAGCACTGCTGTAGTCTCAGCTACTTGGGAGGATTACTTGAGCTCAGGAATTTGAGGCCAGCCTAGGCAACATAGTGAAACCACTGTCCCTAAAAAACACATTTTTAAAATAATAAAAATCAGAAATTGGTAAAAACATTGCAAAAAAGAGGGATGGTGAAGGTAAGCATTGTCTATTTAAGGATTGATAGATTATGCCTACAATTTTAAGATTCCTAATGATGACTTGCATGTATTTCCTATAATGTGCTATTAGTTATTTCTCATTGCATCTAAGAACTTTATTAAGAAGTACCTAGTGGCCGGGCGTGGTGGCTCACGCCTGTAATCCCAACATTTTGGGAGACCAAGGCGGGTGGATCATGAGGTCAAGAGATCAATACCATCCTGGCCAACGTGGTGAAACCCCATCTCTACTAAAAATTAGCTGGGCATGGTGGTGCACACCTGTAGTCCCAGCTACTCAGG
>NW_012101965.1:3062367-3065790 GCF_000951045.1 Mandrillus leucophaeus
ATTTTACAACCCATTTTTCTTTACAGTTTAAATCAGAAGCATTTTTGAAACATTCTTCTGCAATAGTTAAGATGGGTATCCTTTATTTAGGATTTCTTCATTAAGGATTCAAACATACTTTTCCACCTCTCCCCACCACTTGTCAATGTCATGGGCAAAGAAATCATGGTTTATTTTATGTTTTTGATTTTTCTATCCTGCCCCTTCCATAGGCGGTTTATGTTTTAGTTTGCATTTCTTTGATTACTGGTGATGTTACACATTTTTATATACTTGTTAGCATTTTCCTTTCTTTTGTCAATTACATATTCTGACATTTTCACTGGGATGTTTCAGTTTTTATAAATAAAGTGTACTTACCTTTTTCTTGTCAAATATGTTATAGATACTTTTCCATTTTGACATTTGCCATTTGATATCATTATCGGCTTTGTTTATTTAAATTGTTGTTTTGAGAATGATGGGTTCAGAAATCTTCCCATTACAGAGAGTTGATTTTGGGATAGCCTTAGGTGGTTCCATCAGATCCACACCAAAATGGTTTCAAATACCCAAGTGACCTATAAACTGTAAATTCACAAGACCCAGTGAACCCTAAGGTCTGAGCTCTGGGGCATAACCACAGCCTCAAAGCTAGGGCAGGATTAAGCCAGCTCAGATGCACTCAGCCTGTAGAATCTAACTAGGTCAGTCTGCTGTGACTCTCAGATTGTGGGGCTATTTTTGTCAGTGTCTTTTCTGCCTATGAAAATTAGAATTGAGGAAAGTTACAGATGCGTCCTATATGGTTGCTATTAGTGAAATTATATACAGAGAATGTAATTTGAAAACAGTTGATACACTGACATTATTTAGAGACTTAAAGGACTGTGAAAGATACTTCTAGCTATCACACCTGCAACTCTTCTGTTTGCAGGGAGCCTTCATCTGATATGTGGTAGCCTTCTGTCCTGTTCTTGCTTTTGCCAAGGAAGGAGCCTTCATTCTGGTGTTCATGATTTTGCCAGGCACATAAAGTAGTTCTTCATTAAGGATTTTTCGCCTTTCTTTCCCCTCCCCACGTCACTTTTATTCAAATACATAGCCCCTAGATTTTTGCATTGACTTTAGTGAACTGAGCAGATAGCTGCTCTAGTTCTTCCTATATCTAGGATTTAGAGAATTTTCATTTGCAATCAGTTGCACTTGTTCTTACAACAGTTTGTGTAGATACAGCAGCAAGCAGGCTATGATGGTTTATTACTCTAATTGGTCCATTAGATGTACTTGATGTTTCACAAGCTTAGGAAGAGAAAAAAATGTTTATCCGCATCAGACTTGTGGAGCCTACTAATGGAGTTTAATATCTATTTTTGCCATCTGTGAAAATGCATTATAGGTTCTATTTAAAGCATTAAAAAATCTGAAGTGGAATTGATCATTAAGTCATCAAACTTAGTTACCTTCTACTAAGGCAATCAGGTGACCCCCTGAATTTGATTTCCCCTAAATTTCCAATTAATGTGCTTCTCCTGGTACATTTGATTTACAAAGAGAATTTACTACATGGTATTCATTTTATGGGAATGTCGTGTTGAAACAATATCATGTAACTATATCTTTTAAAGACAATCCTGCAATAATAAAACTAACAAACATAATGTAATGACATTTGTAAAGTGTATCCCAGAACTACCCCTAGATTAATAAATATTGAGGAAAAGGAATATCCTCAGTCAAGTAAATTTAGAGACCTTATTGAGTTGTTTGCTTTACTGTAAGATTCCTCAAGACATTTAATATATGTGTTACAATTCTC
Organism: Mandrillus leucophaeus; assembly: GCF_000951045.1. Taxonomy (NCBI): domain Eukaryota; kingdom Metazoa; phylum Chordata; class Mammalia; order Primates; family Cercopithecidae; genus Mandrillus; species Mandrillus leucophaeus. The sequence continues at coordinate 3,064,166 of NW_012101965.1, forward strand.
TAAAAGAAGAGACACAATTCATACCATTTTTCAAATACATTTAATATCAGAACCTTCCATTTTGGAAGAAAGTACCACTCAGAGGACATACTTGGTAAATCCTGTGCTACAGTAGAAGCTTTGGAATAAGGAATTAAGAATATTAATATTATGATTCACAGTTTAAGAATCATTGAATATGGGTCTGGGCACAGTGGCTCATGCCTGTAATCCCAGCACTTTAGGAGGCTGAGGCTGGAGGTCACTTGAGGCCAGGAGTTCAAGACCAGGTTGGGAAACGTAGTGAGACCCTTGCTCTACAAATAAAATAAAAATTACCTAGCCGGGTACTCTCCTGTAATCCTAACTGGGAGGCTGAGACAGGAGGATCACTTGAGCCTGGGAGTTTGAAGCTGCCGTGAGCTATGATAACACCCCTCCACTCCAACCTGGGTGGCAGAGTGAGGACCTTGTCTAAAAAGAAAAAAAAAAGTCAATATTGTGATTGACAGTTTAAAGAATCATCGAACAAATATCCATATTCAAGTACAGAAAAAAACCCTCAATTGATTAAGAAAATGACTTTGCAACCCCAAATTCTGTTGTGCAAGATATTGGTGAAGAAAGCTGAAGAAATCTACTTATTGTCTAAGAGTTTAATAATTTCGGTGGCAAAGAAAGCATTAAATAAATACATCTACATCATACCAGAATGACCATGGGCAAAGAGAAATGAGACTCTTTTCTTCCATTGCAAATGGCCCTCACAACAATAATGATGCTGTTATGCCAGGATCCAACTAAAGAAGCCTTTACTCCATGATTCAAAATTATTATACCTTACTCTTTAATAAGAGAATGTTTAGTTAGCTTTTATTTTACTTTAGGAGAATAAGTATGAGAAATATTTCTTTTTGCTTTTGTGTTTAAGAATAGTGCCAGTTTTTAATTGGGCTCAGGCTGCTCAATGTGAGGTCTGTCCTGGCCCTAGAAGGGGAATCCTGGACTCACTTGAGATTGGTATTTCAGGGCTTCGCTTGAGCCAAGAATAAGAATCTCAAGTCAATTGATGCATGGTCTCATGAAATTGCTCCCAGAAATTCCCCCAGCTCAGCACCCGCTGCTCTAGATAGGAGATTCTATTACCCTTTGCCACACAGAGCCAGCAAGTTTCACCTTCAAATTGCTCTTTGTTCAATTTTCATATTTATTTCCGGCCAGTTGTTTTTTTTTTGTTTGTTTGTTTGTTTTTTTGAGACAGAATCTCGCTCTGTTGCCCAGGCTGGAATGCAGTGGCCGGATCTTGGCTCACTGCAGGCTCCGCTCTGGCCAGTTTTAAGTTAGGCATCTGATAGTTTATTCCATCTGATCAAATCAAATTGATTTTTTTTTCTGTTGAAAAAAGGTTAAAAATATCTGAAGGTAGGCCACTATGTAAAAGAATCCATTTTCATATTTCCTCTGAAGTTTAGAGCAATACAGTTGTAATAGAAATGGAGAAGGGAGTAGGTAAGAAGTTTACTTTCTTTTTGTATCTTTTGCTTTGAAGAAAATGTTAGTGTATTTTTAGAAAAACTTTTTGTTGTTGTTGTTTTGATGTGTTTTACGTTCAATTTTTTTCCATTTTAACTAATGTTCCTGTGAGT
>NW_012101965.1:3066775-3114106 GCF_000951045.1 Mandrillus leucophaeus
GTAGAATGATTTATATTTCTTTGGGTATATACCCAATAATGGGATTGTTGGGTCAAATGATACTGCTATTTCAAGTTCTTTGATAAATCACCAAACTGCTTTCCACTGTGACTAATTTACATTCTCACCAGCAATGTATAAGTGTTGCCTTTTCTCTGCAACCTAACCAGATCTGTTATTTTTTGACGTTTTAATAAGAGCCTTTCTAACTGGTGTGAGGTAGTATCTCATTGCAGTTTTAATTTACATTTCTCTAATGTAAATCTTTTAAAAATTTTTCACATACATAATGTCAGACCTACAGAAAAACTGAAAAGTTGCAAGAATAGTACAAAGAATTCCCATGTACCCTTCACTTGGATTTTTCAAATGTTAATAATTTAAAACGATTTTTGTTGTGGGTCCCTAGTAGCTATGTGTATTTATGGGGTATGTGAAATATTTTGATACAGGCATATAATACATAATCACATCAGAGTAAATGGGGTATTCATCACCACAAGCATTTATTCTTTCTTTGTGTTACAAACAGTCCAATTATACTCTTTTGGTTATTTTTAAATGTACAATAAATTGTTGACTGTAGTCAACCTGTTATGCTATCAAATACTAGATCTTATTCTAGTTATTTTTTTGTACCGTTAACCATCCCTACTCCCTCCATCCCCACCACTACCCACACTACTTTTCCCAGCTGCTGATAACCATCATTCTACCATTTATCTCTGTGAGTTCAGTTGTTTTAATGTTTAGCTCCCACAAATGAGAACACACAAAGTCTGTCTCTTTGTCCCTGGCTTATTTCACTTAATTTCTTTCATTTCCATCCATGTTGTTGCAAATAGCAAGATCTCATTCTTTTTTATGGCTGAATCGTTCTCCGTTGTGCATTTATACCACATTTTCTTTATTCATTTGTCTGTTGTTTGACACTGAGGTTGCTTCCAAATCTTGACTGTTGTAACTAGTGCTGTAATAAATATAATAGTGCAGATATCTCTGATACATTTGATTTCCTTTCTTTTGAGTATATACCTAACAGTGGTATTTCTGGATCATATGGTAGTTCTATTTTCAGGTTTTTATAGAACCTTCATACTATTCTCCATAGTGGTTGTACTAATTAACATTCCCACCAGCATTATACAAGGGTTTCCTTTTCTCCACATCCTCACCAGCATTTGTTATTGCCTGACTTTTGGATAAAAGCCATTTTAACTGGGGTGAGGGGATATTTCATTGTAGTTTTGATTTGCATTTCTCTGATAATCAATTATGGTGAGCACCTTTTCATATACCTATTTGACATTTGTATGTATTCTTTTGAGAACTGTTTATTTAGACCTTTTGCCCATTTCAAAATCAGATCATTAGATAGTTTCCTATAGAGCTGTTTGAGCTCCTTGTATATTCATTATTATTCCCTTGTCAAATGGATAGTTTACAAATATTTTCTTCTACTCTGTGGGTTGTCTCTTCACTTTGTTGATTGTTTCCTTTCCTGTGAAAAGCTTTTTAACTTGAAGTGATCCCATTTGTCCATTTTTGCTTTGGTTGCCTGTGCCTGTGGGTATTACTCAAGAAATCTTTGCCCAGACTAATATTCTGCAGAGTTTCCCCAATGTTTTCTTTTAGTAATTTCATAGTTTGAAGTATTAGATGTAAGTATTTAATCCATTTTGATTTGATTTTTGTACATGGCAAGAGATAGAGGTCTAGTTTCACTCTTCTGCATATGTATATCCAGTTTTTCCAGCACCATTTATTGAAGACACTGTCCTTTTGCCAGTTTATGTTCTTGGCACCTTTGTTGAAAATGCATTTACTGTAGATGTATGGATTTATTATTGGGATATCTATTCTGTTCCATTGTTCTGTGTGTCAGAATAATTTTTATGCCAGTACCATGATATTTTGGTTACTATGACTCTGCAGTATAATTTGAAGTCGAGTAATGTGATTCCTCCAATTTTGTTGTTTTTGCTTAGGATAGCTTTGGTTATTGGGGTCTTTTGTGGTTCCAAATAAATTTTAGGATTGTTTCTATGAAGAATGTCATTGGTATTTTGATAGGGATTGCATTGAATCTGGGTACTATGGACATTCTAACATTTTAACAGTATTGATTTTTCACATCTATGAATATCTTTCCAATCTTTCTTGTTTTGTGTGTCCCCTTCAATTTCTTGCATCGGTGTTTCACAGTTTTACTTGAAGATATCGTTCACTTTTTTGATTAAGTGTATTTCTGTGTATTTTATTTGTAGCTATTGTAAATAGGATTACTTTCTTGATTTTGACTGTTTGCTGTTGGCATATAGAAATGTTACTGATTTTTGTATGTTGATTTTGTATCCTGCAACTTTACTAAATTTGTTTATCAGTTATAATAGTATTTTGGTGACATCTTTAGGCATCTCCAAATATAAGGTCATGTCATCTGCAAACAAAAATAATTTGACTTATTCCTTTTCAATTTGGATGCACTTTATTTCTTTCTCTTGTCTGATTACTCTAGCTAGGATTGCCAGTACTATGTTGAATGACAGTGGTGAAAGTGGACATTCTTGTCTTGTTCCAGATCTTAAAGGAAAGGCTTTCAGTTTTTCCTCATTCAATATGATACTAGCTGTGGATCTGTCTTATATGGCTTTTATTATGTTGAGGTATGTTTCTTCTATTCCCAGTTTTTGAGGATTTTTATCATGAAGGGATGTTGACCTTTATCAAATGCTTTTTCAGCATCACTTGAAATAATTATGTGTTTTTTTATTCCATTGATATGATGTATCACACTGATTTTTTCATTTGTTGAACCATCCTTGCATTCCTGGGATAAATCCCACTGGGTCATGATGAATGATCTTTTTAATGTGTTGTTGAATTTGGTTTGCTAGTATTTTGTTGAGGATTTTTGTGTCAATGCTTATCAGGAATCTTGGCCTGTAGTTTGTTTTCTTTTTTTTTTTTTCTCTTTCTTCCTTTCTTCATTTCCTTCTTTCTTTTTCTTTCTTTTTTTTTTTTTTGTTTGTTTGTTTGTTTGTTTGTTTGTTTGTTTGATTTTGGTATCATGCCTCTTAGAATGACTTTGGAAGTACTCCCTCCTCCACTTTTTTTTTCTGGAATAATTTGAGTAGGATTAGCATTAGTTCTTCTTTAAATATTTAGTAAAATTCAGCAGTGAAGTCATGGAGTCCTTGGCTTTTCTTTGCTGGGAAACTTTTTACTGTTGCTTTGATCTCATTACTTGTTATTGGTCTGTTCAGGTTTTGGATTTCTTCATGGTTCAAGTTTGGTAGGTTTGTGTGTCTAGGAATTTATCCATTTCTTCTAGGTATATTATTGGTGTATAGTTGCTCATAGTAGCCGCTAATGATCCTTTGAATTTCTGCAATATTGGTTGTAATGCTTCCTTTTTCATTTTTATTTGGATTATGTCTCTTTTTTTCTTGCTTGTTCTGGCAAATGTTTTGTTGATTTTCTTTGTCTTTTCAAAAAACCCGTGCTTCATTTTGTTAATCATTTGTATTTTTTTAAATATGTTATGTTTCTGTTTTTGTTTGGTTTGGTGTTTTTGTTTGTTTTTGTTTTTGGTTCAGACACGGTCTTGCTGTCTTGGCCAAGCTGGTCTTGAACTCTTGACCTCAATCCATCTTCCCACCTTGGCCTCCCAAAATGGTGGAATTATAGACCTGAGCCACCATACCTGGCTGCTTTTATTTATTTATGCCCTAATTTCTTTTCTTCTACTAATCTTGTGTTTGGTTTGCTCTTGCTATTCTTGTTCTGTACGATGTCATTAGGTTACTTGTTTGACGTTTTCAACTTTTTTGATGTAGGCACTTAGTGCTATGAACTTTCCTTTTAATACTGTTTTCACTGTATTCCATAGGTTTTGGTATAATGTGTTTGCATTTTCATTTATTACAAGAAATTTGTTACTTCATTGACCCACTGGTTATTCAAGAGCATATTGTTTAATTTCCATGCATTTGTGTAATTTTCAAAATTCTTTTTGTTGATTTCTAGCTTTATTCTATTGTGATCAGAGAAGGTCCTTGATATTATTTAATTATTTTTGAATTTTAAAATACTTGTTTTGTGGCCTAACATATGTTCTAGCCTTGAGGATGATCCATGTGCTGAGGAGAAGAATGTGTATTCTACAGCTGTTGGATGAAATGTCCTATAAATACCTATTAGATCAATTTGATCTATAGTGCAGATTGAGTGTGACGTTTGTTGATTTTCTGTGTGAATGATCTATCCAGTGCTGAAAGTGTGGTGTTGAAGTTTCCAGCTATTATTGTAATGGTGTCATTCTCTCTCTTTAGCTCTAATATTTGCTTTATATTTCTGAGTGCTCCAGTGTTGGGTGCCTATATATTTGCAGTTGTTATATCCTCTTAATGAATTGACTCCTTTGTCATTAAATAATGACCTTCTTTGTCTCTTTTTATAGTTTTTGACTTGAAATCTATTTTTGTCCAATATAAGTTTAGTTACTCCTCTTTTGGGGGTTTCCATTGTCTAATCTATAGACCTTATAAATATGTCATCATTTGTCCCAATAATATATTTTCTAACAAATGAAAATCAAGATTATGTATTGTGCTGTTATGTCTCTTTAATCTTTATCACTTCCTCTGTGTGTCTTTGTAGTTCATAATATTACATTTTTGAAACATTCAAGGGCAGTTATTTTGTAGGACATCTCTCAATTTGGATTTGCCTGATATTTCCTTATGATTAGACTGAGGTAATATATTTTTTGCCTGAATGCCACAGAAATGATTTTTTGTTCTCCATATATCACATCAAGAGGCACATGTTGATTTGTTCCAGCTTTAACCTCCATCATGTGTTTGAGGTGGTATCTGCTAGGTTTCTCCACTCTCAAGTTACCAATTTTTCCTTTTCAATTAGTAAGTATCTTGTGAGGAGTTATTTTGAGACCATATAAATATTCTGTTCTCTCTTATATATTCATCTGTTAAGTTTAGCCTTGATGATTCTTGCCTGAATCAATTAGTATTTATATTGGTTGCCAAATAGTGATTTTAAAAAATTAATTTCTTTTACATTTATTAGTTCACTTTCTACCATAAAGAAGAGGTCTAATTTCTCTCTTGTTTATATCAGTGTAGACTTGTGAATATTTATTCTATGGGTTATAAATCTTTTTGCTAATTACATATTTTGATGCTCAAATTGTCTCAGACTTGTATGTGTATATATATACACACACACACACATACTACACATACACAGCTAAAATGTACGCATACACTAACTGGCCTTTGCTTTTAATATAACTGATTCCTTTTCTCTGTTACACAGTAGAAATCCTGGAGCAGGTGTCATAGATTAAGAGTTATATGTTCTAGTTCTGCTTATCCATTCACTAGTCATATGAAGTTGAACAAATCTCTTATATGCTCTATTTCAACTTTTTCTATGTAAAAAAAATTAGGAAATAAATGAAGGTGATCTTAAAGAAACTTTCATTTTTGAAATTCTATTATTTAATGAGTTAAAATGTTTGTAGTTATATTTTTGTAAAGTTTTCAGAGAAAGTACCTTAAAAAGAACTTCAAAGCCACAAAAATCATTAGAATTTAATTCTAGAAGGTACTTTAGATATTATCTAAACTGTGGCTACTGCAACTAAGAAACTGAATTTTTAATTAGTTTAAATTTAAATAGGCACATGTGGCTGGAGGCTACCCTACTGGACAGCACAGCTGTTGAGAATAAATGACATGCCCCATGTTACATGGGTCCTAGTGTCAAAAGCAAAGCAGGATCCCTTTGCATAGTGCGCACTCAAGTAAATTAAACCAGGCTAGGGAGGAGACAAGGGCACTGTGCAGGACACCTTACATTTATTTGATGTGCAGAAAAGACTGGACCATAACAAAGATCACTGGAAAACAGTCCATACTGAATTGCCCCACAAGCTTTCTGCTCAATACTATGCTTTCAAAAAAGAATGTACATGTGGAATTGGTAGTATCTAGGCAGAGAAAGAATACAAGATACAATTTGATGGTTTCATAGAATGTATGTTTCAGCAGAAAATGATGAAACATAAGTACCGTCAAGAAGCAGCAGACTGGCCGGGCGCGGTGGCTCACGCCTGTAATCCTAGCGCTGTGGGAGGCCGAGGCGGGCGGATCACGAGGTCAGGAGATCGAGACCATCCTGGCGAACACGGTGAAACCCTGTCTCTACTAAAAATACAAAATAAATTAGCCGGGCGTGGTGGCGGGCGCCTGTAGTCCCAGCTTCTCCTGAGGCTGAGGCAGGAGAATGGCGTGAACCCGGGAGGCGGAGCTTGCAGTGAGCCGAGATCACGCCACTGCCCTCCAGCCTGGGAAGGGACGTATACCCGCTTCACTGCCACGTGGGCAAGGAGGATCCTGCCCCGAGTAGAGCTGCTGATGATGGCTAAAGGCTGATTTTCATGTTCTCTCTTCTCCTCTGCGAAGATTGTGTATTGAAAACCTCTTTGTCAAAGCATATAAAAATAAAGGATTCCTCCATCCTGAAAAAATAAAAATAAAAATTAACTAAACCAACTTTCTCATATACCTTTCATAACTGATTATAATTTTTGATACTAAAACTCTGGCATATTAACTTTGTAGCAGATTATTTAAATCACAGGAGGTTGAACACGATGTTGTTTAGCAGTATGTTTATTACATTTAAAAGAAAGTTTAAAGATCAACACATCAAGAAGGCTGATCTGCTCTCAGTAGTTAATAGTAAGAGCTCTAATCTGAGAGTTTATATAACTGTTTTCAGTAGAGATGCTTTTGTTAGAGAATCTACAGTACTACTGGCAACATTTATATTAAAATGATAATATATTCTCCAAAAATGCTAATTCTCTTGTATGTTCAATTATATAATTTATGTTTACAACCTTTGTATAAATGCTATACCAAGATTTGTGTTTGCTTTTAATGAGAATATGCAATACATTTAGATAGTAACTCACCTACAGTGTTGGTAAGAGAGTAAACTGGTAAAAACTGTCAGGAAATTATTTTGGGTGCTAGGTATTAAAGCCCTAAAGCTATTCCTACATTTGACCTACTGATTCCCCTTGCAATCTAATCTGCAGTTAAAGCTTTATGTATAAAGTCATAGTAAAAATTGAAATAACTTGAATGTACAGAAGGCGAACATACCGAGTATATTTGGTACATCTATGAAGAGTTTTTATTGACATGGAAAGTAATTATAAAAATTTTAGATTGGCCGGGTATGATGGCTCATGCATGTAATCCCAGACTTTGGGAAACTGAGGCAAGCAGGTTGCTTGAGGTCAGGAGCTCAAGACAAGCCTGGCAACATAGCAAAACCCCATCTCTACCCAAAATACAAAAATTAGCCAAGCATAGTGATGTGCACCCATGGTCCCAGCTACTTGGGAGGCTGAGGTGGGAGGATCACTTAAGCCCGGGGGAGATTGCCATGAGCTGAGATCGTGCCACTGCACTCCAGCCTGGGTGACAGAACAAGATGCTGTCACACACACACACACGTTTTAGACTGACATGCAGCATAGAGGACAATATTTATATAATAAACTATGTAAAATATAGAGAGACAGTGTGATTACATCTTTGTCACACTGTCACAGATTTTACCTTTTTGATGCGTCTTCTTTTCTTTCTTGATTCTTTTCCTCACACTTGTTTGGTGCTCAGGCCGCTCTGTTGCAGTAGTACTCAGCCAACTGCCAGGTGTCATCCAGTCCATTAACAAGCGCTGTTGGCTCTACCTCCAAAGTATCACAGTTGTCTACTTATGTCCATTTCTGGTCCAAACCACATCTCCTGTCTCCCCAGATTATGACATCAGTGACTGAACTGGGCTCACTGCTCTACACTCGCCCCTGCCATGTGCAGCCTGACCTCCAGTCAGTCTCTACACAGCAACAAGTCACCTTTTAGACTAATAGGACAGATTTTGGCACTCTTCTCCTTAAAGCCTTTTATCTGCCAAAGGTTTCCCATTGATGTTAATATAAAATCTTTAATATGAACTACAATTCCTTGCATTTGTTCTTTCTCACTTTTTAACCCAGAGTGACTTTCTTTCCACCCTCTTAATATTCATTTTCACTCTAGCCTCAGGGTCTTTGCCCTTACTCATCCCTCTGTCTGCCGCACTCATTTCTTGGCTTTTGGAATTACTGAGTCCTCTTTAACCTGTACTGCTACTTTCTCAGAGAGGCCCTCCCTGACCACCCCCACAAACATCTCCTCCCACCCCCAGTATTGTTTTTTTCATAATATTGATCTGATTTATTAACCTGTTCTCTCATATATTATCTGTCTCCATCCAGTGGATGTAAGAGTCTTGAAGAACAGCTCCTGGAACACAGCAGGCATTTGGTAAATGAGAGACACTAGTAAATGAATCACTACCATCAATCAGGATGAAGCAATAAGGGTTCTCTTTGGCAAAATATATCACAATTCTTTTTAAATGTTCCTAACCAAAGATTTAGCAATTCCTCTTGAGGAATTTACCCTTCAGACATTGATAAAGTTTGCACAGCTCTATAGGCAGCCTTGCTTTATAACATTGAAAAATTGGAAACAGTCTAATTTTGGGAATCTGCTACATAAGTTAGTGCTTCCCTACAATTCAATATTATACAGCCATTAATAAAGGCATTTTAGAAACATACTTTTTACATGGAAGATATCAGATATCAAACAGATTCTAAAATAGTTTTACATGGAAGATCCCATTTTTATATTATACACATGTACATATTTATACTTTAAAAAATCTACAAGAACAGATACTAAAATATTTAAAGCAGTTATGTCTGAACTTTGAGATTGCAGCTTGTTATTATATACCAGTGCCACTGGAATTGACTCATACTGGAAGGTAGGCCATTGCAGTTCAGGGCGTTTCTTGAGCTATACACAAAGCCTTTCAGGGACTAAACAGATGAGTGTGATAACCCTCTCCTCCTGTGGTAATGCTGTTAGTGTTAGCCACAATGTGTTTGTGGCTTCTATAGAGAGAAGACAAGCACTTCTGTTTGGGAGAACTGAGATGTACTTTAGGGAGGGTGAGGGCATGCAGCTTGGCTCTTGATGTGTTTGGAAGATGTGTTAACAGAGATGATTGAAGAGACATTTCAGGTGGAAAGAAGAGCCAGCATGAAAGAAGGAAATAGACAAGGAAATCATGAGGCATGTTAAAGGAATAGCAAGTACACACATTCTGTAAAACCATGGGATATCTGGGAATGGGAAATAATTCTTGAAAAGTAGAAGGAAAGACATTGCAGTGACCTTGATTTAGTGGGCACTTGGAAGATATGATTTGAGCAGGGGAATGATGAGCTACTTGAGCTGTTTTTGTTTTGTTTTGTTTTGTTTGTTTTGTTTTTCAAGGGAGACTAATCTGACAAGTTATAGGAATGAGTTGGTAGGCTAAAGCTGGAAGCAAAGTGGTAATGCTGGTTTGAGCCTAGGCTGTCAAGTAGGCTGCATGCAAATTAGGTTATAAGTAAGAATTTCTTCTTTTGGGTATATTAGACTTGACTTTTTTCTTCCCTCTATTCCTCAGTTTCATTGTGGCATTACTGGCTGCTACTCACTAAGGAGAGAGTATTATCTAGGGCTAGTGGTTGGGAGCAATGAGTGAAGTTCATAGCCTGGGATATACCGAAAAGGAAACATCAAATTATGTGTGTTTTTTAAAGTCAAAGATATTTTGTCCAAGAGTTTCTTATACATACGGATAATGTATTTTTGTTCCCTGTGATGACACAGGTATTTTAGCCCCATATTCTGAAGGCAAATAACTGAAAGATTACATTGATTTGGTTTAAGGAAATTAAGAAATGTCCCTTTTGAAAGTAGGTCAAGTTCCTTATTTTAATTTCTAATCTAACATAGGACTCCAGCTGTCAGGCTCTCCCATTAATCCTCTGTATCAGTGAAATCCTCTCTGAAATACTTTGTAATTAATTTGTAGAAATTAACAGGAAAAGGTAGCGAGTTCAGATAATATCTGACTACAAGTTTCCCATGTGAAAGGGGACAATTAAATCTTTGAGCTGTTGTAAAAAAAAAAAATGATTGAGAAATAGTATTTTGGCAGAAATTCTTTCCGTTGAAAGAAGCAATTGACTGTTGCTAGAAAGAGTCTAGCGTTTGACTCTTCCCGGGTTTCAGCCCCAATAATCCAGACTGGGCAACCTGATTTTGCTGCAATGTTCCATAAGAACTTTTGCTTCAATCATAAACATTTAAAAGTGGCTTCATTGTAATTATCCCTAAACCAGTATGAGTCTCACAAGTGCCACAGGAAAGCCAGTCATAGCTAGTGATATGCCTGTAGTAAGGGTAGGAAGAAGAGTGGGAAGGCTTGATTACAGGCAGAGTAGAAAAGTATTAATATAGAAAATAAAAGTATCTTTTGTTATAGTTTTATCTGCTTTTGTGAAGTTTAGATGTTTCTGCAATTTGAGGACTGCGTGCAAGATTCCAGGGTAATGTAAATGCAGATTTTGAGAAACAATCACATGCAGGGTACGTTGGTAACTGAATCAAGTGAATGTCTCCTAAATAAACAGCATGGGTAGCTTTTGTCACTGTCCAAGGTACTATAAATCTTGGGCTTAAAAAAAAACCCCAGCAACTTCCTTTTCCAGCATCTTGAAGAGTGTGTCCTCTAGAGACTCTCTAAAGGAAAAAGAAAAGAGAGTAAGATAACTGTTGAGAAGGAAAGTAAAACCTGAGTGCCAGATTACATTGTAAACGTTGAAAGCAAACAAAAACCCTCCAAAAGCTCCACTTTTACTTTTCAAACACAAAAGCAATGGCAAATAAAGAACTACGATTAAGAAGGGAGTCCAGAGCAAGTGATGTGCTGCAGTACTCCTGGGCTGCCATTGGAATTTGAGACAATTCAGATGTGTTCAAGTAAGACCTCCCGTGATCATAATCAGCTTGGAGCAAATGATAGCCTGGGTGAACAGGGTCCTTTAATAACGTATATTATATGTGTGTTTTTAGCTTTTCAATTTTTCAGCCAAAAAAAGCACCATCTTCTTTATAAAATGAATCTCTGCTTTTACTTTTCTATAACCATAAATAAAACATAAGTGAAATCTGTTTCTCAGCATTTGCCTCTTAAAATAACAATAGCCAAGCTCCCTGGCATTTATGTTAGATAAACACAATTCTACCAAACACCAAGAGTTTAAACTGTACCATTTTGATAATGATGATAACGACATTTAGTATATGTGATTCTAGTGTAAAATATGTGAAACTCTGCAAGGAAAAAAATGTTAAATTCTTGTAAATAATGAGAATACACTGTAAGTGCATTTTTTTTTTTTTTCCAGAGGAAGTGCTTAGCCTATCCATATGCTTTCAGTTATCTGGTAGAACAACTAGATCTTCATCTTTTCATTTTTATGTTCACTATCACACACACACGAAAACGCACACACACCTTCTACTCCTGCCACCTCTGATGTGTTCTAAGGAATACAAAAGAATGCAGGAGGACACAATTCTTTGTGGAATAAAGCTTTGTTGAAAGCAAGCAGAGGAGGGTGGGGAAAATGAGATGTTGGCCAAAGGGTACAAAATCTCAGGCAGGATGACTAAATTCTGGAAACCTAATGTGCAGCATGGTGACTATAATTAACAATACTATATTGTATACCTTGAATTTGCTAAGAGAGTACATCTTGTGTTCTTACCACACACACAAAATGAGAACTATGGGAGGTGATGGAAGCGTTAATTAACTTGATTGTGGTAATTGTTTCATAGTGTATATGTAGAGCACATCATTATGTTGTACACCCTAAATAGATACAATTTTTATTTGCCAATTATACCTCAGGAAAGCTGGGGAGGAGACAATAAGCAGGAATACTACTGCATATCTTATAACTTCATGGAATTCTTGCTGCAACTTCAGAGTTCCTGTTTTACAAAAACCAGTTTCTCTATTAGTAGCCAAAAGCTAAGAGGGAGAAACAGGAAAGAAGAAAGAACAAAAAAGAGCAAGGTGTCAGATTGCAGATTTGATGAGAGAGAATCGGAAAGGATGTGAACAGCCTCCACGTGTTACTAGGGCAAGACAAGGCTTTCTTCAGTTTCAAGGGTAGCAACATAGCCTTAAGAATGGAGGAAAGAGCTGTTGAATCATGAACTTGACTAGAGAGCAGGGTTAGAACGACTCTGAAGAAAGCAAGTAGGCAATGAATTCATGCACAAAAGGGGAGGATGTGGACCCGCAGAGTTCTCCCTGAACTCCTCTGTAGTCAAGTTTATAATTCACCAACTCCTATTACAAAATGTTTATTGTATTTTATATTTGTTAGGGATTATTGTGTGATCTTGACTTGAACCAATTTTTATTTCCCCTTGATTTCCATTTCTTTACATTAAATTGTAAGCTATCAGTTTGGGCTTCATCCATCTGCCAGTATCCAGCACTGATGTCGTTTTGCTATATAGTATATTGAAAATGAAACCAGGCCAGGCGCAGTGGCTCATGCCTGTAATCCCAGCACTTTGGGAGGCTGACACAGGAGGATTGCTTGAGCCAGGAGTTCAAGACCAGCCTGAGCAACATGGCAAGATGGTAAAACCCCTTCTCTACCCAAAAAAAAAAAAAAAGCTGGGCATGGTGGCATGCCGCTATGGTCCCAGCTACTCGACAGGCTGAGATGGGAGGATCACTTGAGCCCAGGAGGCAGAGATTGCAGTGAGCCAAGATCACACCACTGCACTGCAGCCTCGGTGACAGAGTGGGACCTTCAAAGAAAGAAAGAGAGAGAGAGAGAGAGAGAGAGAGAGAGAGAGGAAAGAGAAAGCAAGCAGGCAAGAAAGAAAGGAGGGGGGGAGGAAGGAAGAAAAGGAAGCCAGGGAGGGAGGGAGGGAAAGAAAGAAAGAAAAGAAAAGAGAATGAAACCAAAAGTGGGGTGATAAGCTGATACCTTAATCTTGAGAAAATACCAAGAATGATTTAGGATCATGCCTGTTTCTACGACAGTGACTGTGCAGTGTACAGTTTAAGATAATGCGTAATTGACAGTACCCACTGCTGCATGCACTGGGACCAAGAAATTGGCTTGAGCCGCTTGTCATATACAAAAACCTTTATTCTCTTTTCTCTCTTGTTGGCATTCAGCTGTTTTTCTGGATGAATTCACCACCATTTAGTTTAAAAAAAAACAAAACTGTTTTTCCTAAGGGAAGAGTGGTGCACTGTCTCCACACAATGTCCTCTGTCTTTGCCTGCCTTTCTTCTCTCCTTGTGGTACCAGTCATTTCCCATCAGCAGGCAGCACTGGCCTGAATGCCTTTGTTGCTCGGAAGTGAGAAGTCACCTCCTTACTTAGAGGGAGGGTGGATGCTACAGTGGAACATAGTGCAGCCAGTTCCCGACTTAGGAGTTTTCAGCTTTGTGACGGTGTGAAAGCCATAGGCATGCAGTACAAAACACACTTTGAGTACCCATACAACAATTCTGTTTTTCACTTTGGGTACAGTGTTAAATAAATTGCATGGGATATTCAACACTGTATTATAAAATAAGCTTTGTGTTAGATGGTTTTGCCAACTGTAGCCTAATGTCAGTGTTCTTAGCACATTTAAGGTAGGCTAGGCTAAGCTATGATATTCAGTAGGTTAGGTGTATTAAATGCTTTTTCAACTTACAATATTTTTAACTTATAATGGGCTTATCAGGACATAACCACATTGTAAGTTGAGCAGCATCTGTATAGGGATTAAGAGTCTGCCACTTAACATCTTCAACAGTTCTTCTGTATCTCAGAGTTTCCTCATCTGTAAAACTGGCGTCATAATAGGGTTATTGTGAGAGTAGACCAGTTCATCTGTGCAAAAGCCCTTAGAATAATATCTGACACATAATAGATGATCAATAAGTTTCAGCTGCCACCCACAACAAAGAATTATCCAGTCTAAAATGTCAGTATCAGCACCATAAGAAGGATAAAAAGAAAAAAAAGTCAATAGTACCAAAGTGGAGAAACCGTGCACGCGAGGTGTTGCCCGTGTCTATATAGGCTACTTTTGAAAATGGAGTGGGTGGGGACTGGTGGTCATACCCTCTGATGCTGGGTCCCTGGGGCTGTAGGGGTGGTGCTGGGCTGGATCTGGCACTCGACTGGCTCCTCCTAAGGAGTCTGTAGTTCCAAGGGTATTAACAAGGTTAGTTGCCAAGTCCAGTGCCCGCGTTTGACCCTCACACGTCTTAGAAACCATGAGTGGCCAGTCTCTTTTTTGGGTCAGGTCCAACTGCTCAAAGGGGCTAGTTCAGAGGGGTTTGGCAGGTTTTATTTTCTTCTAAAAATTGTGTTTTCCTTTTCACATTGGGCCCACTGCTCACCCAAACTCATTAAGTTAATTGGTTTTAATCAAAGTGTTTTGGCCCCCAGGTCACATGTTTTTAAATGCTATGAGGGCAGGGCAAGGATTTAACCTGATCCTTTCTCCTCGGTTCCCACTCTATGACCCTAAACAAAAAGCCCTTTTAAAGATAATCCCAAGTCAAAAGTGTGGTAGACATGTTGAGTTCACAGTTTACAATGCAATATATCACTGACTAAAAAAAAGATAAACTCCGAGGACCAATATTTAACGTATATAGAAATAACTTCTAAAACTTTAGCATTTAAATTCACTACTTCTTCCTCTCCCCTGTGAAAGCCTTCAGAATTATTCAGAACTTGCTAAAAGCAAGTCAAGTTTTTGGACCTTCTGAACAGGGCACCTAAACGTCATTCCATACACTTTCTCAGTGACTCTGTGTCTGTTCTCAGCAGTGAAGGGAGAACAGAGGCCACTCTGCCTGACTGATTTTAAATGATCGCCTTTTTCAGATGCTTTTAGTATGGGAACAAAATCAGCCATAACCCTCAGGGTTTTAAATGACGTTGTTAATGCATCAGGAAGCCCAAAGACAGAAAGTCTGGAGAAATAGTATGTAATATTTAGATGATTTTGGTAAACAATTAAGTTTTTAATGTATGTTTAATGTGCATTCTGTTTGGGGTCTCTGAGTTTGAATCCCTGAGACCGAGCTGATGTTTAGCAACCATTTCTTAACCAGGAAGAGCCTGCCCTACTCCCAGCACATAGCCATTTGAGCTTCACTGGCTTTTTTGAACAGACGCCTTTCCCAGTTTTTGCTTGGTTCAGTGAACACGGTTACTGTTTAAAAACAGGGGCTGTCGAGTCGTATGTCTCACCACCCTTTGCTCTCCTCCTGAGCTACCTCACGCTGTGTGAGAGATAATACTTAGCATGATTAAACGGCCCCTTCACTGATATTTGGTCTTTGCCTGGCTGAGGGACGCAAAGCAAGAAGAGGGAGACATGCAGATATGTTGCAGGATATTCAAGAAAGAAGGATTTTAGCATGGAAGGCACTAAACTGGACTGTAAGTTCTTGGGCTCAAAATGTGTCTTGAAAACCTTAATAAGGACATTCAGTAATCAGGCAATCTTTACATCTATTTTGACAAATTAATACTTGTAACAAGTGGAAGTACAGAGTAGGAAATCTAATAGAACTTCTTCTTTTTTTTTTTTTTTATCATTGTTTTCATGTCCTTAGAAAAAGGAGTGGGAATTTAATTAAATAAAATGATATTTGCTATATAAACTATGGATTTATACTTCTGCCTTCACGTCCTAGAGCCGTGTGATAGTTTCCTTGAAAATTAAAGGCAAACCATCATCATTCTCTATTTTCCATATTTCTTTCTTTTTTTGACAAAAACAAAGTGAGAAGCTGAACAGTAGCAAACTAGACAAACATAGACAATTATGCTGCTGTCCAAAAAAAAATTTCAGTATATAATTTATTGATAATTTCTTAGCCCTCTTAATATTTGTGTCTAGATCAGATCGGGGTTTTTGAAAACATGGTTGCTTTTCTATTTAGAGAGGTGTATTTGGGGAGTGCTGTTGTTTGCTTATTAAAAAGAAGATCACATCTTGCCTACTTATTGCTTTTTTTATTTTGTTTTGTTTTTTATCAGAAACATTATTTGTGCTGCCCAGTTATGTCTTCCCTTACCAGAATGCTCTCATTTTCATGTTATGTAAACAGTGAGTCACACATAGGCTTTACAGAGAAAATACAGGCATTGGAACTTTATAGACTACATTTCAGGGAGTAACTTTTATCACTTTATTTTCTTTTCTAGAAGTTTCTTTATGTAGATGTTCTATCAAGTTTAATTTTTAGAATAATAAAGCTGCCTTAATCACTAAATTATTTGCCTTTTAAAAGCATAAATCTTCATTTTCACAGATAACATTTGCAAATTTGTGTTATAAAAATACACCTCCTACATCTGATGTAGGAGAGGTATGTGAGATATATAGTTGCCAGTATCCAGCAACTGTTAGAAGATGGGTTAGTGTGAATACGTGGTTTGCTTTTGGTCCGGGCAACATATTAGAAATACCTTTGGGGTTGGATCTGAATTTGTCTTTTAGCTGTGACATTTACTAGTTCTGTAATTTCAGACAGGTTATTTAAATTCTGTAACTGTGTCAATATCATTAAACAATGGAATAATCTCAAATGTTCAGGGTTGTATATACATTCAAGAAGAGTAAAAATGCCTTGCCTAGTATTTGATCGCCTAACTGACTTTCCTTTTTTTTTTTTTTTTGCCCTTAATGATTCTGTTTTATGGAGACGTATCTTTCTTTGCAGAAAGCATGTTTACATATATTTTCAAGCATTAGTATAAGACATAGTTGATGCATAAGCACTGAATTTCATTATCATTTGAATGTGATAAAATAGGATTGCTTCTATCAGATGAAATAGAGGTTACTCAGTAAGAAAACTGGATAAATGTCCAATAGAGAAATTTAAAATTGAAGGGAGAATTTTTTTTAAATCCAGATAATTGGTCAAAAACTCCTAGATACGTGGCTTTAAAATACTCAATTTTTGTATGATTGATTTTGGTCCTAGTTTTCCAATTTCCTGCAAAAGTAGAGAACACAGAAGCTGCATGTTTCCATAAATTCAAATTTCAGTGGAGGTGCAGGGGGAGCTGTCCTCTGCACACTTCACAGCTGTGTGTGTACTCGACATACGGCAGCCCTGCTGCTCATTCATGAAAGTCTACATGGTTGTGGGAGCAGAACCTGTTTTCACCATCAAGCTGCTGTGGAATAATGAACAGTAAGGTACACGTGACCTCCTCTAGACAAAAAAATGCTCTCCGTCATTGTTTGGTCTGACTTCAGCACTTTTCACTACCTGATGCTTTAATGTTTGTCTTTCCTCACACTAGAATATATGCTCACTAGGGGCAGGGAATGTTACCTATTTTGTTCATTGCTGTATCCCAAGCACCCAGAACAGTGCCTGGCAACCAGTAGGCACTTAATTATCAAATTAATGAATTCATCCCTAGTTTTCAATAGGATAGCAATGTAGGAGAGACCACACCTACTCTCTTTGTTAAAAGACAAACAAAATGACCAAAAAGATACAGTTTTATATAAAATCAGGAGTCTCACTGCAGTGAAACATGCTAATTGTTTTTGTACAGTAGTCTTTCTATCCATGGTTCCAGGATCCCCAGTGCATGTCAGAAATGGTGGATAGTACCGAACCCTATATGTACTATGTCTTTTCCTAGGCATATACACCTATGATAAAGTTTAATTTATAAATTAGGCACAGTAAGAGATTAACAACAATAGCTAATGATAAAATAGAGCAGTTATAACAATGTGGTGTAATAGGAGTTACATGAATGTGGTCTCGCTCTCTCTCAAAAATATCTTATTTTACTGTACTCACCAATTTTCAGACTGTGGTTGAGCACAGTTAACAGGAACCTCAGAAAGTAAAACCGTGGATAAGTATAACTACTGTAGTTAACAGACCACTACTGGTTTGTTCCAACTTTTGGAAGAAGAGAAGAAAGTCAGCATGCAATGTTAATATCTTCTGTTATCATAGATGATTCAAACAATGTTTCAAGCAGAAAAGAAAAAATCAGGAAGTTTACTTCCTTCTTGAAAGATAGTTAAATTAAATATTCCAGAAAGATAATTTCATGGTGAAATGCCAGGTCACAGACTGAATAACATCTCTCTTTGTCTGAAGCCTGGGTGAGGCCAGCGTTCTGCTCAGCCACCGCGGGAGGGGCAGCCCCTTCCACATACTCAATGAAGGTCGTGCGGTATGGCCAACTCAGGCTCCTTTACCAGAAATCTTATGGTTGGCATATTTTTTTAGAAGCTACAAATATTGTTAAGCAAGGCACTCAAACACTAGCTGTTCTCAAACTTACATTGCCTCTGTACCTTTACCAAGAAGACAGAATATTGTACTTGAAAGTCAGAAAACTAGATTTCAAAACTCAGCTCCAATACTTCATGTTTGCCTGACCACAGGCAAATCGCATTTAACCTCCCTGAGCCTCAATCTCCTCCTTTATAAAATGGTTCTAATTTAAGATGATCAAGTAAGTTATGCACAAGAAAAGGATCTGTAACCCATAAAGCAAATTATACAGTGTTACTCAAATATAAACTAAACACAATGCAAGTTCTTTCCTTAATAAGATTCTAAATTTTGACTTTATATTCTGTATTTGCCAAAAATACCACTAGTTAAGGGTGAAAAAACACCCCAGCAAAACAGTGAAAAGACTAAAGTACATTTTGAAAAAAAAATTCTTTAGAAAACATTGTAGCCTGGTGATTAGGATAATACATTTTAAAGTCAATTTGATGTGGATTTTATTCACAATTTAGCCATTTATGTTGACAAATTGCTTCTTTGAGCCTCAGTTTCCATTTCTGTAGAGTATGGAGAATGTTTCCTAACATGCAGTCTTTACGCATTCTTACTGTGAGCAATAAATTGAATGAGACAAGGTATTTAAACATTTAATACATTTTGAAACACAGTAGATATTCAATAAATGAAAATTGTATTTCTGGTTAGTATTTTAATTCTTCATAAATATCATTATGTATACGGTATGCCTTTTAAATGATATGGGATCAAACTCTTAAGATGTATTAATTGACTACAATTATGCTGCATAAAAATCTGGTGGAAATTTCCTCAAAGAAAATGATTCTTTGATTTTCAAAACTTTTTACTTTTCTGAGCCTTATGATATTTAGAATAGGTGGTCTTTGAAACATGCATCAATAAAATTAAAGGGTTTTTTGTTTTTTGTGTGTGTGGTTTTTTGTTTTTTTTTTTTTTTTTTTTTTTGAGATAGGATCTCACTCTGTCGCCCAGGCTGGAGTGCAATGGCACGATCTTGACTCACTGCAGCCTCTGACTCCCAGGCTCAAGTGATCCTCCCACCTCAGCCTCCCAAGTAGCTGGGACTACAGGCATGCACCACCATGTCCAGCTAAGTTTTATATTTTTAGTAGAGACAGGGTTTCACCATGTTGCCCAGGCTTGTCTCACACTCCTGAGCTCAGGTGATCCACCTACCTCAGCCTCCTAAAGTGCTGGGATTACAGATGTGAACCAACAAACCCAGCCTATAAAATTAAAGTTTTAAATACCATCATCCACTCACCTAAACCTCCTGAGACCTCAAAGTATATTCAGTTAAATGGAATTTAACTTGCCCTCCACCTAGGTATTCACAGGCAAAGAGCACCGGCAGGGGCATATCAAGGACAGAAGTTAGAGATTCTTTTTCTAGGAAATGTGTTGCTCATGAATCTGCCATGCTGTCCAGGCAAAGAGTTGTTAAGTTTAAACATAAAAATCTGCTGTGTCTGTTCTAGAAATGAGATAAAATGAAAGAACTGGCAGAAACTTAAATCAGGAAGAATACTGAGATGGTAATACACACTGTCACACAACCTAAAAATGCCCAAGTTCTAAGATTTACCGTTTATAGTTTAAGATATAAATGATACATTAAAAGCCCCCAATCCTTTCTCATAGCATTTCACTGAGTCATTCTTTAGTGACTAGTCTCTGAACTGAAATTTTTGTACTAAATTGCAACCAGTGGTATACCATCTTTTTTCTTTTTTCTTTCTTTCTTTCTTTTTTTTTTTTGAGAGAAGGGTCTTACTATGCTGCCCAGGCTAGACTGGAACCCCTGGGCTCAAGTAAGCGATCCTCCTACCTCAGTCTCCTGAGTAGCTGGGACTACAAGTATGTGACACTATGCCTGGCTTGATATACCATCCTAACAATGTAATTTATTTATTTTTAATCAGAGCCTTAAGGTGACATAAGTAAATACATTTTAAGTGAACTACAAGGCAATTGGCCTTTTAAAACTTAAAGTTTTTAAATATGTGAGAATACGGATTTGAACCAATAGCCTATGACTACTTAGCATAAATAAGAGTTTTTCTACTTTTTAAAATCCAAGGCAGTTTGTTCACCAAAGTCTAAAACTCCTAATAGTGTTTAGAGAGAAAACCCTAAAAGCGTATGAGTAAATTCCACTATATTTCCAGTTATATGTGTTGACACATAGTTTTCTTCAGAATACCCCAAACAATCCTTAAAGGCATCAGTATTCTCAATCAGAGGATACTTTGCTGCAAGGCATATTCTATTTTAAAAGATATTGCCTTAATCCATTTCTGGATCATAACCCATTAGGTTACATAAGTGCGTATCTAATATCACAGACAATAAACTCATGTGGCCTGAATAGCAAGTAACATGCGATGAAGGACCAAGGAAGGTAAATGTTAATATTTAAGCTTTCCACTTACTTGAACCAATATTAACAATGCAAAGGTTTCATGTTTCTCTTTAACATAACAGTTATAGTCAAAGATCAACATTTTTATATAACGTTTTATTGAACCTTCTTGCTTTGAGAACTTGAAATTTGTATTTTTATTTTTCTCATAAGTGAAATACACAATTTAAATATGTAAGTATTCAGTAATAACGTTTCAGTCGTGCAAGGTAAAAATTAAATATGTCATTCAGGATTTTTGGTTGGATTCAAATTAGGTGAAATCATCAATAAGCAAAAGTTGTTTCTCTACATGAATGTAGCTATATGTAAGTGAGAATTCTCTTAGTTATAAAACATGGAGTTTGAAGTTTTCTTAAATACTTCTTAATTATATTCTTGACTGTGTATTTTCTTAAATATTTTTAAGGTGTACAATGGGTGTTAGGAATCAAATGGAGCTGTTAGGAATAAGACAGAGAAATTCTTAATTGTGTCAGCTGTGTAGAGAGTTTTAGACTTTTTGTATAAGTTACACTCGCTATACCCAATAGCAACTGAGTTGATTGAAATCCTGTTATTGGAACCTAAGAGGTCCATATACCTTAGGACATGTGTAATGAAAATCATGTGTTATCATTGGGTCTAGTAGAGGGCTGTATTCCTCAGGAACTATTAAATTAAGTGTGCTATGGATTTAAAGCAGTTAATTAAAAAAAAAATCTTCAGATGAACCTTAGATGTGGCTTCACTCTGGTGTTTATTATGACAGCAACTCCACAGCTACCTCAGCCCACAGGAAAAGTCTAGTCCCAGGATGGCAGGTGAGGCTGCATTCTACAAGTCACAGCCCAGGAAATTGTAAATTTGCTTGTATTGAAGGATGGGGCATGACAGAGGACCCTTCTAACCTAGAAGAAATCAGTCTTCCCACATGAAAAACTACAGGGCTGACTTGTTTCCTTTTGTTTTCTATGATATGTAAACTGTTTTTTAGGTGACGAATTAGGAAGATAAACCAGTTTCAACTAAGAAAAATGTCTGTTTTCGAAGCATCTTTTTATAAACAGTGCTTCATGTGTATAATAAGTAAATGTATTTATTTTAATGATCCAAATATAACATAGCATTACAGAAATTTTGGCAAAAACAAAAAAGGAACACCGTCCATAATCTCTTCACCCTAATGCAGCTTTAGCAATTTTCATGTATTCCCTCTCAGCATCAATGTGCATATTGATAATCAAATAATTATTATTAAATATTGTATGAGCAATTATCTATGGTACTGACTTACTTTAAAATACATTTATTTTCACTGGTTAGATAAAAATCCATGGAAGGAACAGTCCCCCATTGACTATTACTGCTTTTGCTTTTTTTACAGTTACATGTATTACTTTAATGGATGTCTTTAGGTATAAGACTTGTTCCACATCTTACAACTTTTCATTCAGTTGGTCCCTCAAAAGTGGGATTCAAAAGTGGGATTGTGGAGTCAACAATTTTGAACTTTTTCATGACAATAGATAAATATTGCTAAATTACTTTCCTTGAGTTATGCCAATATAATAATATACTATAACTCTGTTTTGTTCATTGTGGTAAGAATACTTAACATGAGATCTGCCCTCTTAAATATTAAGGTGTATGATACAGGATCATTAACCATGGGCACAATGTTGTACATCCTATACCAACCCCTCATCAGATAATATGGTTTGCAGTTATTTTCTCCCCATTTTGTAGGTTCCTTTTTTACTCTGTTGATTTCTTTGCTGTGCAGAAGCCTTATAGTTTATGTCCTAGTGATCTATTTTTGCTTTTATTGCATGTGTTTTTGATGTCATGTTCAAGAAATCATTACCAAGACCACTGTCATGAACCTTCTCCCTATCTTTTTTTCTAGAAGTTTTACACTTTTAGGCTTCACATTTAGATGTTTAATACATTTTGAACTGATTTTTGTTTATGGGTCTAATTTCTTCCTTAAGCATATGGATATCTAGTTTTCCCAGCATTATTTGTTAAAGAGACTATCCTTTCCCCATTGTGTATTTTTGGCATTCTTGTTAAAGATCAGCTGACAATATATTTGTGGGCTTATTTCTGGGCTCCCTGTTCTGTTCCATTTGTCTGTATGTCTTTATTCCATTACCATACTGTTGGGATTACTATAGCTTTGTAATCTATTTTGAAATAGAAAAGTGTGATGCCTACAATTTTGTTCCTTCTCCTGATCATTTGACTATTCAGAATCTTTGGGGTTCCATATGAATTATAGGACTGTTTTTCCTATTTCTGTAAAAAATGCTATTGGGATTTTGATATGGATTGCATTGAATCTATGTATTCCTTTGGGTAGTGTGGACATGTTGACAATATTAAGTTTTCTAATCCATAACCATGGAATATCTTTCCATTTATTTGTGTCTTTTAAAATTTCTTTAATCAATGTTTTATAATTTTTCAGCATACAAGTCTTTCATCACCTTGCCAAGTTTATTCCTAAGTAATTTTTGATGCTATTGTAGATGGGATTGTTTTCTTAGTTTCCCTTTTGGATAGTTTGTTGTTAGTATGTAGAAATGCAACTAGTTTTTGTATGTTGATTTGGTATCCTTTAACTTTACTGAATTCCTTTATTAGTCCTAGTTTTTCTGTGGATTCTTAAAGTTTTTTACAAATAAGATCATGTCATCTACAAACACAGTTTTACTTCATCCTTTTCAGTGCTTATTTCTTTTTCTTGCCTAATTGCTCTGGTAAGGACTTCTAGCTCTGTGTTGAATAGAAGTGGTGAGAGTGGGCATCCTTGCCTTGTTCCTTACCTTGAAGGTATTAGTTTTTCACTACTGAGTTGATATCAGCTATGAGATTTCATATATGGCCTTTATTATCTTCAGGAAATTTTATTCTGTTCCTAGTTCATTGAGAGCCTTTGTCATGAAAGGGTATCAAATTTTGTCAGGTTTTTTTTCTGTAACTGTTGAGATGGTCATGTGGTTTTTTTGTTTGTTTGTTTGTTTGTTTTTATCCTTCATTCTATTACTGTGGTGTGTCACATCTATTAACTTGTGTATGTTGAACCATTCTTGCATCCCAGGGATAAATCTCATTTGTTCCCTTAATATACTGTTGAATTCAGATAGCTAGTATTTTGTTGAGTATTTTTGCATCTGTCTTCATCAGGGTTATTGGCCTATCATTTGCTTGTCTTGCAGTGTCTTAGGCTATGGGGTAAGGGTAACACTGCTTCATAATTTGAGTTCAAGAGTGTTCCCTCTTCTTCGATTTCCTGGAAGAGTTTGAGAAGGATTGGCATTAATTCTTTAAATGTTTGGTGGAATTCACCAGTGAAGCCATCTTGTCCTGGGCTTTTTTAGTTGGGGGGTGGTAGGGAGTGGGGGATTTTTTTTTTTTATTCCTGATTCAATCTTTTTTCTATTTAAATGTGTGTTCAGATACTTTATTTCTTCATGATTCAATGTTAGTAGGTTCTGTATTTCTACAAATTTATCTCCTCCTTTTAGGTTATCCAGCTTGTTAGCATATAATTATTTAATTGTTCATAGTAACCTTTTATGATCCCCTTTATTTCTGTAGCATCAGTTATAGTATCTCCTGTTTCATCACCGATTTTTTTTTTTTTTTGAGTTTTTCTTTTTTAGTTAGTCTGGCTGAAGGTTTGTCGATTTTGTCTTTTTTTTTTTTTTTTTTTTTTTTACACTGTTTCATTGAGTTTTTTTACCCAGTATTTTTATATTCTCCTTTTTTTCCTGCTCTGATCATTATTACTTCCTTGCACTAACTTTACACCCTGTTCTTCTTTTTCTTGCTCTTTGGAAGTATAATGTTTTGTTTTTATTTGAAATATTTCTTCTTCTTCTTCTTCTTCGTCTTTCTTCTTTTTGATACAGGGTATCACTCTGTTGCCCAGGCTGGAGTGCCGTAGCATAATCATGGACCACTGCAGCCTTGACCTCCTGGGCTCAGGTGATCTTCCACCTCAGCCTCCCAAGTAGCTGGGACCACAGACGCATACCACGCCCACCTAATTTTGTTATTATTATTGGTAGAGACAGGGTCTCCCTATGTTTCCCAGGCTGGTCTTGAACTACTGGGCTCAAGCAATTCTCCCACCTTGGCCTTCTAAAGTGCTGGGATTACAGTCATGAGCAACCTTGACTGACCTTTTTCTTTCTTTTTAATGTAGGCATTTATAGCTATAAATTTTCCTCTTAGCACTGCTTTTGCTGCATCTCATAAGTTTTGGTATGTTGTGTTTTTGTTTTCATGTGTCTCAAGGTATTTTATAATTTCCCTATAGGGAATGTAAAAAGTATTTTTCTCTACTCATTTCAGGTTTTCCAGCTTAATTTTTCCAAAGACAGATTAACAGGAGAAAAACAAACAGAAGTTTACTAGCATGTGCATCATGCATGTACACTTGGGAGCACACAGCTATGAGTAACCTAAATGGGTGTTTAGAATTTGAGCTTAAATACTGTATTTAACAAAACAAAGGAATAGAGGCTTGGGGCTTTGTGGCTGGGTAAACAAGTTATGGGAAATGGACCAGGAAAAGTATAATAAATAAGGGTTATTTAGTAAGGTTTTTTATGCACATTTACGTTGACGTCTTCTCCATTGATATGAGTTAGGAGTCATCATATCCCTACTGAATTAGAGGGGGATATCTCTACAAATGAAAATTTTCTATTTAAATATAAATTTCCTTTACAAGAAGAAAATTTGTGCCTTGATTTTAGAGCTTCATATTGAGTCTGCTGATTCTTGGTGGCATTTGGCTCAAAATCCATAAAATAAAGATTATTTGGGGTAACATATTCAGACCCATTTGTTGGTTGTTAAAGACCCATTCATTGGTTAAGAGTATATTGTTTAATTTCCACATATTTGTGAATTATCTTGTAATATCTCTGCTATTGACTTCTACTTTAATCCTATGGTGGTCAGAAAAAATACCTGCTGTCATTTCAGTCTTCTTAAATTCATTAAGACTTGTTTTGGCACATATCCTGGAACATAGCACTTCTGCTGCTATGAGGTGAAATGTTCTATACATGTCTGTTAGGTCCATTGGGTCTATCGTGTTTTCCTTTTTTTTTTTTTTTCTTGAGATGGAGTCTGGCTGTGTGGCCCAGGCTGGAGTGAGCGGCGCCATCTTGGCTCCCTGCAAGCTCCGCCCCCCGGGTTCCCGCCATTCTCCCGCCTCAGCCTCCGAGTAGCTGAGACTACAGGCGCCCGCCACCACGCCCGGCTAGTTTTTTGTATTTTTAGTAGAGACGGGGTTTCACCATGTTAGCCAGGATGGTGTCGATCTCCTGACCTCGTGATCCACCCACCTCGGCCTCCCAAAGTGCCGGGATTACAGGCGTGAGCCACCGCGCCCGGCCATGGGTCTATCGTGTTTTTCAAGTCCCCTGTTCCTTATTGATTTTCTGTCTGGTTATTATAGCCATTATGGAAAGTGGGAAATTTAGATTTCCTCCTACTATTGTATTGTGTTTATTGTTCTCTCCAGTTCTGTTGTATGCTTTAATATATTTAGATGCTCAGATATTGGGTGCATATATATTTATAATTATTATATCTTCCTGGTGAAATGACCCTTTTATCATTATATAATGTTCTTTATAACTCTTTTAATATTCACATATTGCTGTTTTTACCCGTCTATTCCTCATATTTCCAGAGTTTTCGTTGCTACATTTGGAAGCACATGTCCAATATTCCTATTCAGAGTACACACTAGATGAAAGATGAGAGACTGTCTGACCAAGGATCCAGAAAGGAATAGTTCAACTATAGGTGAAGGTAGTTCTAAACTCATGACTATGTACTATATAGTCTTTAAGGAGTAGCATAAGTTTAAGGCAATTTTTGTCTCCTGGTGTCTCTTCTCTTGGCCAAATTTAACATCTCAAGTAAACCTTTAGATGAAAGGTAACTGGAGATGTTTTTTATTTTCATTTTTTAGACAGAGTCTTGGCCTGTCACCCAAGCAGGTGGCGTGATCATAGCTCTCTGTAGTCCTGAACTCCTGAGCTTAAGCTATCCTCCTGTATCAGCCTCCCAAGTAGCTGTGACTACAGGTAAGGGTCACCTCACTTGGCTAACTTTTTTTTTTAAGAGATGGGGTCTTGCTGTGTTGCCCAGGTTTGGTGGCTCATGCCTGAAATCCCAGCACTTTGAAAGGCTAAGGCATGAGGATTGCTTGAGCCCAGGAGTTTGAGACCAGCCTGAGTAACATAGTAAGACCCATCTCTACCAAAAATTAGCTGGGCATAGTGTCACATGCCTGTAGTCCCAGTTACTCAGAAGGCTGGGGTGGGAGGATTGCTTGAGCCCAGGCAGTCAAGGCTACAGAGAGTTGTGATTGCACCACTGGACTGCAGCCTGGAAGACAGTGCAAGAACTTGTCTTAGGTAGGTAGGTAGGTAGGTAGATAGGTAGATAGACAGACAGACAGACAGAGAGCAACTAGCTAGATAGATTGATCATTTAGGTAGGGTTAAGTCTTCATGAGCATTTAAATCCAAATTAACATTTTATTCTGATGGACTTAATAGATCAAATGATGAATGAATTCTGATGGGTGGCAGCTGGCTCATCATTTGTGGGACTGGGTAAACCCTACTAAATACCTGTTTTGGGAGCCTTTGGCAGTTTTGGAAGAGCCTCTGAGCTCCATGTTCCTGGGTAGACAAGGTACCAAGAGGTTGAAATGCAAATATGGAGATGAGACATTGAAAAGGAACAACTTTACTGATGTCTTGCATAATTGCAAAACTAGCAAAAAAAGGAAAAAAAAAAGCCCACCTCAGAAAGACTAATTTCTCTTAATGAACACTTACAGTTAAAATTAAGTGATCTGTATTTATTTATATAAGTATCAGTCATAAACAGCTTTGGCTAAATACTATGAGCTATTTCTTCAGTGTCCAAGCAAGCACTCAGTTGCTTTTTTAATAAAAGTTCATGTTATTTTACCAAATTATAACAGTAATATTTACCAAATTAAATCAATATTTTATCCAGTACCTCCATATCGACATAAGGAAGAAAACCAAATTATCAAAATTTGTTGGGAATCCTCATGGTAAAAATAATCATAATTACAAAATTTTCTACCTAGTCGTGTCTAATGCAGGAAGTCTCTTTATTCTGACATGTATTCTAATGATGAGAAAAGCTCCTCACTCATTAGGGAAGATAATCAGATAGCCTGACCACTGCCACAACCCTTAGAGTCACTCACTGAACATTCACTAGATTGTCCGGAAAGTGTATTATGACAAATGCAAATAAAGGAATTTAAAGACTGTCACTGTTAGCTAATTACCACTGGGACAGAATCGTAAGCAGTGCATTTGAAAATTCTGAAACAGATTGGATTTATTATAAATTAATGACAGAGGATGTTCATTAATTATTAAGCTTTGTTAAAATACACTGAATGTTGTACACAGGTTTTATAGCCAATGGCTGCCATCAGAATGTTTTGAAATTATACCCACGAGAAAAACAAAAAGGTTTTTATTTGCATTCATTTCCAGTGGCTTGTTAGTTTTAGCATGGGAGAAAATACAACTTTTCCCAAGTTCTCAGTTGGCAAGAACACCTGTGGCAAACGTTAGATTAATAAGAGAAGACTAACAGAAATTTATTAACGTATATACTTCATGTATACATGAGTGATGCCTAGGGAATACCAACTGAATCTCCAGAGTACAGGCATACCTTGTAGATACTTCAGGTTCAGTTCCAGACCACTGCAATGAAGTGAATTTCACAAGGCAGTCACACTAATTTTTTGGGTTCCTAGTGCACATAAAAATTATATTTACACTATACTGTAGTCTATTAAGTGTGCATTATGTCTGAAAAAAACAGCATACATATTTTCATTAAAATTAGTGGCCAGGCATGGTGGCTCACGCCTGTAATGCCAGCAGTTTGGAAAGCCGAA
This sequence comes from Mandrillus leucophaeus, assembly GCF_000951045.1. Classification (NCBI taxonomy): domain Eukaryota; kingdom Metazoa; phylum Chordata; class Mammalia; order Primates; family Cercopithecidae; genus Mandrillus; species Mandrillus leucophaeus. The sequence continues at coordinate 3,095,539 of NW_012101965.1, forward strand.
GAGGGCAGATCACTTGAGGTCAGCAGTTTGAGACCAGCCTGGCCAACATGGTGAAACCCTGTCTTTAATAAAAATACAAAAATTAGCTGAGCATGATGGTATGCACCTGTAATCATAGCTACTCGGGAGGCTGAGGCATGACAGTCACTTGAACCTAGGAGGTGGAGGTTGCAGTGAGCTGAGATCGTGCCACTGCACTCCAACCTGGGCGACAGAGCGAGACTCTGTCTCAAAAAAAAAAAAAAAAACTTTATTGCTAAAAACTGCTGATGATCATTTGAGCCTTTAGAGAATCATAAACATTAAGGTGGCAGTGAAGTTGATTGCATCAATGGACTCTTCCTTTCATTTCTCTGCAGCATGCAATGCTGTTTGATAGCTTTTTAACCACAGTACAACTTTCAAAATTGGGGTCAGTTCCTCTCTAAGTTTGTGTAATATTCTAAGTCCCTTTTCATTTAAACAACATTCATAGTATCTTCACCAGGAGTAGCTTTCGTCTTAAGAAACCATTTTCTTTGTTCATCCATAAGAAGCAACTCCTCATCCATTCAAGTTTTGTTTTGTTTTGTTTGAGACGGAGTCTCACTGTCTCCCAGGCTGGAGTTCAGTGGCTCAATCTTGGCTCACTGCATACTCTGCCTCCTGAGTTCCAGCGATTCTCCTGCCTCAGCCTCCTGAGTAGCTGGGATTACAGGCATGTGCCACCATGCCCAGCTAATTTTTGTTTTTTTGTAGAGATGGGGTTTTGCCATGTTGGCCAGGCTGGTCTTGAACTCCTGATCTTGTGATCTGCCCACCTCAGCCTCCCAAAGTGCTGGGATTACAGGCGTGAGCCACCACACCTGGCCCCATTCAAGTTTTATCATGAGATTGCAGCAATTCAGTATTCAGATTTCCCTTCTAATTCTAGTTCTCGTGCTGTTTCTGCAACAGCTGCAGTTACTAACTTCCATTGAAGTCTTGATCCCTCAGTCATCCATGAGGTTTGGAATCATCTTCTCAACTCCTGTAAATGTTGACATTTTTTACCTCCTCCCATGCATCAAAAGTATTCTTAATGGCATCTAGAATGGAGAATTCTTTCCAGAAGGTTTTTAATTTACTTTGCTCAGCTCCATCAGGGGAATCACTATTTATGGCAGCTATAACCTTAAGAAATTTATTTCTTAAATAAGACTTGAGAGTCAGAATTACTTCTTTATCCATGGTTTGCAGGATGGGATGTTGTGATAGCAGGCATGGAAACAACATTCATCTCCTGGTCCATCTCCATCAGAGATCTTGGATGACCTGATGCATTGTCAATGAACAGTAATATTTTGAAAAGAATCTTTTCTTCTGAACAGCAGCTCTCAACACTGGACTTAAACTATCGAGTGAACCATGCTGTCAACAGATGTGCTGTCATCCAGGCTTTCTTGTTCCTTTTATAGAGCACAGAGAGACTAGATTTAGCAAAATGCCATAAAGGGAAGTGCAATTAAAGAGATGCCTGTAAATATCTAGGAAGTGGCTTTAATACATGTCTACAGAAACAGAGGAGGTGTAGAGAAAACCTGTTATGGGGAGGTGATCAGGAAATGTCTAAACAAGGGTAAAGTCTGTTGCACAGATTTAAGTAGGTGCCTTCCCCATTGAGAAGAGTTTCTAGCTTAGATTTAGAGCCATCCCTTTCTTTCTGGTACAGAGATGGAGACACCTTTACAAATGGAGATTCCCTTTATGGGTGTAAATTTCTCTTACAAAAGGGTAACTTATTTTCTGTTTTCAGAGCTTTTCCAGTTTCTGCTGTTTCTCAAAATAATCCTTATGCAAAAAGGCATATTTGGGGTACAAATTTTTATCTCTTACAGTCATGTTTTGAGGTGGAATTCCCTGAGCCCCACCAGCAGTAACCTTCAAAAAACAGAACATTGACTTTTATGGTATTTAATGTCTCCTCTTCCCAGAAATGTATCCACTTTTTTTTTTTTTGAGATGGAGTTTCACTCTTGTTGCCCAGGCTGGAGTGCAATGGGGCGATCTCAGCTCACCACAACCTCCGCCTCCTGGGTTCAAGCGATTCTCCTGCCTCAGCCTTCCAAGTAGCTGGGATTACAGGCATGGCATGCCCGGCTAATTTTGTATTTTTAATATAGAGGGGGTTTCTCCATGTTGGTCAGGCTGGTCTCGAACTCCTGACCTCAGGTGATCAGCCCGCCTTTCTATAAAAAGTGTGGTATATTTCAAAAAGTCCTTTTAAAGAAATGATAGTTTAATATTTGAGATACTTGTTTTATTTGGAAGTACTAGATTATTTGCATTTTAATATTTTAATATTAAAATTTAAATATTTAATCAGGTAGAAATATTCCATGCTAGGAATTCTGTTTAAGAATTCAGTTTAAAAAAAATCTACATTTATGATATTGTTAGTGGGAAATTGCTATTTAAAAACAAGTGAAGAAATCTTGGAAATAATGTGGATTCTAATTTGTTTTAGTTTACTTTTTCTACTTAGAATTGTGTTGGTGAAAAGCATAAAAGGCTTAAACAGAAGCCAAATGGAATTTTTATGTTTATTTTTGAGACAGAGTTTTGCTCTTGTCACCCAGGCTGGCGTGCAGTGGCACAGTCTCGGCTCACTGCAGCCTCTGCCTCCCGGGTTCAAGCTACTGCCTCAGCCTCCTGAGTAGCTGGGATTACAGGCATGCACTTCCATGCTCAGCTAATTTTGTATGTTTAGTAGAGACAGGGTTTCACCATGTTGGCCTCGGTTGGTCTCGAACTCCTGACCTCAGGTGATCCCGCTCACTTTGGCCTCCCGAAGTGCTGGGATTACAGGCGTGAGCCACGGTGCCTGGCCTCCAAATGGAATTTTAAGTAGTTGCATTTATTCAGGTTCCTTTGTTGTATTCCTTCAAGAACTGTGTTCTTCCCTCTCAGAGCCCTTTTCCCAGTTGCTCATGTGAGTTCATCAGTGCAATCGTTGGCTAATGCCCATGTCCCTATGGTCGGAGCCCCTGCGTACTTCTGCCCCCCTTTAAGTTTAACCTGAAGCTGGCTCCTTACATATTTTTTGTTTTTCCTAAAGGTCTCCTGATACATAGTGAACTTACACATCCTAACTGGATGTGTAAACAGACATTAGGGAGACATAATCTCCCAGCAATCACCGAGTATCAGCCAGTCACAGCAGCCAGCTGTTCAAACCAGGTTGAAATAAGGCAAATGCCAGGCTGTAACCAATGGGCTGTTTCTGCACCTCATTCCCATTTTCTGTGCATCACTTTCCTTTTTATTAACATAAACCTCCAACCATATGGCAGCATGGAGTCATTCTGAACTTATTCTGGTTTGGGAAGCTGCACAATTCTCAAATTGTTCTTTGCTCAGTTAAACTCTGTAAATTGCCTTACATTTTTATTTTGTTTGTTTGTTTGAAGGAATCTCGCTGTGTGGCCCAGGCTGGAGTGCAGTGGTGAGATCTCGGCTCACTGCAAGCCCTGCCTCGCAGGTTCACTCCATTCTCCTGCCTCGGCCTCCCGAGTAGCTGGGACTACAGGCGCCCGCTACCACACCCGGCTAATTTTTTGAATTTTTAGTAGAGACGGAGTTTCACCATGTTAGCCAGGATGGTCTTGATTTCCTGACCTCGTGATCCACCCGCCTCGGCCTCCCAAAGTGCTGGGATTACAGGCTTGAGCTACCATGCCCAGCCTGCTTTTTTTTTTTTTTAAACACCACTGCTGTGTCCCCAGTACTTAGAACATTGTATGTAGGCGTGCTTTACGTGGGGAACAGATGCACTGATGGATGGGGGAAGGATTCTTCTAGTCATTGTAACAGTACATGAAGCTTTTTCAAAGCTAATAAAATATTAATTTTTTTTGCTCGTTTCTTAGCAACTGATAGAAAAGATTGCTTTATTATTTTCTCCTCTTTTTCATTCTGTATCTTGTATCTCTCAGGCATTGTTATAATACCATTTTGTAGAATGGGAGTCTTTGTAAGAATTCATAGTGATTGCTGGCACAGTGGCTCACACCTGTAATCCCAGCACTTTGGGAGACCAAGGCAGGCAGATCACGAGGTCAGGAGATCGAGACCATCCTGCCTAACATGGTGAAACCCCGTCTCTAGTACAATTTCTAATACAAAAATTAGCCAGGCATGGTGGAGGGCGCCTGTAGTCCCAGCTACTCAGGAGGCTGAGGCAGGAGAATCTCTCGAACTCAGGAGGTGGAGGTTGCAGTGAGCCGAGATTGCACCACTGCACTCTAGCATGGATGATAAGAGCAAAAACTCCATCTTAAAAAAAAAAAAAAACACAGACACAAAAAACAGCCAAAAAAAAAGAAACACGAAAGAAAGAAGGGTTGTTTGTTTGTTTGTTTGTTTGTTTTAATAATCGTGTTGCCAAAAGGACCTTATTGCAACTTAGGTTCATATGTAGTGTTTTTCCTGCACAGACACCAGAGCATTGTTGCCTAATTCCCAGGACTGACTTATTCCTTCAGAGTCTTTAAACAGCTCAGCTGATTATATTTATTTATTTATTTTTTTGAGACAGAGTCTCACTGTGTCGCCCAGTCTGAAGTGCAGTGATGCGATCTCAGCTCACTGCAACCTCCACCTCCGGGATTCAAGCGATTCTTCTACCTCCTAAATAGCTGGGATTACAGGCAGGTGCCACCACACCCTGCTAATTTTGTTGTATTTTTAGCAGAGATGAGGTTTCACCTTGTTGGTCAGGCTGGTATCAAACTCCTGACCTCATGATCTACCTGCCTCAGCCTCCCAAAGTGCTGGGATTACAGGCGTGAGCCACCGTGCCCAGCCTTCATTTTAAATTTTGAACTCGTTTGGCCAAAGTGGTTCTTTTTTCTAACTGCTTGTTTATGCTTGCTTTTTGGGAAAAGACAGCATTTTAATATTATGGTATGTTAGCAGCACAGTGTCATATGAAAGTCATTGCTTAAGAAAAGTTTTAGGTGATGACTTTCAGGATAAGTTGATGTTGATACAAGAGGTTTCTTTTCACTTTACCAGGCACTTGACATTATTTTGAAAAAAACAACCCACTTATTCAGACAATTGTTGAGACTTTAAATTTTTCCTTAAGTATTACAGTTTAACATCTATTTTCATAAAGTATAAATATTAATTCAAATAATATTAAAACATTTCCTGTTTAAATTTTTAAAAAATTTATGATACTCTCCATTGTTCTAAAAGTGTTTACAAGAACAGTTAAAGGATAATGCAGTAATATAAATTAGAAATGTTCAAGAAAGAAAAAAGATAAACCAAAAGTTGGAAGATAAAATGGAACAGGAAATAATGCCCTTCCAAAGGCGAGTCCTGTGAGTGGATCACAATCTGTCCCTAAGCTTTCAAACTGCAGTTACGAATGAGAAGCCTTGCCCAGATGTTCAACTCACTTTGCTGAAAGAGAAAGGAAATCAGTTATTTGGAAGAAATACAATTATTCTCAATACTAACACTGAAAAGTAATTTCTCTGTAATGTTTAGATGTGACCTCAGCAATATCCAGGCAAGAGACATAACAACAAGTTTCAGGGGGAATGAGTTTCGTGGTTCTCAGATTAAACTTCCGTAGAGGTTGGTGGTGTTAACACCATGATACAGATTGTAAAGGATAGACTCATTGCATATAGAACACATTCCAGTGGCTGCTCATGAAGTTGTATAACTTACCCATGGACTTATGATATCAGGGGAGAGAAATTTTATACCCAGAAATGTTTGTGGGGGAGATGTTTTCGTTGAAAATAATTTGGTCATTACAGTATAAATGCTTAATTTTTTTGTTTGTTTTTGTCCTTGACTGTTACTCTGTGTAGAAATGACTAATAAAACATTGAAACAGACTGAGCATTCAATGTATACAACACTAAGTTTTTCGAATATGGTGTCTAATGTGCCAAAGTTGGTGATTAGCCTTAAAAGCAGATTATGATATTGTGAAATATATATTTGTTCTTTGTTCCCATTTTCTGGCATGCAACTCCTGAAATCCAAAGTGATGTGTCTTGCTGCATGTGAATGAGATTCCTAGTGGCCAGCAGCCCCTCAGTAGCCTCAGGTTGGAGCTGGTCATAGGAAAGACTAAGGCAGAATTAGAGGATTGGGGCTTTTCAGCCCCACCCCCATCCCCACCTTCCCAACTTCTGGGGAGGAGAGAGCGGATGAAGGTTATCACCAATGGCCAATGATTTAATGAATGATGCCTTAGCAATGAGGCTTCCATAAAAGCTCAGAAGGACTGGGTTGGGGAGCTTCCAGAAAGTTGAACATGTGGAAATTCCTGAATGGTGGTATGTCCGTTCTCCCATGCTGTGCCCTAGCCACCTCTGATGATGCTCTTCTCCCATGCTGTGCCCTATCCACCTCTGATGATCATCAGTATCCTTTGTAATGTGCTTTGTAATGAATCAGTAAATGTGTTTCCCTGAGTTCTGTGAGCTGCACTAGCAAATTAACCGAACGATGAGGAGGGATTGTGGGAACCCCAATTTATAGCAGGTAGTATCAGAATTGAATTGAATTAGAAGATACCCAGCTGGTGTCTGCTGCAGAATTCATTGCTGGTAAGGAAAAATGCCCACACATTTTGGCAACTAGAGGTCACAGTAAGTGTTGTGTGTTGATTGTGTTGTGAGAGTACAGGAGAAACTCAGTTTTTGTTATATCTTTATACAGATTTTACGTAGACAATGTTATTCATTATGCAGCTGTTAGTATGACTTAATACAGGGATAGATTTTGGAAAATATAGATGAGTGTGCCTCCTGTATGTCTTCCAGGAATATGGCTTCTTGGAACTGAGCTTTTGCTGGCTATTGAGTAACAACAAGTTCAAGATCTCTCACTCTTTGCAAGTTCATAGAAAACTAATAGGTGGTTGTAAGAGGCTAAAAGTCACCTCTACCTATGTTGGTTCTTAAGTGGGATCTTTGGCTGGTTCTAGGAATCAAATTAACACAAGATAGATTAACAGGAGAAAAGGATGCAGGTTTTATAAATTTTTACACATACATAGGGAGTACAAGAGAGTAAGGATGCAAATAAATGGCCAATGCAGATAGCTTTTGTACTTTTTGGACAAGGAATAATAAATTTGTGAAGAAATGACAGGGCAAGGGGATCTGGGCTAGGGACAGTAAATTCTAGAGGTCGCTAGGAGATCTGTGGTGGGGGTGTGCGAAGCTAGTGGAAGATAAGGGTTTCTTCAGTAAGTTTATCTGTACAGGTTCATTGCAGCAGCAATTTCCAATCTCTGGTGATAAGGGTTATTTTCTCTCCCTACTGGAGGGAAGGCATCCTCAAAGGAATTTTTATGGCCTACCATCTGTAAGAAAGGACAGATCAGAAAGGCCTTTCTGCAACTAGTTTCTCAAGTACTTTCAGCTTGAAATAATAAATATGCCAAATTGGCATAGTGTGGGGTGGATCGTCCTTAACTCCTTCGTCGTCAACAGTGGAATCACATGCTTTAACCCACAGTTGAACTCTTTTCATCATATGAAAATGGAGAGACCTAACAAAGATGTCGGCTTGAGCAGTTAGTCTGCACATCTCGCCTCTACAAAGTAGAGAGTAGCAGGGTCAAGCCTCTTTAAGAATAATTTTAAACTGAGACATTTGCTGAAGTTTTATTCATGAAAGGTCCAAAACTGGAGTTTCAAGTAGCATGATTAATGTAATTTTAGCCTAGGACATTTTTTAAAAAGCTTAAAGCACCCATGGAATACCAAATGCTTTGAACTTTAACACTTCTTTCTGACAATAATTACATAGCAGAGCCATAGTTTAAATTATTAGTTCATATGGTGGGGCCATATTTTTTTAAAAGGGAATATTTGCCTCCCTGTTCTATTGTGGGCTTGTTTACAGCTTATCCAAAAATTGTATCAAATTATAAGGAACAGGTTAAGGAAAACATCACTATTCTGTACCACTGAAAATTATTAAGTGATGCACAAAGAGATGGTTCCTATTGATATTGTCTTTGGTAAGTTCCCATCAAATTCTGAAGAAGCATCAATGCCTTGTGTTGAGTTTGTATAATTTAGCTTATAACAAATGCCTCTCCATAGATTGAAAGATAAATATAGCTCCAGAAAATGGTTGAAACAATAGTGTCCAGAAGACTTAACAGCAAAGCAGTGAAGTAGCATAGTGCAGTGGTTCTCAACTTTGGTGTACATCAGATTCAAGTATAATGCTTGTTTCAAAGTACAAATTCCCAGACCCAACCCTAGAGATTCAAATTTCGTACATCTGAGTTGGGGCATAGGAATCTGCTTTTTAAGTAAATACCCAAGGTGTTTCTGATGAAGGCGGCTCTTAGACCTCCATGGCTCCAAAGTTAATTTCTTATGGGCTTTGTGAAATATTGGTTAGGCTTCAAACATTTTTGTTTTTACATACCTTAGAAATTAAATTTTTTAAATACACAATGGACTTAAAAAGTGAGGAAATGTTGACATGGTATAACATGGAATAAAGTCTAATACTATTGTAAGTCGAAACATCGTAAGGCGCAGACTTTCTGTATTAATTTGTGCCCTGTGACAGTGATGCGTCAATACAAACGAGACAGAAACCTTTTCACTTGCATGAAGCAAGGCCCTGCTCCCACAGTATTTCTTGTTTTGCTCTCAAGGGGAGCTTTTACAGGAGCAGTGCATTCTCTCATTTCTTTAGTGACACTTCAGAGGTTTTAGCACCCTTGACAATAAACCACCTAATGTTCAGGATGCATAAGAAGCGTGCCTCATGAAAGCAGAAGAGGGCCGGGCGCAGCGACTCATGCCTGTAATCTCAGCACTTTGGGAGGCCAAGGCGGGCACATCACTTGAGGTCAGGAGTTCTAAACCAGCCTGGCCAACATGGGGAAGCTCCCCGCCGCCCCCCGCCACCAAAAATACAAAAATTAGCTAAGTCTGGTGGTGTGCACTTGTAGTCCCAGCTACTTAGGAGGCTGAGGCAGAAGAATCGCTTGAACCCAGGAGTGGAGGTTGCAGTGAGCCAAGATTGCGCCACTGCACTCCAGCCTGAGTGACAGAGCAAGACTCCATCTCAAAAAAAAAAAAAAGTAGAAGGGGAATGTATATGAGAAACGAGGTATGAAAGGTTTTAAGAAAGAATCTGGAAACTGATTGCTTTATAACCCTCCATATACACATATTCCCTTAAAGTAAGGTTTTTAACTCCAAGCGTTTGTAAATTTGGATGAGGAAAATAATTTCATCTTTTTTTCCACTAACCTCACCTAGAAACGGAGCATTTTCTTTGATTACAAATGTAAGCAACAAACCTAAAGTAGTATGAGCATCAACAGAAGTCAGGTGTTTTCTTATCACATTACAGTTGTTTCAGATATCTCAAAAGGTAGTTTGAACTGATTACTTTGAAATCATGACAGTTATTAGACATGCCCCTAGACTTGACTATTTACTGGGTTAATAAAGGAGCACATATATTTCTCGAGTATACATATTTAAATGTATAAAAATATGCATTAAATTTTTAACCATATTTAAGTATAACCATTTTTAAATATACTTATCTTTAGTATGGTTATATTTTCTTGCTAATGCTGTTTTGATTTATGCATTTAAAAATATTATGCTAAGAAGAGATTCAGCCTGACTTTGCCAAGTGCCAGAGGAGTCCAAAGCACAAAAACTGTTAAAATCCTTTTGTGGAAAGCCCTTGGATACCCTTGGGAGCCTGCGGATCCCAGTTTGAAGGCAGCTGGTCTAGGGACGGCTGAAGCCCATCAACATCTCTTAAACCATTAGTTCAGGAAACCCAGAAAGAACTTCCATGTTTTGCCAAGCAATGAAAAATGTGAACAATCACTTTAGCCTGTGGGAGATGATTCTAGGTTAAATTCTGTGAGTTGGTGGTTCTAAACCAGAGACGTACATCAAAATCCTTTAGGGAGCCATTTAAAAATACATAGCTGAGCCTAATGCCTCAGAATTGCAGCTCAGCAGGTCTGCGAGGGACCTGGACAGCACGGTGTAAAAAGCCCACAGGTGATTTTCATACAAACCCTCAAGAACCACTGTTTTAAACAGAAGGGCTTTGAAACCTTGTTTTATAAGAACTATTTTAAGTATGACTTTTTATTTTTTATTTTATTTTATTTTATTTTTGAGACAGAGTCTTACTGTGTCACCCAAACTGGAGTGAGTGCAGTGGTGCGATCTCAGCTCACTGCAACGTCTGCCTCCTGGGTTCAAGCGATTCTCCTGTCAGCCTCCCCAGTAGCTGGGGTTATAGGCATGTACCACCACATCCGGCTAATTTTTTGTGTTTTTAGTAGTAATGGGGTTTCACCATGTTGGCCAGGCTGGTCTTAAACTTCTGACCTAAAGTGATCCACCTGCCTCGTCCTCCCAAAGTGCTGAGATTCCAAGCATGAGTCACCATGCCCAGCCTTAAGTACCACTTTTTAAAGGTTTTATGTTTGATCCAAAAATTCATGGAGGAAATTGGGAAGATTTACTTTGTTGTTTGAAATTTGTTATTGTTGTTGTTGTTTTGAGACAGGGTCTTGCTCTGTCACCCAGGCTGGAGTGCAGTGGCACCATCCCAGCTCACTTGTAGCCTCCACCTCCTAGGCTCAAGCGATCTTCCCACCTCAGCCCCCCAAGTAACTGAGACAACAGTCATGTACCACCATGCCCAGCTAATTTTATTTTTTGTAGAGACAGGGTCTCCCTATGTTATCCAGGCTGATCTAAAATTCCTGGGTTCCAGAAATCCTCCCGCCTCAGCCTTCCAAAGTGCTGGGATTACAGGTTGGAGCCACTACACCCTGACCTGTAGTTTGGAATTTGTAACCACTCAAAGCATCTTCTGTCATCGGGTGCCAGGGGAGAGGGGTTCTTGACCATCTCTGGGGACCATGAAACTCTGAAGTTTCACGCCCTGGTCTTCAGCTTAAGGGGCGAATAGCTTTCCTGAGATTTGCAAAGGTATACGTGATCAAAAAAGGGGAAGGAAGAATAGCTATCTATATGCTGAAATAGCAAAATTTAATGGAAAAATGAACGAGAAGATAAAATCATTAGACGTACTAAGGAAACAGTTACTAAAACACCATTCATTTTATGAGAAGTACTGAACTGTAGCTCTAATTATTTGATTTCATGAACATTTTCTGCTCTATGATTTCCTGAATTTGTTTTTTTGCAATGTAAACACAGTACCATAGGTAAATGGAGTTGCATATAAGTGGTTTGGATGGTATATATTAGGGAAAAATGATAAAATATTAAAATATACTGCCTCTTAATTCAAAAGCAAAATTATCTCTCAGACTTTAAGCTTATTTTATGCTGCTGGGTATATATCTGCCAGAAATGAAATCAGCATGCGGAAGAGATCTCTCAACTCCCATGTTTATTATAGCGCTATTCACGACAGCCAAGATATAGAATCAACCGGTATTCATCGACGGATGAATGGATAAAGAAAATGTCATATATATACCCAGTGGAATGGTATTCAATTTAAAAAATAAGAAAATCCTGTCATTTAGGACAACGTGGATGAACCTGGAGGACATTATATTAAATGAAATACACCAGGCACAGAGAGGTGCCGCATGATCTCGTTGTTATGTGGAGTGTAAAAAAGTTGAACTCCTAAGTAGAGAATAGGATAGAGATTACCAAGAGATTGCGGAGAGAGGAAGTTAGGGGAGGTTTGTTTTTTTTTAAGACCTTAAATATTTTATTTTTAAGATACAATAATTTCATCCTAATACTGGGCTCTCCGGCATTTGAGAGTATTGTGTCCTTGGACCTCCATCCTCTGCTCATTGTCATAATTCTTAGATCTTAATTCTTATTAAAGTTTTATTTTAATCTTCTAAAATTACAAAACAGTAAACATGTAATATACAAAATGTATAGTTTCCTCCTTGCAACAAGTGAGAAAAAAATCTTATTTTAACAAAAAGCATTTTTAAGTGAGTAAAGATGTAATTTTTCATTTACAAAAGAAGTTAACAGGTTTTCTAGTTGGGTTTATAAAAAGCTGATGCATATCCTGTTCTTTTTCCCTATGACTGATGGCAGAAATTCTGCTTTTGTTTATGATGCCCTCTCCTTGGCAGGGCGTGCCCCCACCCACATACCTACTCACTCTTTAGGACCAGCTCAGACGTCCCCTATTCCAGGAAGCCTCCCTTACCTGTCTCTGTGTTCCCATAGAGATCTCTATCATGGTACTTACTACATTATGTTTTAATTATGTATTTCTATGTGTGTCTGCCTTGGAAGACTTTAGCCTCAGTATGATTATCTTTGTATTATTAATGTCTGGAATAGTGCCTGCTCATTACATATTATGCTGAGTGATTATATTCGTAGTCACCTGGCTCACACCTCCCACCACTTTGTCATTGTACTTTTCTGTGACCATGCTACAGAATTCTGTTGTGGGTGAACTCACCCAGCAGCACAGGGATGGTGCTTTGACCTTCAAGCTCCTGCTCTAGCCAACCAAGCTAACCTGCCCAATTTGGCCAGCAGCTCATTGTAATAAATTGAGTTCAAATGGAACCCAGCACTATTAAACTAGCCATCAGCCTAAGACTACCCTTCAGAGAAGGAGCAAGACCAGGCATGAAGTAGGCCCCTGAGCCAGCCACTCCCTGTGTAAGTCTGTACTTCAGCTTCTCACCCGCTTTTCACTGCAGTTTTATTGCTGTCTCACCAAGATTTCCTTTCTTCCAGGCCTTTAGTCTTAAAGGAAAAAAAAGGAGTTCCCGATGTTTGCTTAATTATTAACGTAATACTGGCTTAATTCTGAACTAGAAGATCTCAAACTCTTTATGACAGCCCAGTGAATAAAGTGAAGCAAAATGTAGAGGGGTCAGAAAGTGACTGCATTTCAGTTTGTAAGATGAAAAAAGGGGGAAGGGTGGTAGAGCTGACTCATGTGACTAATTCCTAGAATATAGGTGCAGTGGGGCCTTATTCACCTAAGCGCATCCTAGAGATTTTATACATCATGCACACAGTTTTAGGTATTGTCTTAGACCGTTTATGCTGCTAATAACAAAAACTGAGACTAGATAACATAAATAACATAACTTTCTTTTCTGGAGTTCTGGGGTCTGAGAAGTTCAAGATCAAAGTGCTGGCCTTCAGTGTCTGGTGAGGGCCTTCTTACTGCATCCTCATATAGTAAAAGGGTCAAAAAGGACAAGAGGACCTCATGCTGTGTCCTCATGTGCAGAAAAGATGGGCAAAAAAAGGGGCCTAGCTAGTACCCTTGAACCCTTTTTATAAGGGTACTACTCCCAGCCTCATGACTTAATCACCTGAAGGCCCCACCTCTTAGCACTATCACATTGGATCATAGCTTCCAACATACTAATTTTGGCAGATACATACATTCAAACTATAGCAGATATTAACCTATCAATAGTGCAGTTGAACATAAAATGAAGCTCTCACTTCAATGAAACACAAATTAATATGATTTAAAACAGTTGCACATTGTACTTTCTGAACACCTGTATTCTGTAGCCTGAATTTTGGCAGAGAAAGTGGTTGACACATTTGTATCTACTATCAAATTACCATGATAATTGTTTATTGTTCTCTCTTCACTTTATACCTTTTAATTAAACTGGGGGTTGGGGGCAAGGGAGGTGAGAAGAAAGAAGAAAAATAACAGTTTTCGTCGCAAGAGGATTTTGTATCATTTTCCCGAAGGTCTTGATTCTAGAAATTCTGCAGTCTTGGAGACCTGTCAGTTTTTCTTTATAACTAACTGTGACTGTATTGTGTATTCATCAATATTATGAGATATTATGAAATAGTAAAACTCACTGTGACTGTATGCATGCTTGCCCACGCATGGCTGAACTTTTACAAAGCAGTGAGGGAAGTTCTCCTAGGGTCAGGACAGGTCATCATGGGCACAAGGCCTCTTATTACTTTCTCTCATCAGAAAAAAACAAGTGAGAGAAAAAAAAATGCACCTACACTCAGGCTTCTGAACCCCATCTCAGTTCTTCTCCAGATAGCCCAGCAAGTGAGTTTGTCTAATCCCTTTCTCAGGAATGAGCATGATGAATGAAAACCAAGCAAATTCTGGAGTCAAACCAGGTTAGATTCAGACCCTTTCTGACCACTTCCAATTTCTGCCTCTGTGTTTTCAGTGTTAAATGTGGATGCTAATTGCCTGCCTTGCAGGGTGTCTGTAGGAATTAGATGTGATTATGTAAAGCTTCTAGCACAATGCCTAATATGATAAATGGTTCTCACAGTTGCTGCTGCTGGTGCTGTTACTGTTACTATGTTTTTTCTCTACAGTAGTTCTGTCTTATTTTCCTTTGAAAGCTGGAGCTGTCTGTGCTTCTCCTATTTTATAGTTATCAGTTGAGGGTTTTCAGTGGCGTTTTGGTATTGTGGAGTTATTTCTTTTACTCCAACAACCTTTCTTAGGGAGTTAATCTGATACTATAACAGAGAGAGTAGATTCTTCGTAGACCTTTCTAGCCAATGTTGAATGAGTATTTGGAAGTAGCACATACATGGACACTACTAATTAGAATATGAAGCATGAATTTAGGTAATCATAAAGGTTTACAATAATCTAAAACCAATTATAAAGATTTATAACTAACATTTCGAACATTGAGTAGTATTAGGATAGTTTTTCTAGCTTTTAAAATCAGCCTAAACTTTTCGGTAAAGTCGAGTTTTGTAAAATGGGTGAAGATTTTAATTTTTTTTCCTAGTGAAATAAGGATTGGCAGACTTTTAAAGCTGGTTTACAATAATTTCCAGATTAATAGAAACTAAAATGTATTGTCAACTGATATTTCATTGTAGGTGCCTATGAAATGGCTGTGAATTCTGTCTGTATCCCTAAAAATTTAGATAAAACTGTCATTCTTATATGTAATCTTAGCTAAGTGACCTCAGATTGATATAAATCAGATCAATATTGGTATTTTTATAACCCCAGCATAGCTGGTGCCTGTATTGATTATTGTAAGTAGCAGGGAGCTTTGGGGAGCTGCTGATGGAAATGGTGTTAGCTGTACCCTGGGGAAAGAATTATGCAACACAGTGATAAGTCAGCTAACGAAATTCATAGCAACAAATCTGTTTGGCTTCTAGGCATCTCTTTGAAGTGGGCCAAGGGCTTGGGGATGGAGGTAGGAAACCTGCATTGGTTCCTGCTGGGGCTTCTGCCAACTCTGATGGAAGAGCATTCTGGGCTGTCTGAGATAGAATTGCTTCTCTAGCACCTTCACTGGATACGAAATAAAGGAGTGAAGCTAAAGGGTGGAAGAACACTTCCTGGCCACCTTCATGCCTGCTTCAAAGCCAGGGTCAGGGGGCTGTTATACCAGGGAGTGCTGAGAAGGGCAGAAAGCTGAAGCTGCTCCTTCCTCTGATAGAAGAGGCAATGAAAAACTGGTGAAGGTGGCTGATGATGTCCGCAGGGGCAGACGGCACTGACTCCTGCTTTGTGGACTCTGCACAGATGCTATCTTGGAACTCAGACTGCTAGCAACTTTCACATTTGTATCACTTTTAATGTGGTCACACTTTTAATTTGACCACTCTGCAGGCCAGCGTTCATGTATTACTTTAGTATGACTTTTCTTATGATCAAAATCTTCTAAAATCAATTTGGTGAGCTATAGAAAGAGAAGGTAAATTTTCCTTGTGTGAAATACAACTCTCAGTAATAAGACTGGTATTAGCTGTTCTTTGAATCTCATCTCCTGTTCTTCAGGGATGGCTTTGAGGTTTAATAAATGCTTGTCCATAGTGATTTCGGATGATTTTTAAGAAGTCATCTTTTAGGATGGATGTGGTAGCTCACACCTGTAATCCTAGTGCTTTGGGAGGCCAAGGTGGGTGGATGGCTTGAAGTCAAGAGTTCAAGACCAGACTGGGCAACAAAGCGAGACTCTATCTCTACAAAAAATAAAAATATCAACTCGATGTTGTGGCATGCACCTGTAGTCCCAGCTACTTGGGAGGCTGAGGCAGGAGGATCGCTTGAGCCCAGGAGTTCGAGGCTGCAGTGAGCTTATGATCACATCACTGCACTCCAGCCTGGGTAACAGAGGGAGACCCTGTCTTAAAAAAAAAAAAAAAATCATATTTTAGAAATATTTTTAAAATGGAATTTTTTTCAGGCATAAGTAGTTACCTTATTTTTGCTGACAAATATTTGTTACAAAGTCAAGTTTTGCCTGCCAGAAAATCTTGCCTAAGGAAAATTGAATAGTTTATCCGAAAGTATTAATTGAGGAACACAGGTGTGATTATTTCTAAGACATTTTAAAAATTAAATGGTTAACCACACATATTAAATGAATTCCTTTCCCAACTAGCTCTAAAATATGATTACCTATGACCCTTTCCTTATGCCTGTTTGCCATACTTTTATAGTATTTGTTTTTTAAAATAGTAATTCTTAGTAATAAATGGGTTATGTTCCAGAAGTTCATATATGAATTAGCTGTTTGAAAGCTGGCACACATTTGCACATTATAAAAATATTGCATTTGTAACTGATAAGCCACAAAAGCCTATTTAACCTGTTAGATAGTAATGTTATTATAAAATCCCTATAAAAATGTGTATATAGTTATTCACTCAATTTGTATTAAACATCTATTCTACTTTAATCATACAATGATGTACCTTCAAATTGCTCAGATTCTACTATTTGTAAAGCAGGTTTTCTCACTTCCTCAAATTCTTCTTCCTACCCTGCCCTCATCCAACTATAATTTTTCTCCTTCTTTCATCTACTTGGAAACCAAACTCAGTATCAAAACCTCTCCCTCCCTAACTTACTATTTACAGAAAGCACACGCCCTTTTGACATTTTTCTAAGGTTTTCCACTTCTGTAAAATAAAGGACATAGGATAACAGAAAAAGTGTCATGAAGTTGAGGGCATATGCAGCATTTGTAAACTAAAAAGAAAACATATTGCCATGTCACTTTCTTAGAATACTCCTAATGCATCTAGGAAAAGTGGCTGAGGGGGCACTCAAAGACTGAAATGAGATCTGTTCACATTTGGTTAGAAACCTCAGACAGTTCTTTAGACATCTTCCTTTCTGATAATGATTCCCCTACGATTCTGAAAACAGGACTGGTTATCTAGGAGCAGGTGTTTGGATAAAGAAGAGAGTGGGCCGGGCACGGTGGCTCACGCCTGTAATCCCAGCATGTTGGGAGGCCGAGGCGGGCGGATCACGAGGTCAGGAGATCGAGACCATCCTGGCTAACACGGTGAAACCCCGTCTCTACTAAAAATGCAAAAAATTAGCCGGGCGAGGCGGCGGGCGCCTGTAGTCCCAGCTACTCGGGAGGCTGAGGCAGGAGAATGGCGTGAACCCGGGAGGCGGAGCTTGCAGTGAGCCGAGATCGCGCCACTGCACTCCAGCCTGGGCGACTAAGCGAGACTCTGTCTCAAAAAAAAAAAAAAAAAAAAAGAGAGTGGGGTGATAGGTCAGGTCTGTGACAGCCCTTTGTGCCCTGGGACGCCAGGAGAGTAGCTGGTTCCTCCCAACCTCCACTTAGTAATGGTTGGCTTCTTTTCTCCTTCTTCTGGGAGAAGGTATGCATATGGTTTACCCATTCAATCTCTCTCAACCTCCTTCTGGCTTCTCCTACTGTTGTAGGCACCAACCCCCAAGTGGATGTTGTGAAGTACAAAATGGTCACATAAAATGCATTCTAAAAGTATTTAGAAGAAAAGAGCCCATTCGTCAGCTTAGTGTTAGCTGAGCTCTTCATGACCCCCAAAGGGCCTGTAGCTTAGGCAGATTTAGAATTTGTAATCGGATTCTCTTGTTTGAAATAGATGTGGCATTCTTTAAATGAAAATACTTACTGGACAGCAAGCGTGTAAATTGCAGTCTGTGGACTCTGCAGCCATGAGTGCTCCTTGAAGGGCTGCTCAGTCAGCCTTTCCTTCCAACCTGCTGCTCAGTCAGCCTTTCCTTACAACCTGCTACTGTTTGCCAGGTTGTGGCGCCTGCCACATAGCACACTTTGTGCCTTTGAGAGTTGGCAGAACTTGTAAAACCATTCTTTTGTTTTGGTGTTTTTCAGATTGGGATCCTTTCCATTAGTTTGTTTTGTTTTTGTTTTGTTACTACATTTAGACATTCAATAGGTTCCAGAATTTGAGATCTCTTATTGGGGACGTATTGATGTGGCAAATTAGAGATTGAACAGCTCAAAAAAAATTCCTCATCTAGTAGAAAGATGATTTAAAAAAATAAAAGGAACATGTTTTAAATCTCCATTTTCTTTCCCACATGAGGCCAGAGGAATGCTTTGTGATTTAAATCCCTTTTTCCTGGCCTGATATTGAGTCTCTGCTTGCTACGCTAAGCATACCAAAGCCCTTGCTTGGCCCTATTTCTTTGTTCTCCAGGATGATAGCCTTAATTACTTAATAGATTCAATTTATTTTCAGACCACAAGTTACCTGAGAAAGTCACTAGAAGTTTGAGTTCTTTTTTTTTTTTTTTTTTT
>NW_012101965.1:3114156-3149084 GCF_000951045.1 Mandrillus leucophaeus
TTTGAGATGGAGACTCGCTCTGTTGCCCAGGCTGGAGTGCAGTGGTGCGATCTCGTCTCACTGCAACCTCCGCCTCCTGGGTTCAAGCGGTTCCCCTGCCTCCGCCTCTCGAGTAGCTGGGATTACAGGTGCCCGCCACCACACCCGGCTAATGTTTGTATTTTTTAGTAGAGACGGGGTTTCACCATGTTGGCCAGGCTAGTTTTGAACTCCTGAGCTGAAGCAATCCGCCTGCCTTGGCGCCCCAAAGTGCTGTGGTTACAGGTGTGAGCCACTGTGCCTGGCCGGTTGATGAGTTCTCATGTAGCGTCTGTGCAGATTTCACAAGGTGGGAATCAGTGTCATCTGTCCTTGCAGACATCATCAGCTGCCTTCACCAGTTTTTCATTGCCTCTTGTATCAGAGAAGGAGCAGCTTCAGCTTTCAGCTCTGGCACAACAG
Organism: Mandrillus leucophaeus; assembly: GCF_000951045.1. Lineage (NCBI taxonomy): Eukaryota > Metazoa > Chordata > Mammalia > Primates > Cercopithecidae > Mandrillus > Mandrillus leucophaeus. The sequence goes on from NW_012101965.1 coordinate 3,114,598, forward strand.
CTTCCTGATTCTGGCTTTGAAGTGGGCATGGAGTTGGCCAGGAAGTGTTCTTCCACCCTTTCGCTCCACTACTTTATTGCCTATCCAGGGAAGGTGCTAGAGAAGGAATTCAATTTCAGCAGCCCACGATGCTCTCCCATCAGAGTTGGCAGAAGCCAGAGCCTGGAACCCATGCAGGTTAGGCTTGCAAAACTAAGAGGGGTAGAAATGGTAAATGTATCTATATGGAACAAACCTTGCTTTTAAGCCTCTGATTCAATCCAAATAGTGTGGCTTCTTGAAGGTTTCATTCCTACTTTTGTTCACTGTTACGCTATGTACCAGGAAAGCAAAGCCTCCTTGGAATTTTCCTTGTGGTTATTTCCTTGGAAGTGGCTGCCTTTTCCAGTTGAGTTCAGACTGGCAGAAGCAGAGAGTGCAAGAGATTAAGTTACCAACTCTGGGAGCAAGGGATCAGGTGTAGATGCTGACAGAAGAAGGTAAATAATACTCAATCAGGACTGTGGTCTCACACATCAGTGAAGATTTAATAGAACACTTATGAGAAGATGAATCTAGAATATCTAATTCCTATAGCCACATATTGAAAATGATGAAATTAGTTGCAATTAAAGGAAGAACTTGAAAAGTAGGCTAAAATAGGTTACTAAATGAGAAAAGAAAGGGGCAGAAGAGTAAATTGCTCTGAATAAATGGAAAGCAAATATATATATTTATACATAGAATTTTTTTTTTTTTCAGAAAGGAAGAGGGAAAAGGCTTTTGCCTTTCACTTTATAGCTTTTTGTACTTTTTTGAATTTCCTAACTATGTAATAGACATTTCTTTCTTAAAGCCAGGCACAGTGGTTCACACTTATAATCCTAGCCACTGAGGAGGCTGAGGTGGGAGGATTACTTGAGGCCAGAAGTTTGAGACCAGGCTGAGCAACATAGTGAGACCCTATCTGTTAAATAAATAAAGAACACTTCCTTTCTAAGATAAAAAGAATAAATAGGCTATCTGGGTCATAGAATTATGGGCCTTTTAGATGTTATTTTCATGTTCTTTCTATAGTATAGAAAAGCTAACAAATAAAAGTAAAATTAGGCTAAATCAATAGATAAATTTACTTTCTTTTTATAAGCAAATGTGCCATTGATACCTATTGTGTATTAAAGGTTTCTTTGTAGAACAGTTGATAGAGAAGGGAAGTTAACCCTTGTGTAACCAACCTGTGAGTTGCACTTCATATAGGACCTTGGAATACTAAGTATTTGAGAAGAATTGTGGCTCAGGAATTATCAGGAACTATTTGAGGTTAGCGCGTTTGATCAGGGAACCCTTCACATTCTTTTTAGGATTCCACTGGCTTCTAAGGTGTTTGAATTCCTATGGAACTGATTTCTATTACAAATGTTATTAAAACTTGATGTGGCATGTTTCACTCCTTTTTTCTCCTGATATTGCTCCTCCCACTATTTTCAAATCTAAAGCTGCTCTGCTTTAATATAATGAACCAGGACTGCTTGGCTTTCTGACTTTTGGACGGATTAGACTACGTAGGATTCATAATGGGCCAAATAAAAGAGTTACTGAATAAGAAATAAGACATTTGGAAGGCTAAGATGCGTGGACTTTATTCTGTAGCCAGAAGGATCTCTGTATCAGTTTGGGGATTTTTTTTTTTTTTTAATTTATGATTACAGAATTTCTTAATGATTTTAACAAATGGGGGATTTTGTTTTCTCTAACCTATTGGGACCATAGAAGTGAAGAGTTGCTGGTACTAGACCAGCAACTTAAAGATGTCAGGGCCTGAGTCTCTGTTCCCTTGGCCTTTCCCTCCTGATAGCCTCATGGTTTCCAGATAGATGCTCTGCCTTAAGCATCATATCGGCATTCAAAGCAGGAAGAAAAGGAGGGGTGAAGAGCAAACAGTTCACACGCCAGAGTCTGCTGTGCCTTAAGGATCATTCCCACAAACGACACCTAACAACTTCAGTCTTCAATGTTTTGGCCAGATCTGTGTCCAGTGGCCAATCAGGGTTCTGTTAGAAAAGAACCATCAAGGCGGGGCATAGTGGCTCATGCCTGTAATTCCATCACTTTGGGAGTCTGAGGTCAAGGATCACCTGGGGTTAGGAGTTCAAGACCAGCCTGACTGACCAACATGGTGAAACCCCGTCTCTACTAAAAATTCAAAAAGTAGTCAGGCATGGTGGCACGTGCCTGTAGTCCCAGCTACTCAGGAGGCTGAGGTGGGAGAATCGCTTGAACTCAGGAGGCAGAGGCTACAGTAAATCAAGATCACACCACTGCACTCCAGCCTGGGTAACATAGCAAGACTCCATCTCAAAAAATAAATAAATAAATAAATAAAGCATCAAAGAGTTGATATTTATTGGGTAACCAGCATGGAATGGAATGATATAGCCCCTTCCCTATGCAAACTTGCAGTATGCATTTCCAAGAGAGAAATGTTACATCAGGTATTCCTCATTGTGTTTTGGTTTTGTTTTATTTTACTGTAGAGCACATTTTTTGTTTTGCCTCTCATGGGACTCAGTTTTTAGAAATATTGGAAGCATACATTCTGAAAATGATACAAGATAGAATGAAATCAGATGCTAAATACCATGGGACAGATAGCATGGGAGTGCAGTATAAGTCAGAGAAAGAAATGTGATGGTGGTAGGAATAGCTTAAAAGATTCACGGGAAAGGGACTTGAGTTGGACTATGATGGATTGAGTTGGACTGGAAATGGATTGAATTCTACATGTTACTACATGGTGTATACACGTCATTATACACTTATGAAAACCAGTAGAAAGTGCATCGCCAAGAGTGGCCCCTCATGTAAACTATGGACCTTGGGTGATGATGGCGTGTTGGTGTCAGCTCATCAATGGTAACCAATGGAGCACTCTGGTGTGGGATGTTGATGGTGGGATAGGCATGGGGGCGGGGCTGCAACAGCATATGAAACTCTGTACTTTCTGCTCAATTGTGCTGTAAGCCTAAAACTGCTCTAAGAAAGAAAAAGAGATTAGATGTAAATAGTTGCAAAGATGGTGAGGCTGGTGTTCTAGTGAGGGAAAAAAGAACACAGTCACAGATACAGAAATGACTGTAGCACAGGACAGCATGGGGAGAATGAGCTGGCCCATAATTTTAGACAAGCTTTCAGTTAAATATTCAGTGGTTACGTGAAATGAGTTGGAATAAGCATTCAGAACCTACCATATCATTCCTATTAAATTTTACAAAGTTTACATAAGAAATTTAAAATATTTTAATATTTTCTACAGAGGAGAAATGATTAATTTTTGATATTTGACAGCAGTGTATATGTGTATTTATTTCACTGATTGAACTCAGTTGACTAATACTCGTAGGATTAAAATTACATGCAAATTTATTTACAAAACTGATATTTAAAACTGAGTCCCCTGTTTAGAACTATTTTTAAGTATTGTACATTTTCTGCTTAGATAACTGTACTTTGTAAGTATGAAAGCTTTTCTATTTTATGGCCAATAGTAATCATTTTGTAAAATACTGGCATTAGCCATTTTAGTTTTTCTTAAAGTAAATCATTATCCTATTAAAGTAAAAACACCCTCTTTTCAGTTCGTTATTTTAATTAAGCAAAGTGTAATAAAGTTGAGTTCTAATTATTTTTCTTTTCCACATTATTTAAATAGTTTCTTCTAATTACACATTGATTTTAATTGAACTGGGTCTAATTTGATAAACTCCGTTTCCAGCTGTTAAAATATAGATGGGGAGCTACAATCTCTGATTTACCATTTCTCCATGTGACTGGAAAACTTTAATATGGTTAGACTTTGCCCTCCTTTTGTGTACTTTGCCCTGTGCTTTGCTTAGTCGTAAACATTATTCATGTTGTGGGGCAGGGATAATGCTTGTAGAGTAGCTAGCATTGTGACTGGTGGTAAGTCACCAGCAGAGATGAAAAGACTTGCCTTTTAATCTGATTTATATTAATGCAAGGGGAAAATACATCATTTTCTATTCTATTTTTAGTGTTGCCATCTGGCTGAAGGAAGGTTTTTGTTTTATTTATTTACTTATTTTTTAGATAAAAGCCTTTTTGGTTGAATTTAAAGTGTGTAATGTTTATTCCTGTCAGCACAATGTTTCAGAAAGCATTTGTGATGTGCATTGAGGAGCTGCTTTTAGTGGTAAATGAAAGAGCTTAGTAGGTGATTCCCCCCAGTTCCCACAAGATATATGAACATGTGCTTTTCTGAAATATCCTTTTCCTCGTGTTTAGCTAGGGTGGATAATTCTTTGGCTACATAAGAAACAGATTATCAAAATAAATTTATTAATTGCTTTGGGAAAGGGTTGGGGTTTACAAATTTCCCAAAGTTGAGATGCTTGTCTGATGTTATCAGTAGAGGCTGTAATGTTCACATGCTTTCTTTCCTTCATGCGGTATAAGCAATAACAGCTTGAGTGTCCCTTATCTGAAATGTTTGGAAATGGAAGGGTTTCAGATTTCAGGTTTTTGGATTAGTGATGCTCGACCTGTATTCTGTTGTGTTTGTAGAGTGTCACTCTAATTCCTGAGATTCTCACTGTAGGTGAGACTGGTCGCTCCTTTCTATGAAGCGGGGTCAAAACATCCATTTGATTTTGAGTCTTGCCTAATATAATGTTGAAGTCATCCTAGAATAACATGAGATTTTTTTTCTCTTCTGATGTGAAGTGTTTAGCACACTGCCCAGCACATATGTGACACTGAACAAATGCTTGATGAAAGATGCAAGAGAGGAATGGGTGTGTGCCTTCTGGAACACTGTGGCAAAAGTCGAGAAAGAAAAAGTATTAAAAAAGTATTAATGATAAGATGATTAGTAAAAAGAAAAAGAATACATTTTCTTATTTTTTGATGACTGCTAAGATTGTAGAGAAAGGGTGACAAAAAGAGTTGTCAGATCAAGGTCACATCTACTTCACATCAGAAGAGAAAATCTATCTCATGTTATTCTGGAGATTGTAAGGCTGAAGGGCACGGCCCCTGCCCTCAGGTTGTTCTGGTCAAGTGGAAAATTACCATAGATCTGTACCTGGCCAGATATCAACGACTGAATGCCGATGTTCCATTTATTTGGGGACTGTTTAAGCTCAGAATATGATGACTATGACTAGACATCAGCTCCTTGGAGGAAAATGGCCCAGTCCTATCCCTTAGGAATATTTTGGTAACCTATTTTGATAGAATTTTCTTTTGCTGTTTTATATATGATATTAATATCTTCCCTATCACATGTTTGGTTTTTTTTATTTCAGAGAAAGTTGATTGCGTCACTATTTGTTTATTTATTTTTTTTATTTTTTGACACGGAGTCTCTCTCTGTCACCCAGGGTGTAGTGCAGTGGCGCAATCTCAGATCACTGCAATCTCCACTTCCCAGGTTCAAGCGATTCTCCTGCCTCAGCCTCCCTAGTAGCTGGGATTAATTACAGGCGTGCACCACCATGTCTGGCTAATTGTTGTGTATTTAGTAGAGACGAGGGTTCACCATATTGGCCAGGCTGGTCTCGAACTCCTGACCTCAGGTGAGCTGCCCACCTCAGCCTCCCAAAGTGCTGGGATTATAGGTGTGAGCCACTACGCCCAGCCTATGTCAGTATTTTTTATCATCTCATGTATAGACCTTGACAGTTCAATCCAACTGCCTCAACTGCTCTTTGGAAGTGGTTCAATATAAATTATTAACAAAGACCTACATGTCTCTGTTCCATTCTCCATGTCTTAGTGTCAGTTACAGAAATAAGGAGAGATACCTGTGGTAGATTCTGTCCCCATGTGTCATATAACTATACACCCTGTTAGACTCTATTTATAAAGTCAGTGTCTTTTGTTGAGTTTGTACTCTCTTTATTGAACAAATGTATTTCCTTTTGGTTTAATATCATTTTCTATCATGGTCATACATCTTAAGGTTTTTTCCCTTATGAAGAGATGGAGAACTCAGAAAGTGACTTTCAGTCACTGTCATTGCTGAATGAGCTACTCCAAACTATAAAGCCTCCACACTCTTACCATGCTCTAATGAAGTCTACCATAGCCACCAAATCTTAACTTTGTGTTCTGTATAGATATGTGAAATGCAAGAAAAAGATCTTAATTGAATTGTTTCTGTCAGCAGAATAGGGAGAGTGCTGTGTATAACTCAAATATGTATCATTGTCAGATGGTCCTATTTAGTTGCATATGTTTTGGCAACAAGAATTGAGAAATAGAGTGAATAAATGGTTCATTGTTGTTATTTCTGTTTCAAAATGTCAGTCAGATTAAATGTGGCTAGATGTTGCACCATACCATGAAACAGGTTTATGAGCAAATGAGACTCTGCACTATTTTTTACATTTACAGTTACTTAAATTGCCATGACACAATACCTGTAGGCATGCCCCATGAAGCAGCTGCTTCCCCATTAAGTGATGGTCTACAAAAGATTAATAATACCAATCAATTTCCCATATTTTATCTTCTTCACCTCCCTGCAAAATGACCTTCAAAAATATGCCCCACCTATTTCCCAACAGGCCCATTTCCTTATCTGGCCTGCCGGCCACTCATCCTCCCAGGAGTTTGTGGCTGGAGTTCCATTTCTGGTGGAGGGTCCCTATATGGTGCTACATGATCTGTCCTTGGCTTCTTCTAGGGTGACCACACTGACTCTACTCTTCTTGTTTCTTCAGGGACAGCCCTAAGTTTCACCATATTCATTCATGTCACTTTTTACCATGTAATGGTCAAATAGTTATCTCTTGGTATGTGATACGGGTAAGTGGAAGAACCTGATTAGTTACTAAACTATATAGAAGGCAGAGTTCTTAGGATGTCTGTTTTTAGTCTGATTTCCTTTTATTGTTTTCTTTAAGATGAGATCCTTTTTAAATTCATTTCCAGCAGACTTGTTAGACTTCACTGTTCATTTACACAGAATCCACTGAAGCTAAAGTAGTTCACAGCCGGAAGTTCCATGTGATATATACTTCAGTGACTTTCCATTGCCTTCACGAAAAAGTCCACACTCTCAGAATTCAAAGAGACATTGACCTTAGCCTGTTTCTCTTGTCATATCTTCAACTGCCTCCCTTCCTAAACCTGCTGTTCTGACTAGACAGTACCGATTATCTCTCCTGTCCCTTTGCCTTGGTAGTTTTGCTCATGCTCCACCCTAGTAAGGGAATTTCTTCACATTACTCTTCACTTATCTGGATGCTTTCTGGTCTGCAAGCTCTTTACCCAGGGACTACTGTCCCTTGTGGCTCCTTCTCCCACTCCGAATTCTTGTAACACTATCTATATCATTTGTTTGGTTATTAAACCTCTGTGGGTTTATGGATTTTTTAGAAAATTGAATCGGTCCATTGTTGCAATTTCATGTATGTGCCCACTGTCTCTCCTCCAAAGGATGGTAAGCATCTTGAAAGCAGATGCCATGTCATATGACCTTTGTATTCTCACTGTGTAGCATAGTGTCTGGTCTATGGGGGTATTTTTAAATGTTGAAAAAATTACTTAATTAATTAAAATTACTTAACATTTCTGAGCCTGGTGGTTCTGTTGATAGTGACAAAGAGACTGACATTAGGGGATTGGCTTTTTTGTGAGGACGTTCAAGTGATAGCAGAAATACATGAGCAGATATTCCCTAGACGTTGACGACGGGAACTTTGTTGAGAGCACATATTTATAAATGCATACTCGACAGTGACTGATGTACAGATAGTATTTCAGGACATAATGGGAGATGATTTTTGAAGAAAGGAGATAGTGTTGGAGGAATTGAAAGTTCCAGAATACAGTGTAACCTAGAAACATAGGACAAGAAAAGAAAAAAGAAGTGGTAGAAGGAGATAATTACACACCTAATAATATTTCTTCCAGCATCGAGCTCAAGATGTCCCATAGAGTAGTGTACTGTTTGAATAAATACAAGTAGGAAGAAAACTGAGGTAGTGTGGGAAATGAAATCCAGGTTTGTCTGATGCTAACTCCCATGAGCTTTGATCATTGCTACCCAACTTCACTTGTAATTGTGAGGAATTTAACCTAAGGAGAAATTCTCTATTATGTGGAATAATCAGGAAAGTCATTAGGAGTGATGCTGTTGCTTTATTTCCTTCTTGTTCTAATGCAAATTTTATAAATCACATTGGATAAAGCACTTCATACCTATGATTCGAGTGTTACAATACTCCTGGCAGGTATATTCGAATAAATAAATTTAAAGAATAAATATATATAAATATATACAAAATAATAAGAATAGCGATCTCAGGCCTGATATGGTAACTCTTTTCTATACAGATTTATTTAAACTATTAGATTGAAACATTAAAAGTTGTTAAATTTTAACCATTTTTCACTACATAAAAGGCTATTTCATGTGGTTCAACCTCTAGTTCTGTGTTCTAGGTCACTCCCCCAAAGCTGTGTCCTCACAAGTATATGTCCGCAGAGGGGCTGTATGCCCACAAACTCCAATTGAAGACTGTAGCAGAAAAGCATGTATGCAGTAGTTCCTCCTTATCCATGATTTTGTTTTTTGAGGTTTCAGTTACGGTCAGTTGTAGTCCAAAAATATTAAATGGAAAATTTCAGAAAAAAAAATTCATAAATTTTATGCTCTTCTGAGTAGTGTGATGAAATCTCGTGCCCTCCCGCTCTGTCCAGCCTGAGATGTGAATCATTCCTTTGTCCAGTGGATGCACACTGTAGTTGCTGCCCACCTGTCAATCACATAGGAGCTGTCTCTGTAGATCCAAAAAACATAGCGTATATAGGGTTCAGTACTACCCACAAATTCAGGCATCCACGGGGGGTCTTGGGAACCTAGTAGTCCCCCATGGGTAAGTGACTATACAGAGCTGGAAACTGAGTTTAAGCTTTTGCTGTATCACAGCCCACATTGCAGATTTTATTAAAAAGAGTGACTGAAATACATTATCCTTGTGGATGTCAAGTCCCCATATTATTCAGTGAGATTTAAACAGGATGATGCAAAGGTTATAGTCAGAAGTGTCTCAGAGCAAGTGTTTTGACTAAATTGACAGGTCATTTGTTGGACCAATTATTTTCAGCAGTTGAGAGAAGACTGTATTGGACCATACAGCCAGAAGTAGAAACAAAGCCGTGAGAACACCAAGGCCTTTATGGGAAGATGTTGGAATGAATCAGTGAGTGGTAGAGGATGTGGATTGCACAGTACACATTGCAGCACTTACTGGAGCTACAGAATTTTCACCAGATGAAGGCTCCAAATGTCTGATGCCTCTGTATTTTGTTGCGGAGTATGTCGGAAAGAGAGTCCCAGACCACCAGGGTGCTTGTCTGTATCCTTCCTCTTGTCTTTACCTCAACACTCACATGTGACACTAATGGAATACAGCTTTCAAGCTAGCAGGATGGTCAATAAAGATTACATAAGGCTAGCAAAGACTTACTGAGCATCATAGTATATGGCTTAATTTTCTTTCTTTTTTTTTAAATGAAAGAAGAGAGATTCAAATAAATAATACTGGAAAGTCACCTGAATCATTTTAATTTTTTTTCATGAGAACCTTTATAAGGGTATATAGAATCCTATCTTCTCGTTAATGAGGATTTTCAGGTTTTTAAATTTTGGAAATCAGAAAATGAATAAATTCCTCTTGTCATTGTGTTCTTAAGTAGTGAAATCCCCTGCACTTTGTTTAAAAAACAAAAAACTCCCTGTTTTATTTTCCCAATGTTATTGAGGGTTTTTTTTTAAGGCTCAGATTTACTTAATATAATGAAAGGCATCAAATCTTAGAAAACTGTCATCTCCCCCAAACCCTGAACCAGAAAGACTAATTACCTCTTCCCAAACCAGGCCATACTCTAAAAATTATATCAATAAGTTCACCCTACCTAAGAGCCCCAGGAGGTATGACTGTGGCTGAGCTGAAAACTTCTGGAGCCAGCTGCTGACCCAGACTTTTCTGCCACATTAGTCACTTGCCCCCAGGACCCCGTCACCAAGTTAACATTGGTTTGCTTTCTCTCAAATCCCTGAGGAACCAGAAGCCCAGTTTCCTGAAGAGAGCTAAAAATACTTTCTACCATTTGTCGTGCCTTGCTGTGGGCCAGGCAATGATCTACCTTTCTGTACATTATCTCATTTAATTTTTACAGCTCTGAAAGTAGATGTTTTTCCCCTTTACAGATGGGGAAATTAAGACTTAGAGATGTTAAGCAACATGCTGAGGATTCATCTGGTAAATGGCAGAACCAGGTTTGCTGACTCCAAAACACACTCAAACCTGCATGGGTGCTATGAGAATGGGATGCCCAGGACTCCACAGAAAAGCATAGAAGCTGGGAGAAAGGGCCTTGAATACTTGTTAAACACCTCCTATGTGCCAAGGCTTTTGGTAGATTTTTAACACATATCTTCTCAGATAATCCTTTCAACAGTTCTGTGAGTTAGGCAGTATTATTACCCCATGTGACCTACTTAGAGAGGCCAAATAACTTCCTGGCCACTCACCTGGTTACGTACCAAGTCTCATATTTGAACCCAGGTCTGTCTGTGTCTTTTGCTGTTACAGTGTTCACCAAAGAAGTTTTTGAAGAAATGCAGACTCTTAAACCATAGCAGAAGAAAAAGAGTGATATGAAAGCAGAGAGATGGCCTGAAAACTTTAGAAATACATCCAACCTAACAGGAATTAGCAATATATAATCTTAGACCAAACAACCTGACAATTTTCAGAAATTATTTTTAGTTTTCAAAATTTAACCTATTGTTACTAATCCAAAAGGCTTACTGGAAAATAAAATAACATAAAATAAAATTAACCTATCAATTTCATATGAGCATAGAAAAATTTTAAGATGGATTTTACATTTGTCTCATGGTCAGTATGACTCAGAAGGTCTTCTGAGGTGGAAATGAATTCCCGACATCCAGACGATAATGAAGTGGGCAGACAGACCTCTGATGTTCACCTAGAGTGGATCCAATAAAAGTTAGATATAGATAAATTAGAGTTCAAGTAACCAGAACTCCTGTTCAATTGAATTTTTTTTAAATTTGAATTTCAGCATAATAAAGCAAACTACAGCCTCCCTCGAGCACCCCACCCCCAAAAGCGTTTATCGGGCCGATTCAGAAAAGTGACTTGTACTAAACATATGTGGAAGTATTTTCAATCTCCATGGTCTGCTGTTACATAATATTCAGTTAGGGTTGATGTTTGTTGTCAGGACCTGGGGCTACTGCAGAGACCCAATAACCCCAAAGAAAGATTAAATGATGTTGAATATACCAAAGCAGAAAGAAATTAATGCATTTGAAATATATTCTAAGCCAATGGTGCTTTGTAAGAACTCAGATCCAAGACTTTAGACTGCGGTCGTCCTTCCACGTGGTTGCTTTATGCGTAAACTGGTACAGCTGTGGGAAAGGCCCTTCATGGCCCCTTGAACATGCCACTTCTATAAGATTGGTCACTCAAGCCAAGGTTGTTGATTTTTTATATGTCCTTCCTACTCCTTGAGGGCACGGGTTGTAACTACTTCATCTTTTCATTTCCTTAATCTAGCCTAAGAACCTGGTACATAGGTTAACAGTAAATGTCGAATAGGTAAATGTTTCTGAAGAAATTTTAAGAAACTAAATGTATCTTTTCTCTTTTGTCTCATTTCTGTAGCACCCGACAGCTATAAAGTGCAAGATAAGAAAAATGCCTCCAACCGCCCTGCCTCTGCAATTTCAGGACAAAATAACAACCACTCAGGAAATAAACCAGGTATGATGCATTGCATTAATTGTGGGAAAATAAAGATTATCTTTTATGCCCTAAAGGCATGCTGACGATTATAAAGGTTTAATTTGTTTAAATTCTAGTTTTCATAAAACTAGAATTTAGGAGAGCTTAGTTTCAGTCCTGCCACCAAACACACACTCCTACTGGCTTATATGATATTAAGTCAGAGAACCTCTCAAAGCCAAGCCTTGGTTTTCTCTCTTTAAAATGTAGATTCAAACACACGTCTTGCTTACTTCTCAGAGTCATTTTGACAATCAATGAGATGATGTATGTGGATGCACTCATTTAATGTCAAGCAGTTTAAAGGGGTAATAATTTTACTATTCTGTTTCAAATGATAGGACACAATTTTGTATACCTGTGTGTCCAACAGGCATTATCGCGTTATCTCTTTTGTGACTTTTTCAAAAACTATTTCAAGAAATCTTTACACATAGCAAAGCTTGTATAGAATTATGGTTTTGTTTGCTATTCCTTGCAATGATTGTATGCCTACACAGTAATTTCATATAATAGCCTCTGATTCATAGTCTCTTTCATTCAGTGATACAAATAATCTAACAGTCTATAAATATAATACAAACAATTGAACCGACAGTGCGGTTTCTTCCAGATATCCAGTAACCATTGCGTGACCTGTGGAAGGAATGAATGTATGGTATGATAATAAGAGACAATCAAAGGAAAGGAAAGCAAACCAAATACCCCAGGAGGTTCTTGGAAACCTATTTCATGCTGCATCCAGTACTGAAGTCACTCAAGCACAGTGAATCAGTGAGAATAAAGATAGAAATAACTGAGTCTAACCTTATAGAGAATATTCTACTGTGTTTAGTTTTGTGAATTTTTTTTTTCATGTGGAAAAGGTCTTGAACACAACAGACAAATCTGCTTTGTCATTTAGAGGAAAGACAATAACAAGTATTGTTGAAAATATTGCTTAAGCTGCCATTAGTGGAAAATGATGTGCAGCCTCAGAGGAGTTTTAATTACCAAACAGAGATTTCCTTAGTCAGCCTGCCTTTTCATTGAGTCATTTATCCATCCATCTAGCCACCCACCTTCCAGCTACCATCTAATGTTTACTGAGTTCTTCTATGCCAAAGAAGCATGAGAGATGTACTGCATGAGCAAACAACATGAACCCTGTCCCCATGGAGCGTATTCTAGTGGACCTTTATTTTCGTATTCAAGTGTGTCTCCATGCAAGTAGAAGTTCTTTAGCATGAAAAGCACATTTGTTGGGCCGATGGTGGAAAGAGACCTCGTAGCTGAGTTTCCCTGGCCTCCAGTGCTGCGCTGAGGTTATGGCCCGCTTCGTGACTGGGCTGGGTGCACAGGGCCAGCGGGTGGTGTTGGTCACGTCAGGTGGCACCAAGGTCCCACTGGAGGTGTGACCGGCCCTTCTGCGATGTTTTACGTGGTGTAGTCATGTCAAATTTCTATGTTCCTGTCTCTGAAATGCCTGAGCACAAGATCCAGTCATCTGGGGGCCCACTGCAGAGAACAGTGAAGATGGTGCCAAAAATACTTTCCCCTTTGATTGAAGATTGTGCTCCCAAAGCATTTATAATTTCCTTTAAGTTGGAGACTGACCCCTCCATTGTAATTAATCGAGCTCAGAAGGCTTTGGAAGTTTATCAGCATCAAGTGGTGGTGGCTAATATCCTTGAGTCATGACAGTCCTTTGTGGTTATTGTAGCCAGACACTCAGAAACCAAGTTATAGCTATCAGAGGAAGAAATAGAAAAATACATAGAGATAGAAGAGAAGATAATGGATAATCTTCAGTCTTGACACACAGCTTTAATATGTGACAAAAACTGAAGTAAAAAGCCCTTACATTATCAAAAATTGTCCAGGGCTCTTACAGTTGGTGAAGACTATAATAAAGCCTTTGCTTTCATATGGACAGAGAAAATGAAGGAAAGGGAAGAGGCAGTGGTGCACAGGCAAATATGCTTTGGTATTTGTCTTTTAATGACACGTGATACACTCACCTGAATGTCTTCCTGATTTTGAAATTGAACACTAGAACTGTTTCTCACCTTTAAATAGAAGAGCTTATTGGGAAATATATATTACTTTAGATACACATTGGGGCCTGAATATCAGCCTTCTTTATACTGTAAAAAGAGGATTATGGATGCATGAATGGTCATGCTTTGGAAGTCAAATATTTGTTGAGTGCCTACTGTGTGTCAGGCCCTGTGCTGAGCCACAAGGGTTAAAAAGATGAATAAATGTGTTTTAAAAAAATAAAAGAAAATCACATGTCTTATACAATGAGAATTTAACATAGCTTAATTGTTGGTGCTGTATTTCTCTGATTCTCCCCATCCACCACTGCTTCTAATTTCTACTTTTTTTTTTTTAACTGTGCAGTTTATACTTTTATATCCTGATAACTCATTTATTCATCTAGTGTTAGCATCATGAAGGTACTAGGAATATATTACTAAAAGACATAATCTCTACCCTCCAGTTGACAGTATGATAGATAAACCAATATATGAATAAGTCATTCTAACACAGAACCACCAGTGTGATGAGAGATTGCACACAGTGTATAGAGATCAGAAGCCAGAAAAACCTCTTCCACCCTAATTGGCCATCTCCTTATACACAGTCATTTGATTTATATTGCTAAAGTCAAGTTAAATAGGGAGACATTTCACTTCTGATTGTGTCTCTTTGAGCATCCCTGTGTCTGTTTTCTTGTATATACAGATAAGCCAAGCTCTATAAAAGGCTCTTGATTTAGAAGCCACCATGTCATTATTTTCCTGAGTCTCTCCAAAGGATAATATGAGTTATGTGTTGGAGGGCTGGCCTTGAGTAATACCTTTTAATTTTTGTGGAATACAGGTCATGGGAATGTCTGTCTAAAGCATTTTGTTGATTTTCATTTTCTAGAACTTGGGGGAAAAAAAGTTCATTATGTATTTTGGGATATTTTGAGTATTGTCCTAACCAGGTATGAGCATCCTGACTGAATGATTTCGGAGAATCCCTTTTAACCCAGTAAGTTTTGGCTAAATGTCCTTTCCTTTTTTACCGTCTGATACTTAAACTCGTTAGAAGGCTCCAGAACATCTCTATGATTTAGAAGACATTTCTCCACATTCAAGTTGTGACTTTTATATTTAAAGCGCATTATGGCTGGCCAGGCGCCAGTGGCTCACGCCTGTAATCCCAGCAATTTGGGAGGCCAAAGCAGGTAGATCACCTGAGGCCAGGAGTTCGAGACCAGCCTGGCCAACATGGTGAAACCCCATCTCTAATAAAAATACAAAAATCAGCCGGGCATGGTAGTACACACCCATAACCCCAGCCACTCAGGAAGCTGAGGCAGGAGAATCACTTAAAGCCAGGAGGCAGAGGTTGCAGTGAGCCGAGATCCGCCACTGTACTCTAGCCTGGGCAACAGAGCGAGACTCTGTCTCAAAAAACAAACAAACAAAAAAGCACATTACGGAAGTGCCTCGTGGGGTTTTAGAACTATGAGCACACTATGTTCTGCGTTATCCTGGAAGGACCATTGCTCTCAAATGTGAATACTTGAACCCAGACCAAATCAGACAGTTTGTAAAGTCACAGATCTATCCACATCTACTAATTCCTGAAGAAGTGGGAGGTGGTTCTTCAGAACTCCGGCTGCCTCCAAATGATTAATAGTTTGACTTCCTTAGAAAACTGCGTGTTTTCCTGGACCTGAGAAAAGCAGATATCCAAATTCATTAAAAATCCCTCTGAATTCCTATCCCTTTGCTGTCCCCCAACAGAAGTCTTTAAAAGAGCCACTGAAACTTTATTCTGTCTTATTGTTTATAAGTAAATTGCCCTCATAGAGGCGTGCATGACTTCGAATCTTCCAGCCCTTCTCTGATGCTACACCGTGCAATTGTAATGACTGTAGCTGCCATGGTGCATGGATGGGCACAGGACTGAATTAGAGATCGGATTTTATGCCCTCGCTCTGACACATGTCCTTGCTGTCTTCATTAGTCATATCTATTTCTCTGAGTTTTTTCATTTGAAGAAGAGGCATAGTAACTCTTCATTGAATAAATGAATGCTTGGCTAACTCATAGTGTTATTGGGAAGAATAAAGTGATAATATGTGAAAGTGCTTCATAAAGTACAAATTGCTAACAGAAATACAGAAGTATTTACTGTAGAAATAGTAGTTGTTACATATGAGTCAAGGCCTAGTGAGTTCTTGTAAAAGCCTTGTCAACTTTGAGAGCTCTTTAGTAGCATGACCATACTCTCAGATGTGTGTAAAGCAATCCAGGTTTATACATATTATCAAACACAGAATTTTAATGGCACTCCCTTTCACCCTTAACAGTGCCCCAGGTTAGGTGTCACCCCACACTTGAACCATCATAGGTAGGAGGTTGAATGTGGAGTGTAACTGCGATCTTACTTAAGCCTAAGTTCTATTCCTCTTAAAGCCTTTTTCCTTGTGAGAATTGGTAACTTAATTTTATTCTAACCATATTAGATCCATTGGGAAACAATGTAGAATATACATTATTTTATTTTATTTCAAGACAGAGTCTCACTCTGTCGCCCAGGCTGGAGTGCAGTGGTGTAATTAGGGCTCACTGTAACCTGGATCTCCCAGGCTCAAGCGATCCTGTCACCTCAGCCTCCTGAGTAGCTGGGACCACAAGCATGTGCCATCACGCCTAGCTAATTTTTTTTTATTTCTGGTGGAGATGAGGTCTCCCTTTTTCAAATGAGCCTGGGTTGGTCTCAAGCTGCTGGACTCAAGCAATCCTCCTGCCTTGGCCTCCCAAAGTGTTGGGATTACAGGAGTGAGCCACTGTGCCTGACTTATATATAATTTTTTTCTTTTGAGACAGAGTCTCATCTTGTCACCCAGGCTGGAGTGCAGTGGTGCGATCTCGGCTCACTGCAACCTCCGCCTCCCGACTTCAAGCGATTCTCCTGCCTCAGCCTCCCAAGTAGCTTGGATACCAGGCATTCACCACCGTGCCTGGCTAATTTTTGTATTTTTAGTAGAGACAGGGTTTCGCCATGTTGCCCAGGCTGGTCTTGAACTCCTGACCTCAAGTGATTCGTCTGCCTCGGCCTCCCAAAGTGCTGGGATTGCAGGTGTGAGTCACCGTGCCTGGCTGACCTATACATAATTTTAAAGTATTTTCTATACCTTTTGTTTCAGGGGAAAATAATGTGGGGGTGGAAATGAGAAGGGAAGCAATGAATTATAGGAAATTCACTATTTACTGGAATTATTTAATTGTATGTTTTTGAAAACCTACCTTTAAAGATAAATTTTTATCAGTTTTTAGTTATTAAAACTAAAATTTAAATTTCTAGCATTTAAATAGTTTACTCTGTTATCAGCTACAAGATTGTTCTTAGTTTTTCCCATTGGTGCATCTTAATAGAAGTTTAAAGGCTCTGAGGGTTAGCTAAGGTTGCTCATTGTTCATTCATCCATTCAACGAATACTTATTGAATATCCTTTTCTGCCACATGCAGCCCTAGGCATTGAGAATGCAGCAGGGAAGAAAACAGACAAGTCTCTGTTCCTTCCCAGCCCCATGCACAGCCATCTTTAACCTGCCACAGGTGTTAATGACATTCTAGCACCCAAGAGACTTTCGTATTAATGGGAACAGAAGGATGGAAACAACCTACACTGAATAACTTTTTCACTCTACAATTCAGTATTTCCTAATGCCAGGTTTCCAAACCAACCAAAATCATCTAGTATAGCACAGCCACTATGCATCTTGAACTTCAGAAATGTTACATTTCTTTACTTCCTCAAATCTATTTCCAGATAGATAGTAATTATTTCAGCACTAATGTTGATGGACAGCCAGGAACTACTGCAGTCATAAGCATTGGCCTTATTTACAGCGTTTAATTGTATAAAAGTTTGGTCGTTTACATATTATCTTACGAAACAGGATGCAGTTTGTTACATGTTAAGAATATAATTTTCATATGAAACAATAGCATAGAAATCAGGGAAAAACTAGCACTTCTTGTACTGTTTTCAGAATATACATTCAAAAGGCACTTTGCAGGGGGAAGCATTACGTTGCATAATTGGGCATTGCCTCATTACTGCAGGAGCACCAGTTATTACTATGACTTGGGGCTGTCAGGGTTGGTGTGGGTTGCCGGGGGTAGCATTTGTCCCATATGTTATTAAAGCCTTCTTTTCAAAATTTTGTATGAAATTTGGCATGTACTTAAAAGTAAGCTAGACATGTCATATACTTCATATTGAAATATTGTCTAACAGAATTTGTCAGTGGAATTTTAAAAGTAATTAAACTGTCTATTTTACAGACTTTCCATAATGTGTTCATATGACTTTTACAACATTGATTTTCAACTTTTATAATTAAATAAAAGTTTTTATGAGGCTGGGTGCGGCGGTTTATGCCTGTAATCCCAGCACTGTGGGAGGCTGAGGCAAGAGGATTGCTTGAAGTCAGGAGTTCAAGACCAGGCTTAGCAACATAGTAAGAGCCCATCTCTACCAAAAAAAAAAAAAAAAAAAAAAAAATTAGCCGAGGTCGGGCATGCTGGCTCACGCTTGCAATCCTAGCACTTTGGGAGGCTGGTGGATCATCAGAGGTCAGGAGTTTGAGAGCAGCCTGACCAACATGGTTAAACCCTATCTCTACTAAAAATACAATAGCTGGGCCTGGTGGCATATGCCTGTAATCTCAGCTACTTGGGAGGTGGAGGCAGGAGAATCGCTTAAACCCAGGAGGCAGAGGTTGCAGTGAGCCGAGATCGCGCCTCGAGCCTGGGCAGGAAGAGCGAGGAAACTCCGTCTCAAAAGTTAGCTGGGCGTGGTGGCGCACCTCTGTAGTCCCAGCTACTTGGGAGGCGGAGTCAGGAGAATCGCTTAAACCCGGGAGGCAGAGGTTGCAGTGAGCTGAGATCGCGCCATTGCACTCCAGCCTGGGGAGGAAGAGTGAGAAAACCCCGTCTCAAAAAAAAAAATTAGCTGATTGTGGTTGTGCACACCTGTAGTCCCAGCTACTTGGGAGGCTGAGGTAAAAGGATGACTTGAGCCAGGGAGATTGAGGCTGCAGTGAGCCATGATCGTACCACTGCACTCCAGCCTGGGTGACCGAGCAAGATCCTGTTTAAAAAAAAAAAAGTTTTCATGAGTGAGTAAACCTCATATTATTTAAGGAGTATTAAAGTGATAAGTAATTGTTAAAGGTCTTTCTTTTAACTTCATCTTGGCTTTTATCCCGAGTTCTTTCTTTAAAATACCATTTTACTATGGCCACCATTTTCTTTCAGAAAAACAAATGACAGCAAAAACTTCCTGTGGATAGCCCTTAATAAATTGCCTGAGAGGGTCTTCATGTCCACCTCCATTTTCTTTTTTCCAAATTAAACCTTCAGGGCCAGGAGCCATATTTTTCCAAATAAAAAATATGTAGAAGTACATAAATGATTAGGAAATCTGAAAAATATCATAGTGGGCTATTGAGGGCATCCATTTAACCAATTTTTAAAAACCATCCACTAGTCTTGTTCCTCATCCACACTGCCTGGTTTATGCAGGCTCCTAAGGGATGTCTTTACTGTTTTTATTTTCTTTAAATGTACAAATTCTATAAAGTTCAAGAGACATTTGGCAGCCTCAGCAACATGGCAAAATCCCATCTCTACAAAAAATACAAAAATTAGCCAGGTGTGGTGGTGCACACCTGTGGTCTCAGCTACTCAGGAGACTGAGGTGGGAGGATTCACTTGAACCCAGGAGGTCAAGGCTGCAGTGAGCCATGATTTGTGCCACAGCAGTCCTGCCTGGACTACACGAGACTCTGTCTCAAAAGGAAAAAACAAAAAAAGACATTTGGGATGCAGACCTTTAAGTTTGTTGCCAAAGCACTACTATTGGTCTCTACTGTAATTTTTTTTTTTTTTTCTGAGATGGTGTCTCACTCTGTCTCCCAGACTGGAGCACAGTGACATGTGATTTCAAGTCAACGCAACGTCCGTCTCCCAGGTTCAAGTGATTTTCCTGCCTCAGCCTCCTGAGTAGCTGGGACTACAGGCATGTGCCACCATGCCCAGCTAATTTTTGTATTTTTTAGTAGAGATGGGGTTTTGCCATGTTGGCCAGGCTGGTCTTGAACTCCTGACCTCAGGTGATCCACCCGCCTCGGCCTCCCAAAGTGCTGGGATTACAGGTATGAGCCACTGCACTCAGTTTGTCTCTATTATTATAGTAGATTCCCATTTTTAACATGAGATTCTAAAAATGTCAACGTCAATTCTTTTTTCTCTTTTTGGAGACGGAGTCTTGCTCTGTTGCCCAGGCTGGAGTGCAATGGCGCAATCTCGGTTCCCAGTAACTTCCGCCTCCCAAGTTCAAGCCATTCTCATTCTCCTGCCTCAGCCTCCTGAATGGCCGGGACTACAGGTGCACGCTGCCACACCTGGTTAATTTTTTGTATTTTGTAGTAGAGATAGGGTTTCACCATGTTGCCCAGGCTGGTCTTGAACTCCTGAGCTCAGGCAATCCACCCACTCGGCCTCCCAAAGTGCTAGGATTACAGGCGTGAGCCACCGCACACAGCCTGTCAACGTCAATTCTAATGTCAACTTAGTAAAGAGAAAAAGAAACCTAATTTTAAGCATGAGTATCATGATGATCATTTTTATTATTTTGTTTTTATATGGCAGCAGAGTGAGCCTGTAAACGTAGCCCTCTGCTGCAGAACCCCTCTTCTCCACCCATGTCTCACTCAGAGTATAATGCAAAGTCCTCACCTTAACCATAAGCCCTGTCACTTACTCATCTCACTCTGTTCCAGTCCCTCAGATCACCCGGTTGTTTCTGGAACACATTAGGTACTTGCAACCTCAGGGCCTTTGCACTTACTTTCTATAGAACATCATTATCACAGTAAGGCCTTCCTTGGGCTCCATCTGAAAAATTAAACATCCTTTTCCTGACATGTCATAATCCCCTTCATTTCTTTGTTGTCTCCTTAACGTTTATCTCAGTCTAATATTCTCTGTATTTTTCTCCTTTTTCATTCTATGTATAGTACTTATTTATCTTCTTTGTCAGATTTTTTTCCCAAGTAGAATATAAATCCCACCAAGTCTCAGGTTTTTGTCTTTTTTGGTGACTGCTGTCTTTTCAGTATACAGAACAGTGCCTGGAGCACATAGTAGATGTTCAGTGATTTACTGGGACATACACACTACACACTCCACTAACAGTCATTATAATAATGCAAAATAGGCTCTATTGGATCCTCATTTTACAGGTAATAAATCAAAGTACACCTCATAGCTTGAGACTTAGAGAGGTAGGTAAGTACCTTGGCCAGCGAGTGATGGGGCAGAAACTGAATGCATGTCTGTTGGACTCGAGCACTTCACCTCTAACTGGCAAACATTTGTTCAATATAAAGCCACTTAAGGATTCTGTTGGTTGTTAAGGAACAGACTTTTTAAAGCGTAAAAATAATAGAAGTTTGGTAGCTTAGGAACACAAAACATCATTTATATTGTTTGATGAAAATAGCCAAAAGGCTATAGTTATGTCATGATTTACATGATGTTTTCAAATAGAGGAAAAATGCTTGGAAGTCCTTAGAAAACTTGTAATAACTGAGTGGATCACTGTAACTCTAGTCACATGTACTTATTGTTGTAAAGTGTAACAATATTTTATTCTTCAAATTTACTGAATATTTATCAATGTGTATTTTTTCTTTTTCTTTTTTTTTAATCCACTCTTCATCTCATGTTTTTTTAATCTCGTTTTCAGACCCTCCGCCTGTGTTACGTGTTGATGACCGGCAGCGGCTGGCCCGGGAGCGACGTGAGGAAAGGGAGAAACAGCTAGGTACCCCAGGCCCTGTGTCCATGGCCCGGATTTGAATGGATGTCACTATAATACCACGGTCTCTTGCATACCTTTATGAATTTTGCAGGTGGATTATGAAGCAGAATTTAGGATTTGATGATACAATATAAACATAGGGCTAAGTTTTAAGTAACAATAAATGCTAGCCTGAGGATTCAGGTAATTTTTTTTTTCTTTTTTTTTTTTTTGCAATCAATCACAGTTTAATGTGGCACTGGAGGAAAAGTATATATGAGTGGAGTGATAGTACAGCTTACATTTTACTACCGAGAAAATGCAAGGACAGTAAACATATGGTTCTTTTTTACGTGAAAAGTTATGAGATTATACACTGCCAGGGCACTTAACTGCCTTCTCTGTTAAAATTATGCTGCCATTGAACTTATAGACAGGTGCTACCAGGCTGCTGCCAGGAAAAGCATGTGCTGAGGTGTCTGATTTTTCTCTTATTACCTAAGGACCTTGTGAAAGGTTAGCGACTGCAATATTTGTCATATAATCACTGGAACCTGGATCACAGGACTATCTTTGCCGGAAGCTGAGACTAGAGCACTTAGAGATTGTACAGTTATTGTCTTCTAGAATACTGGGCAAGGAAGCAGGTGCCAACCCCTCCTTTACTTTGATGTCCATTTATGTAAACTTGCTAAAACAGGTTACTCTCTTGAAATTACCTGAACGATGTACCTTGAAAAGATTAAATGCCTGGTCAGCATGTGTGTGTACAGAGTGCCTGGGTATTCTAAAACTAGACTGACAGGGTATCAAATTTTTCCCAGCAGATGACCTGTAACTTCTTAAAGTTGTACTGCATTTTGTAAGAGTTAATGTTTCAACTGGGGACTCAGCCCCTGTATCTCATCCCTTTATTATTATTCCAAAGCCCAAATTTGTGAAATGTACTGGAAGTTGGTTTTCAAAAGTCTTTTGCTATTGTTTACATTCTTCCAACTCAGACTTGTTTCTGTCCCTTGCCATAATGGCCATATGAGGTCATTTATTTTGCTTCTGAGGTTTTTTAGGCACAGATTTCAGTGGCTTACTGGAAGTGAACATACTCTGCTGTTTTTCTATGCCTAAAATTTCCTCCCTGGCCTGACAGGTTCCCTGCAGGCAGGTAGGTTCTTGGGGAGCAGGCTGTCTGTGGTCACCAGGGCTCTTCCTCCTGTGAATATGCCCATTGCTCTCCAGTAAGGTTGCTTTGACAAGCAAACCAGAAACTGAGAGAGGATGAAGGCAGAGCTGCTGAAACTAGAAGATGAGTAAAAATAAGAAACTGACTACTGTTTTAGGGTGGCTGTTATTTACACTCTGTTTTCAAATCCATGCGTGTGTCCTTTTCCCCCTCTATCCCATCAGGTCTCACACTTGGAGATCTCTTTAGTTATAGTGTGGATTCATATCTGCTTGAATAGAAGGAGTTCCATAGGTCAGGAGATCATTCCTTTATGATTTAAATCACATTGTGAATTAGCTTTTCCATACTTAACTCACACCTTTCCATTTGGGTTTCTTTATCTTACAAAACCAAGCATTAGTTTTTTGTGGAAAGCATGAATATGCTACTGGTGAAACAAAAATGACTTATACTGTAGAGGTGTAAGACTTACAGCTTTGAGCTTGCAGTTCTCCCTAAAAGTTGCCTACCTTTGTGTATTGAGTGACTAGATTTTCTCTTAAGATGTAATGCTATATTTCAATTCATATTGATAACACAGGACATGACATTAGTTTATATATTCAAACACTGTATGTGCCATATATTGTATTTAAAAGATGACAAAAAGATGAATAAAGGTTGACACCCAACCCTCTAGAGCTAGGTGTAGTCTAGTGGAAGGCAGATGAACAAATAGCAACTATTAACATCACAGCACAGTGCATCCACTGTGAATGGGTATGCGCCAGGGGCATTGAGAGCCTGTAGAAGTGCCTACCCCAGCCTGGCTCTGCGAGGTGCCACCCACGTTCCCAACTAAAGGATGAAAGGAGCCATTCAAAGGGATAGAAAAGCAGGCATTATAGAACAATATCCAAGAACAGGTGGGAAAAAGGCATTTGCTGAGAGACCCAACATGCTTTTCAGATTATTATATGGTTATATGTTATATATATATTATATTATATTATATTATATTATATTATATTATATTATATTTAGATGATTGTACTATTCTATTACAGCTTAACTTTTTTGGTGAGCCAATATGTGATATACATAGTTTCTGTCTTCTCTCTCTCTCTCTTTGAAATGGGATCTTGTTATGTTGCCCTGGCTGGAGTGCAATAGCTGTTCACAGGTGTGATCACAGTGCACTACAGCCTCGACCTCCTTGGCTCCAATGATCCTCAGCCTCTTTAGTAGCTGGCACTGCAGACTCACGTCACCACACCTGGCATTTTTCTCTTTATTCTTACCCCTGCCATGTTAAATATCATAATTTTTAAAAATTCAATCTCATTTCTTTTTTCAATTGTCAGAGTCATAATTTGAAGGAAAATATATCCATTCTAATTTTTTTCTTTGCATTAATTTTATTTTCTTTACATTTTAGAGCAGTGCCTTTTTGCCTATTTTTTTTTTCTATTTTAACCATCATAATTGGAACTAAGTCTTGAGAGGCTGCCTTCAGTCTTCATAAATACAGAAATGAGCATATATGCAAATATACATGCATATATTATATACATTTGTAAAAGAGCCATTTAAAAATCTAATTTCAGCTGTGCCTTAGAGTACGTGAGGGTGATTTCTAAAAAATCTTCAGTACCAGTGGTAGCGTGGGGACTGGCTGGGAAGCGGGCGGTCGAGTGTGTCCTGTGTGGACGCGGATCCTGCCCGAAGCCGGGTGTTCTCGTGAAGTTCTGACTTTCCAGGGAATGCTTGTGTTTGATTATTAAATGTCTATTATAGGACTTTGGGTGATCAGCCCATGACCTAGACCTCTAGACAAAATAAAACAGGGAAAATTTGCTAGAATCAAGATTGATGGATCCATGTTCAGTTGGAGTCCAGCTTCATACTACAAATGAATGCCATAAAACCTACTATACTCGTCACACAGGTTTTAAGACTTTGCAAGAATTGTCATCAAATGATATGCTTTTACTTCAACTTAGAACTGGAATGACACTTTCTGGGAACAATGCAATTTGCTTTCATCATGTAAAAATTTACATTGACAGATTTGAGGATTTACAGAAGTCATGTTGTGACCCATTTAACATACACAAAAAATTAGCCAAAAAAAATTTGCACGTAATTGACTTAGATGATGCCACTTTTCTGAGTGCAAAATTCGGAAGACAGCTTGTACCTGGTTGGAAGCTTTGTCCAAAATGCACACAGATAATCAATGGAAGTGTGGATGTTGATACTGAAGACCACCAGAAAAGGAAACCTGAGTCAGATGGAAGAACTACTAAAGCTTTGAGGTCACTACAATTTACAAATCCAGGAAGGCAAACTGAATTTGCTCCAGAAACTGGTAAAAGAGAAAAAAGAAGGCTTACAAAAAATGCAACTGCTAGTTCAGACAGACAAGTGATAACAGCAAAGAGTAAGGTCTGTGATAGCCAAGGTCTCCTGATTTTTAGTGGGATGGACCTCTGTGACTGCCTCGATGAAGATTGCTTAGGATGTTTCTATGCTTGTCCTGCCTGTAGTTCTACCAAGTGTGGAGCTGAATGCCCCTGTGTCCGCAAGTGGCTGTATGAGCAAATTGAAATTGAAGGAGGAGAAATAATTCATAATAAACATGCTGGATAATCTGTGGTACCAAACTATGGGGCCTTTAAAGGTCATTATTTCTAAAATTCTGTTACTCTAAGATACATTTTAAGCTTGATTGTCATATGACAAAGATTTTAAAACCACCTCAGTGTACCCTAATTTTTCATCTTGGGTGCTTTAAGATTCACTATTTGATATAAATTCAGATAGGCTATTTTTCAGCCTATTAAGCCTGTCTGGATCAATATAAACAAGTAGGGTGTAGGCAGTCCTCTATTTGCATGTTTCCCTTGGGCACAAATTTCAGTGACCCAGATTTAGTTTAAACACCGGTTTCCTTAACAGGAAGGAAAAGAAACTGGTAAGGAAACTGTTGTTAAAATCTAGGTTAAAATTTTAGTTAGCACAGTATAACTCTGAGTAATTACATGAAGTACAAACTTCTCTGCTAGTTCTTCAGTCTACAAATCGCTATGTAAATAACAGATATACTTCATGATTAATGACCAGTCATGTTGACTACTTTCAAATTCTTCCAGTGGTTTGTCCCTGTGTATCTGTTATTCAGTTCACTTGCAGCAGAGCACGTAGTTATGCTGTCTCTTTGTCATCCACTTGACATTTTATAGAAGTGAATACTCAAAAGAACTGGCCAACAAAGATGAAAGTGCAGCAAAGCAATGAAAAATGATAACACTGGAAGTGAAATTTTAATCAAACATAAATGAATTTGTAGAAGAAGTCACTGACCATGGGAATATTGTTCTTGCTGCTGTGCATTCATAGGAGCTTTATGAAGGCAAACTTATCAACACAAATAAGAAACATGGTTGCAATAAAGACAAATGTGTCCCAGAGGAAGTGATGGTTAAAAAAAAACTTTACATTAAAGGATATTTAATGTGAATATAGAAATATATCACAACACTGAAAGCACAAGCAATAAAAGGGTGGAAGCTGACCCAAACTTAAAAGAAGTATGAGTTTGCCATGAATATAAAAGATGCTCCCTCGGTATCATAAGTTACTTGCCAGAAAAAAAGGCAAGCCCTATTCAAACTACTTCGTTTTTACAATGAAATAAACCACTTTAGTTCTATTTCTAATGTTTTAAATTACAGTGTACTAAATATTTTTAAACATTTTTGCATTTTTTTCCTACATTTATAACTGATCTGAAGAATTTTTAATATTTTAGCAGTATCTTAAAGGTCATGGAACAATCATCATTTTCCCCATTGATTATTAAGATTTCAGGGCCGTTTTATGGTCCCACAGTACCACGCGAAATGAGGATCGCTTGTAGCTGGGAACAATGCTTGTTCCAGGGAAAACTGATTTTGATAGAACCGACTAGTTGAGTATTAAACTGTTTTGGAAATAATTTGCATATCTAAGTGCTGAAATATATTTCCCTTCTCCCCACTTATTCAAATAAAAAAAGTTTTAATACTATAAAAAAAACAACTTCAGTACCAAAAAAATATCAACGGGCACACCTGATCAACTATCTATAAACTGTGCTTTAACAGAAGCTATGACAGCAGTGGAAATTTTTTTTAAAGAAAAAAAGCTTAAAAGCTGCCACTTAATATTAAGGAAATCTTTGAACTGTGCTTAATTTAAAAAAAAAAAAAAAACAGTTGGTAATGTCAACTCTTACTGACTTTCAAACTTTTAAGTTTTCAAGTTAAAAAAATTGGCCACCATTCCACAAACGCTGGCAAAGCACAGTTTAAAATGAATAGCCAGTGAGATTGGTTATTTACTGTTGGATGTAGGTTGAAGTTAACATTGAAATCGTTAGAGATTGTTTTAATCCACATATTTTAAAAAGCAAAGTAGAGAGAGGGAGAATAAAGGTCTGATTATTTTGTTATTGGTGGTATGGCATGTTTGTACTATTTTGCAAACAGAAAGGACCTATTAATAATTTTCTGTGGGTTAAATCTCTGAGTCATGCTTTGATGCTTTTATAGTAGGATTATGTCATGTGGCCTGCTCTTTCTGCATTATCCTTCAATTTTTCACAAATTCAGGCATAATTCTTCATGTATGAGATTATTCTGTCAGTTTCGTTGGGCACTTGTACTCTGAAAGGTTTATTTTTCTTCGTGGAAAAGTCTCTAACCACCCTATTCCATCTGATTCTATCCCCTCAAATTCTGTCTCTTGACTTCTGCATCTTTTTCACTATCTCTTGTCTAAGATTTAATTTTGTGTTTTCCAAGGGTGGGCTGGTGAATCTCATTTGTTCTCACAGGTTCACTCTCCTCTTTAAATATGGATTCCACATTTCCAGCTACTCGTAAGGCAGTAGATGCCTGCCTGTTTCTCGAAACTCTACTTCTATACAACTAAATTGTTCATTTTCTTTCATTCCAAAACTGACTCATCCTGGTAATTTCTGTGTCCCAATTAATTGCACCAATTTTTTTGGGGGGGGGGGCCCAAGACATTATTTCAGTCATTTTTGATGCTTCTGCTAGAGACCCTAGGTTCTTTCTGACTAGCAGCTTAGCTATTAGATCTTTTGCAGAATAAAACATTCTCTCTTCCTTGACTGGCCCAATACTGTCCACTGACTAGTCTCCATCCTGGCATATTGGGCCACTTGTAGCCACCCAGTGGTCAGTCTGGACTCAGCCTAGTTCTCTAACTGGAGCTTCAACTATCTACTATTAACTAGCCTAGTAGGTAGGTAGAAGTTGACATACTCTAACCCTGAATCCATCTAGTCAGAAATCTAGCAGACTCTTATTTCAGATAAGAGTCTATGCCATTATATCAGCTGCCTCTGCCATTATCCTAGTTCGGGCTAATACATTTACTGCCTTGTTGTTCTTTATACTCCTAGCACTGTGTCACAATTAGTGCCAGTCCTTCTCTTTTAAGGGCTTCCTAGGAAATCTCCTTTTGGAAATGTATCATCCTTTCACTATATACTATATCTTGTATAACTATCACATTTTAGTTCACATTCTACTGCTGTTTTATACACTACTGAATTTTTATCTATTTAGATTTTCTATCTCTGGTTGTATGTATTTTAAGCTTCCAAAGAATATGACTGTAGTCTCTAATTCTTTGTATCCCAACACATGGCACAGTGCTAAGTGTAAAATAAACACATAATAAATATTTGCCGATTTTCCTTACTCTATAATCTTCAGTGAAATAATAGCAATAATGATAAACAGTATTTATTGAGCACTAACTATGGGCCAGGCAGTGTTCTAAACACTCCACTCTGTATAATCCCATTTAGTAACAAATTAGCACAGTGGTTGTGCTTTTTATTGTGTGAGTCTGCCATAATTGGCAATGTAAGTTATTTAATAGAATGTCACTTGCTGTATTTTTAGAATACATTTTGATGAGTTAGCCAAAGGAAGTAATGGAGAGGATCTCAGAAAAATGGAATAGTTAATAGGACCCTTTTGTTTTTCTGCCCTATTACCCTTTTTTGTTGTTGTTTGTTTGTTTTTTGATACAGTCTTGCTCTGTCACCTAGCCAGGAGTGCAGTGGCGTGATCTCGGCTCACTGCAACTTCCACCTTCCAGGTTCAAGCAATTCTCATGCCTCAGCCTCCCAAGTAGCTGGGATTACAGTCATGTGCTACCACGCCCAGCTAATTTTTGTATTTTTAGTAGAGATGGGATTTTGCCACATTGGTCAGGCTGGTCTGATTTTCCTGGCCTCAAGGGATTTGCCCGCCTTGACCTCCCAAAGTCCTGGGATTACAGACGTGAGCCACCACACCCAGCCCCTGTTAGCTTTTTAAGCATGATTTTAGTATGTACAGGATCACCACAGTCCATGTTAAAATTCCTCCACTAGTGGTGATGCTGTTAAGTAGAGAGAGATCCTTGTGCTTTATTTATGGGTGATGGAGTTTTCAGAAGTTTCAGGAGCTGGACAGGTATCCAGTTGTCATGAAGAAAGAGTTATTCTCCTTCCTTATAGAGGTATTCATAAGATGCATAGGTGCTATGTTGACTCCCGTTCGACAGAGGTTAAAATGTAAGTGTTGGAGCAGATTCTGAGATCTGCTTTGAGAAAACTTTATGGCATTGATCAGTTACTATCATTTGAGTCCATTAAGAGTAATTCTGTCTTTATGAACTTAGAATCGATCCTGGTTACCGATTTCTCTTCAGAAACCATTACTAGAACCAGAGTGTATAGAATTTATGCAACAATATAAATTTTTTATTCAGAGAGCTTAAAATAAAACTAATCCCCCCTCCCTTTGTGTGATTTTATGTGTTAATTCAGTAATATTTAATGCGTAGATAGTATTGAACTGGGGATTCTGGAGTATTGAAGTGAAAAGAATAAATTTTCTAACCTCCTGGAATTTATATTCCAAGCAAGGAGTAAGATAATAGAAAATCAAACAAGATTACCTAGCATCTTAGCTGAAATTTCCCACACATCCCATAACCAATCCATCAGCAAATACTCTTTGCTGTACCCTCAGAACATACCCAGAACGTAACTACTTCTCACAACCACCACTGCTGCCACCTTGGCCCAAGACAGCTAGATCTTTCACGTGGATTCTGCGATAGGCTCCCAACCGGTGTCCTCATTTCCTCCTCCTCCCACAGAGTCTGTTAACACAGCAGCCAGAGTGACCCAGTTGCAATATGGCCTGCCAGGCCTGACTCTGCTCCAGACCTTCCAACTCTTTCCATCTCACATATAGTAGAAGTCAGAACCCTTACCATGGCTCAGCCCTGCTACCTGCTAATGTCCTCTCCTTTGCCCTCTCTCCTCCAGCCATGCTGGCTTCTTGCTGTTTCTTAAACACAACAGCCAAATGCACTCCACCTGGAGTGTTTTTCCTGAGAAATTCACGTAGTTCATTCCCTCTCCTCCTACAGATTTCATTAAATGCCACCTTCTCAGTGAAGTCTTCTCCTACCATCTTACTCAAATTTTCAGCTCCCTCCAACCAAACCTTCTTTATTTTTCTCCCTAGTTCTGTCAACATCTAAGCATGTGGATATTTTACTTATTTGTTGATTATCTGTCAGCACCCCCGGAACATAAGCTCTGGAAGGGAAAGGATTTGTGTCTTTTTTTTTTTCATTTCTGTAGCTTAGTATCTAGAACAGCTTGGCACATAGTCAATGTCCAACAATTGTTTGTTTAATGTTAAGTGGAGATTAATGCAGGAGGTATTGCAAATTAGTTAAAACATTACTAAATTATCATGTAATACCTGCCCTTACGATAGTTCAGTCAAACAGATATTAAATTCTTATTAGTAATCATTTTCTCAGGTGAACAAGAATACAGAGATAATCTATTAGCATAGTCCTTAAATTTTCCTATGGATCTATCCTATTATCTGCAGATAATCTATTATGATTTGCCTTAAATTTTCATCTTCATATATTATAAAACTAATAGTTCTACAATATGTCGACAAGAAAGTTCAAGAGAATATTTAAGAACTGTGTAGCAGACAAACTACTCTACGCTTGGGGAGACACAGAGCTTCCCTTTTTCAAGATAATAACAAGTAAGTTTGGAGCATTGATTGTGCTTAAGTTTTGTTTAAGTGTCTTGGAACATGTTAGGCACTCAGTAAACATGTAATTATTTAGTCTTTTTCTGAAACCAAAATTTTTAGATGAATAGAGTCAAATTCCTAATTGGTACTTTCAGAGATTCTATTAAATCATGACAGAGAATGTATGATGGACTGACATAGCTCTTGAAGAAAAATGTCAGCTTACAAATCTACAATTTCATTTATATTGGGTTTTGTAGCTAAGTTCAAAGCTAAGATATATCATAATGCAATATTTTAGAAAGAATAAGACAATATAAAAAGAGTTTTAACCTTTGAACAAACTTTGGTTAAATTACGTGTGAGGGGCTTTTTTTTTTTTTCTAGATAAATTCATCGGGCTTCTTTTGCCTCCTAATCATAGCTTTCTTGCTGTGCTTCTTTTTTTCCCTCTCTCATCTCAGTGTGTTGTCAACTCAGTGAGTGACGGCAGTACTAATAAGAGTGTGGTCAAGAGATAACTGGTTATTTCAGCCTGGTTTAGAATGTTCATCCCAAAAATGCTGATAACAAGTTAGTAATAATTAGTAAATAATAATGCTGTACTCTTGGTTAGAGTTGGGAGTGAAACTCCCCCTGATTTCATTCTTCACATTACTTGATTCAGATGGTTTTTGGTTTTAACAAGGGACTTTCCTCTTTAGAGACTGTCCAGGAAAAAAAGGGGTCAGAGGAGGCTTTAGGGAAGTAATCTTTCTAATCCAAATATCTAATGGATAAACTGTCACCAGTCTCAGCATCTGCATCGCCTAAAATTGTCACTTAGTGAATGTAGTGTACAAAAGCTCGTGAGGCTGTCAGGCAGGTGATTACCAGCTGAGGGACCTAAATGCATCTTAGTGAGAGGAATATGGATGTTAGCACATACCAGAGTAGCTGTATCATGAGTCAGGCTCAGGACTGGAAAGAATAAATGCTGGTTGCTGCATGGATTAGGTAAGCAGAAACTGAAGCCTGAACATAAAATGAGTCATTATGACAAAACAGCCATTATTTTTTTCTCCCCAAATTACTTTGCCTTTAAGAGCGAAGATAAAAAGATCTTAAAACCTGAAAAGTAAGGGGTCTTGTAAACAGATGACGGTAGAGGCTAAGAGTGGCATCGGAAGATCAGGACCTTCACATTTGGATGCCCAGCTCTTTCTTGCTAGTATAGAGAAGGAGCTGTGGTCTTTGGAAAGTGTTCCAATTCATGCCTTTTAGCATAATGGCTCATTGTTTGCTTCTGGAGTCAGACAATCCAGAGTTTGAATGCCAACTCCATCACTTATTTGTTGTGAGACATTGGGCAGGTTACTTCGCTCCTCTGTATCTCTCAGACTTCTCATAATAAAATAAGTTGAATAGCAGTGTCGGCCTCATAGAGTGGCTGCAAAGACAATACCTATAAATCACTTGCGTCAGCATGAAGCAAGAGCTGACGACATCTCACCATGATGATGATGGTGATAAAGATGAGGATGGCAGGTCATATGATTCCACAAATACTGACTTAGATTCCTGGACTTAGAGAAGCCTAAGGCGTAGCAGAGAGAGGTGGGGTACGTCTGTGCCTCCTCGTCCATTAGGGTGGGGCTAAGTAGGACAGCCCCAGGTGAAGAGAATGGCAACATTCTTTGAGGAGTGAAAGTACTTAGGGTTAAGACAGTAACAGAAAGATTCCAAGGACAACCATTGCCCTATTTAGCAAAAGTCCATTATTTTAGTGAAGGCTAACATTCCTGTAAGTCTAACCCTGAGATAGTAAGTCCTTTCTTACCTCAAAAGTCATTCAGCCTACATATAAGAAAAGCTGTTAATCTCCACCTGTGTAACTACTATTCCAGCACCTCAATCCCGTTAGCCCACCACTGTGTACAGGGACAGGGCAGAATGGGAAGGACCCTCCGTGCAGGAGCACGGTGTTGTGGGAATCCTCCAAGGTCACACTTCTTATCAGGCAGCTCTCCACTGAATGCTTTTAATGACAAGTTGAGAAGGCTTTGAGTTATCACCAAAGCCCATTGTGAATCACTGTGTTTGGAGATTACTCTGTCCTTTAACTCTTTAATTCATTTATTCAAGCATATTTTAACCATCTGCTAGACTAGACATTGTGGGTATAGGGAAGAATTCACGAACACATAAAAGCAGAGTAGCTATCATCTGGAGTGTAAGTGCTATGAGGGAGTCTGAATCCAGCTAGCAGCTGGGGCTCCTGTGCTGTGGTCATCAGGAAAGGCTCCTCAGAGGAAGGAGCTTCTGAGCTAGGACTTGAAAGACAAAAGTTTGCCAGGTGGAAGGAGGTGTGTGTGAAGGTGCATGATCCTATGGTCAATCCAAGGGGTTGGACAGGGAACAGTAGGAGAACTAACACGTTTTCAAGCACGACAATGACTTCAGGTCTGTTTCTTGAGGAAGGTATCCGTGAGACTAATGGATTTGAAGTGGTTGAAGACTAAAAATGAGAAGTGAGAAAGGAATGAGAGTTTAAAGTAGTAGTAAAAAGATTGGAGAGGCTACAACAGATTCAAGCGATCATTCTATGTTTTTCTGTTTTTTTCACGTTAGAGACAGGGTTTCATTCTGTCATCCAGGATGGAGTGCAGTGGTGCAATCATAGCTCACTGCAGCCTCAAACTCTTGGGCTGAAGGGACCCTTCTGCCTCAACCTCCCATGTACCTGGGACTACAGGCATGTGCCAACAAGTCCAGATAATTTTTTTTCTTTTTTGTGGAGATGGGGGTCTTGCTATGTTGCCATGCTAGTCTCAAACTCCTGAGCTCAAGCAGCCCTCCCACCTTGGCCTCCCAAAGTATTAGGATTACAGGGGTGAGCTACCGTACCGAGCTGAGAGATCATTCTGATGTAACAATTGATGAGGCCAATTATATGGATGTGTTGAGTTAGGGTGCACCATCCATGAGGGAGACATTGTGGAAGACTTGAAGTGACTAACTTTGTAGACCATTTGGTCTCAGGAATCTACTGTCAGAATACAGAAGACAGAGCAAGTTCCAGTTTGGAGCAGGGAAGAATGTGCAGATAGTAAATAAGATTATATGATGGATCTGACCGAGAAATTCAGGTGGAAATTTGAAGCATGCAGAAGTGAATATAGAGGCAATATTGTAGAGTAACTGAGTATAAGTTTTAGAGTCAGAGCTGAATGAAAATCCCAGCTGTTTCTTTTAGACCATGTGATGATCTTGGAAGCATCGTTTCACTTCTTTGGGTCTTTTTCCTCATTTGATCTTCAGTTCTATTTTTTCTGGAAGTAATATTCCCACAGTTCCCATTTGTGTTTTGATTTGCTGGATAGCCATTTGATCATTATTTTTGCGTGTTATTTGACATTTTATTTTAGTTTTGTTTCTTTTAAACAACATAGCTGGGTGTGTTTGTTTTTAACACATTCTGAAAGTCTTAATAGGCTTGATTTTAGTCCATCTAG
>NW_012101965.1:3149534-3187995 GCF_000951045.1 Mandrillus leucophaeus
TGGTGTGAACCCGGGAGGCGGAGCTTGCAGTGAGCTGAGATGGAGCCACTGCACTCCAGCCTGGGAGACAGAGTGAGACTCGTCTCAAAAAAAAAAAAAGAAAAGAAAAACCTTTTTATAGGAGGGGCAGGGCTGGTAGTATAGAGTTAGGGGTTGATTTGATGTAAGTACCATTCATTCCATGATTATCTTTAACAATTTGAAAGGTGTGGTAAACTTTTCCATTCTATTAATGATTACATTTTCATTCTTGTTTCTTGACTATTAAATAAAACTAATTAGTATTTCCTACAAAAATGCTCTAAGACCTATAAAATGTTTTTACTTTCCATCTTTAGATGTTGTTTTTTTATTTTACAACTTCCTTCTAAAATTGATGAGCGTAGGTTAAGCCATTAGATTCCTTTTTAAAAAGAATTATTATTCAGCACATATATTCAGTCAGCATATAATATGAAAATGACTTTTATTTGAATATAAGTAATCACAACAGTTATTGAGATAAAGCATAAAGGTTAAAATTTTAACACTCAAAATCAAAACAAAACGAAACTGGACCAGGCACAGTGGCTCATGCCTATAATCCCAGCACTTTGGGAGGCTAAGGCAGGAGGATCACTTGAGCCCAGGAGTTTGAGACCAGCCTGGACAACACAGCAAGACGCTGTCTCTACAAGGAATAAAAGAAAACGAGCCAGACATGGTAGCGCATGCCTGTAGTCTCAGCTACTCAGGAGCTGAGGCTGCAGGATCACTTGAGACTGGGAGGTCAAGGCTGCAGTGAGCCATTACTATGCCATTGTACTTCAGCCTGAGTTACAGAGCAAGACCCTGTCTCACAAAAAAAGAAAAAGAAAAGGAATCTAATTGTAATCCCACACATGTCCTCAAAGGTAAAAACAAAAAAATGAAGTAATGGGAATTAATTGGAAGAGATCTTGGAGATCATTTTGTATACTCTTTCTAATGTAGAAGTAGGAGAATTTGGCTAATTTTCCCAAGATCACACAGAATTAGTAGCAAACTCAAGACCCAAACTCAGATGTTCTCATCACTTTTCATTTTCTGACTCTTCATTATATTACTGGCTATTCTAGTAGCCAGTGTTACCCATAATCCTTCTGTATCTTAGTATGAAACTGAGACAGCAGGTCTGTATGTTTCGGAGGATAAGTGATAATATTGCTCTAGTCTCTGAATGTCACCTTTTCTTTTCTCTCATACAGCAGTGAAATAGGTGCTCCCCTGATACAGAAGTAAGCCTCTTCAGAGGTACCAGGCTGGACTCTAGATTGTTGAATGTGATGACAGGGGAATGTGGAGTGTTACGCACAACCCATGAGTGCACTGAGTTCAGTTCTACCTGAGTTTCTTCCTGTTAGTTGCATGCTCTATGTATTAGTCTGTTTTCCCACTGCTGGTAAAGACATACCTGATACTGGGAAGAAAAAGAGGTTTAATTGGACTTAAAGTTCCACGTGGCTAGGGAGGCCTCAGAATCATGGCAGGAGTTGAAAGGCACTTCTTACATGGTGGCAGCAAGAGAAAATGAGGAAGATGCAAAAGTGGAAACTCCTGATAAAACTTTCAGATTTCGTGAGACTTATTCACTACCACAAAAACAATATGGGGGAAACTACTCCCACAATTCAAATTATGTCCCACAGGGTCCCTCCCACAACACATGGGAATTATGGGAGTACAATTCAAGATGAGATTTGGGTGGGAACACAGAGCCAAACCATATCACTCTGTGTGGCAGTAGGACAGGAATTATTGATTATCGTAAAGGCTATCATTATCTGCATTTATTGAATCCCTGCGATGTACATGGCACTATGCTAAGTGCTTTATATGTTACTGTGAGCCACAAAACAGCCCTGTCAGGAAGTTGGTGCCATAGTAACTTGAGGGAACAAGGCCACCAAAGTCATTATTTGTTCAGTGGCACATAGCTTGTAAGTGGCAAGACTGGGGTGGGCCCAAGTTCCTATGAAGCCAGAAACTGTCCTCTATCCACCACACTGCCCTGTTTTTCATTTTTAATTCCTTTTCATACAGAATCACTGTGTATTTCTACATGGAGTCTAGTCTACATGGACTCTAGATTGATTTCTCCTTTGTATGGTACTGATATATTGTTACAGTGTCATTAAAATATCTTGGTGTCAGCAGCTCAGGGATG
The DNA here is from genome assembly GCF_000951045.1 of Mandrillus leucophaeus. Taxonomy (NCBI): domain Eukaryota; kingdom Metazoa; phylum Chordata; class Mammalia; order Primates; family Cercopithecidae; genus Mandrillus; species Mandrillus leucophaeus. The sequence continues at coordinate 3,151,720 of NW_012101965.1, forward strand.
GGACTGACTCATTAGTGTCCAGTATTTCAGGGGCTACAGTGGGTTTTCATTTCATTTTATAATGTGATCCCATAGGCCGGGGATAAATTGTGACTTCGGAAGAGTAAAGGTTAATAGTAATCACAGTTCAGTTTTTGGACATACTGTTCTTTTACAGAGCTGCCTCTTTATGAAATTAAGTGATTGTTAATGATTTTAATACTGAATGAGTTGTATTCGTCTACTAGGGATGCCACAACAAAATAACACAGACTGGGTAGCTTAAACAACAGAAATTCATTTTCTCACAGCTCTGGAGGCTGGGCACTCCAAGATCAAGTTCAGCTTCTGGTGAGGGCTCTCTTCCTGGCTTACAATGGACCACGTTATCCTCAAATGGTATTTCCTCTGAATCTGTTAGGTTAGGGTGCCATCTTTATGACCTCATTTAACCCTGATTACCTCCTAAAGGTCCTGTTTTCAAGTGCATTCACCTTGGGGGTTAGGGCTTCAGCATATGAACTTGCCGGGGGAGGTGGTAGGAGGAATAATTCAGTCAATAACAGTTGCTGAGGATGTTCTCATGTATTCAAAATTTTCGTTTCTTGATGAGAAAATACATAACCTCAACATTATCCATAGGGAATATTTTAACCCATTCTAGAAGTCTTAACCCCAATAGACTTGATTTTACACCTTCTAGCTTATTTTTTAAACTTTGTTTTTTTCCCTTTAAAAAAAGAACTTTTTATGGAAGGGCCAGGTATTAAAGTATTACATCTCTTAGAATAAATTAACTTTTTATTTTTATTAAAATATTGAAATACTTTGTTATCCTTCCATTTAAAATGTTGCATGACCTATATTTAGCAATAACCCTGCGCTCACCAGTATGCTCTGCAATAGGCAAGTGTTGTTTAATTTGCCTGTTTGCTGTGTGACTGTTTAAAGAAGGCACTGCATTAGCATCTGCACTTCCTGGTAGAAAATAGTACTGGAATTCAATAAAAGTTGGATAGACAAAGAAATATTCTTCCTTTAAAAGATTATTTGGGGTAAAACTAATTATTGTTGCAATAATGTCTAGCCCTGTTGTGATTTATAGCACAACTTTAAGAACTACCTTTAATTTTCTAAGAAATTACGATGATGATGATGGCAAAAGCAACAATAATAGCTAATATTTACTGAACGTTTACTACATGCAGGAAAGTATTCTAACCATATTAAGTGTAATTATTTTGTTAATCCTTATAGTGAATTTATGAGAAAGATCCTCTTTTTCCCCACATCTTCACCTGGCAAAACTGAGGAATAGGGAGGTTAAGCAATTTACCAAAGACCGAAACAGTTACGAGTGAATGAATCAGGAAGTAGTTCCTACTGAATTATAAAATAATTATTAAGACCCTTGGATATGTTCAAGTTCTGAAAGGCACCATGGAGAACACACACAAAAAGATTCTAGCCAAAGCAATTAGGCAAGAGAAAGAAATAAAGACCATCCAAATTGGAAAGGAGGAAGTAAAATTGTCCCTGTTTGCAGACAACATGGTCCTATACATAAAAACCCCTAAAAGCTTCACCAAAAATCTCTAAGTATGGATAAATTAATTCAGTAAAATTGCAAGGTACAAAATTAACATAAAAAATCAGTAGTGTTTCTATAACCCAGTGACAAATCAGTAGAAAAAGAAATCAAGAAAGCAGTCCCATTTACAGTAGCTGCAAAAAAAAAAAAAAATACTTAGGAGTAAATGTAACCAAGGAGGTAAAAGTTTGCTACAAGGAAAACTGAAAACACTGATGAAAAAAATTGAAAAGATCACAAAAAAGTGCAAGACATCTCATGTTCATCAATTGGAACAATTAATATTGTGAAAATGACCATACTCAAAGTGATCTACAGATTCAGTGCAATTCCTACCAAAATACCAATGACATTCTTCACAAAAACAGGAAAAAAAAAATCTTTATATGGAACCACAGAAGACCCCAAATAGTCAAAGCAATCCTGAGCAAAAAGAACAAAGCTAGAGGCATCAAACGACCTGACTTCAAGATATTAAGCTTTGATTACACAACTATAGTAACCAAAACAGCATAGTAGTGCCATAAAAACAGACACACAGACCAATGGAACAGAACAGAGAACTCGGAAATAAATGCATGTCTTTACAGCCAACTGATTTTCAACAGAGGTACCAAGAACATTCAGTGGGGAAAGGATAGTCTCTTCAATAAATGTTGCTGGGAAAACTGGATAATCCATATGCAGAAAAATGATACTAGATCCCTATCTGTCACCATATTCAAAAATCAACTCAAAATGGATTAAAGACTACAATGTAACCTGAAACTATGAAACTACTAGAAGAAAGCATTGGGGAAATGCTTCAGGACATTGGTTTGAACAAAGAGTTTTGGGGTAAGACCTCAAAAGCAAAGACAACAAAAGCAAAAATAGACAGATGGGATTACATGAAGCCAAAAACCTTCTGCACAGCAAAGGAAACACAGAAGAGACAGTGTATAGAGTGGGAGAAAATATATGCAAACTATTCGACAAAGCATTAACAACCAGAATATGTAAGGAACTCAATAGGAAAGAAAGAAAGAGAGAGAGAGAGAGAGGGAGGGAGGAAGGGAGGAAGGGAGGAAGGAATCCAAATTAAAAATGGGCAAATGATCTGAATAGCATTTCTCAAAAGAAGACATAGAAGTAACCAACAGTCATCTGCAAAAATGATCAACATTACTAATTATCAGGGAAATGCAAATCAAAATCACAATGAGACATAGCACCCCAGTTAGAATGGCTATTATCAAAAAGACAAAAAACAACAGATACTGATGAAGGTGCAGAGAAAGGGGAACACTAGTACACTGCTGTAGGAATGTAAATTAGGGTAGCTGCTATGGAAGACAGTATGGAAGTTGCTCAGAAAATTAAAAATAGAACTACAGTGTGACCCAGCAATCCCACTACTGGGTATATAGCCTAAAGAAAGGAAATCAGACTATCTGACAGACTATTTACCATAGCCAAGATATAGAAGTAACCTAAGTGTCCATCAGTGGATGAATGGATAAAGAAAATGTGATATATATATATATACACACACACACATACAATGGAATATTATTCAACCGTAAAAAAGAATGAAACACTGTCATCTACAACAACGTGGATAAAACTGCAGGTCACTGTGTTAGAAGTAAGACAGGCACAGAAAGACAGATATTCTATGTTCTCATATGTGGGAACTAAAGAAAGGTGATCTCATGGAGATAGTGAGTCGAGTGGTGCTTCGCAGGGCCTGGGAACAGAAGGGTGGGCGGTTAAAGACAGGTTCATTAATGGGTACAATATACAGCTAGATCGAAGGAATAAATTCTAGTATTCAATAGCACAATAGGATGACTGTTAACAATAATTTATTATATATGGGACATATGTATAAGAGAAGATTTGAAATGTTCCCAACACAAAGAAGTAATAAATGTCTGAGGTGATGGGTATCCTAGATACCCTGATTTGATTACTGCATACTGTATGCATGTATCAAAATATCAAATGTACCCTGTAAATAGTACAGTTATTGTACATCAATAAAAAACGTAAAAAGTAAAATTAAACCTATCAATAGGTAACTGGTTATAAAAAATAATGTGCATAGACAATGAAATACCATACAGCTACTAAAAAGCTTTAAAAAGAGGCTCAATAAAAATCAGTCACCTGCAGGTGGAAAGGTTTTCTTTAAAAAAATTTCCTTTCTGCACGGGCGTGGTGGCTCACGCCCTGTAATCCCAGCACTTTGGGAGGCCGAGGTGGGCGGATCACGAGGTCAGGAGATCAAGACCATCCTGGCTAACACGGTGAAACCCCATCTCTATTAAAAATACCAAAAATTAGCCGGGTATGGTGGCACGCACCTGTAGTCCCAGCCGGTCAGGAGGCTGAGGCAGGAGAATCGCTTGAACGTGGGAGGCAAAGGTTGCAGTGAGCCAAGATCGTGCTACTGCACTCCAGCCTGGGAAACAGAGCAAGACTCTGTCTCAAAAAAACAAAAACACACAAACAAACAAAAAAATTACCTTTGCTACAGAGAAATCGGAACATGAGAAATGGTAGGCCAGGTGTTGTGGCTCAGGCCTGTAATCCCAGCACTCAGAAGGCTGAGACAGGGGCATCTCTTGAAGCCAGGAGTTCGAGACCAGCCTGGTCAATGTAGTGAGACCCCAGCTCTACAAAAAAGAAAAAAAAAATTTGCTGAATGTGGTAGCATGCACCTGTAGTATCTGTTAGGAGGCTGAGGCAGGAGGATTGCTTGAGCTCAGGAGTTTGAGGTTGCAGTGAGCTGTGATGACACCACTGCACTCCAGCCTAGGTGACAAAGTGGGACCCTGGCTCTAAAATAAATAGATATATACATAGATAGAAAAAGAGAAATAGTAAAGTTTGTGGTAGATGTTGCAAGATCAGCAGTGAGCTCTAGAAGAGATGACACTTCTGCGGAAGACCTTAGAGTACAGCGTTTCTCCAAATGCCATCCATGGGTCACTTGTCTCAACTACCTGTGAGATTTGTCCAAAATCAAATGACTGGGCCTCATCCTAGAATTAGCACCTCTAAATATGAGAAGTGGAGCTCTGGGATCTGCATTTGAACTAGACATTTGCCCCTTCCCCCTCCACAGTTCCAACAGTAATTCTGACATATATTACAATTATGAGTATGCCTTCTTAAAAAATGGATCTGCTTGGATAAAAAATGATGACAGCTTTCCCAACAGGGCAATAACAGAGGCAAAGATCTGGGAGAAGCATGGTTTGATGGGAGGTGCTAATATTAAGGAGATGGGATCTAATTAGAATGCAGAGACTATTTCGGAGAGCAGTGGGGAGGAAGGCCAAATAAGGGTATTAAAGCCAAAATAGGACTGTAGCAATCAGAGGAGTTTAAATTTAGTGAAGAAATAGAGCCACATATTATTAATAAGCCAGAAATCCTGATGAAAACATTAAAGAAAAATTGATTTGTGACTTAACTCTTGTTTTACACATTTATCTTACCAGCTTTTAAATATATTAATATTTTATAAACAGCTTTATTTCTTATTTTCTCTTGTTGGCTTCTGGATCTCTTATAGGAGAGGAATATATTATGTTCATAAATGTTCTCAAAGAATTTGAAATTTTCCTGAAAATGGGGTAGAAAACTCAAAGACTATATAGTTTGAAGACTAAAAGTTAAAAAATAGATTTATACTGCATATCTCAAGGTATACATCTGATTCTTCTGCCTATGACCATCATATACTGTCAGTGGGTATATAAATTGGTATGACCTCCACAGAGGACAGTATGACAATATCTATCAAAATTTTAAATGTATGTTCCCTTTGATTCAACTCTTCTACGTGCACATGCTCACACATCTACACAGAGATTTACGACAGCCCATTGTTATTGCTCAGGGTCTGAATTCTTAAAATACTGGAAATAACTTAGATAACCTATCACTCAGTAGGTAACTGGTTATATAAAATAAGGTATAGTATATAGACAGTAAAATACTGTATAGCCATTAAAAAGATTGTTAGATTCATGTTTCATGTGTTGATATAGAAAAGTCTCTTAAGATATATTTTAAGTTAAAAAAAGCAAGATGCAGGCTGGGTGCGGTGGCTCCTGCCTGTAATCCCAGAACTTTGGGAGGCCGAGGCAGGTGGATCCCTTGAGCTCAGGAGGTCAAGACCAGGCTGAACAATATGGCAAAACCCCATCTCTACTAAAAATACAAAAAATTAGCTGGCCATAGTGGTGCATACCTGTAGTCCCAGCTACCCAGGTGACTGAGATGGGAGGATCACCTGAGCCTGGGAGGTCAAGGCTGCAGTGAGCCATGACTGTGCCACTACACTCCAACCTGGGCAACAGAGTGAGACCCTGCCTCAGAAAAAGCAAGATGTAAAGCAATAAGTGTACTTTGGGTGCATGGTGTGCATTATCAAAAAGTTAGAGGTGGAATATAACAGGATCTCAGGTTAGAGGAAGACAGTTGTTTTACTGTTTATTTTGTGTTGTTTAAGCTTTGACAAAAGCTATCACCGTCAAAATTTATCCACTTTTTTAAGTGAATTAAAATGTTTAATATCATTAAAAGCCTTCCAGTAAGGTATTCCCATGTAGAAAATCCAAAAGGTATTATGTGCACAAGTGTGCATAGGCAAAGTAAGTGCATCTTAAGAAAGTATCAGAATTATGTTCTCCTTCTGTTAACTTTTAAGGTGTGTTCTCACAGTGGCATTTATTTTTTCAGTCACTCAGTAAATACTTACTGTGTATACTATATGCTTTTTATTGAAGTAAATTTTTAACTTGAGAATTTCCTTAGAACAATGAGCTTTGAAAATTGGTAGGAACCTTGAAGACCAGTGTCCTCTTTTTAAGCAAAAGAAAGCTAAAATCCAAATGGACATGTCTGAGATCTCAGCGCCAGTTAATGGCCTAGCTGCTGGGAGAACCAGTCCCAGTTCACTCCACAGACCACCCTGAATGATACCAGGAGAACAAATTCACCTTGAATTTGTCCTTGTCCTTTTCTTCAACTAAAATAAAGTCAGTTCCAGTCACTTTCAGTAGATTTAGTCCTCAAATGACTAACTTTGGAAAGATTTAATGGTATCAGAAATGCATTCTTTAATATTAAACATTTAGAGGAAACTAAAATATTCTAAATTTATGTTTTTTCTTATATTTATTTTTTTGAGACAGAGTCTCACTCTGTCATCCAAGGCTGGAGTGCAGTGGCGCAAATTCGGCTTGCTGCAACATCTGCCTCCCAGGTTCAAGTGATTCTCGCACCTCAGCCTCCCAAATAGCTGGGACTACAGTCACGTGCCACCACACCCTCCCAATGTTTACGTTTTTAGTAGAGATGGGGTTTCACTATGTTGGCCAGACTGGTCTCGAACTCCTGACCGCCAGTGATCTCCCCCCCGCCCAGCCTCCCAAAGCGCTGGGATTACAGGCATGAGCCACTGCACCTGGCCGGTTTTTTCTTTTAAAAAGTAACATTTTAATTTCTATGCCATGTAGTGTCCTCAAGATTTACACTCTAAATGTTGTTTGAATTTTTTCCTTTTGCCTACAGTATTAATAACTCATAGATATTTGTAGTTATTACCACTGAAGGAAGCAGCATATTGAAATAGCTTTGAGGGGGCATATCTTTTCCTGAAATGAGGAAAGAACTTGTATTATATAAAGAAGAAAAAATGCATCCTATTGTTGAACGATAGTTTTGGATTGTATTTTTCATCCAGCTTTTGATATGGTTAAGTCTTATCTAATAAATTGTGAGCTCCTCAGACACAAGGCCACCTGCTTGTTCAGTCCTTCCCATCCCTGAGCTGACTCAATGTGATAGACCTGTAGGGCACTTCAGACATCTTTTATCAACTATTTTCTCCCAAATCCTTTTAATCCTCAGAATCAGTGCCATGTTGGAAAAAATGTAGTCATAGACTGGAGGATATCACATTGTTTTTAATAAAAAAGAGAGACAGATGGTACTATTGATTTTCAGGATTGAGACTAGAGCGTGTGGTTAATGCCTTATTCTACATACAAACTAGAGGGCTGCTTGCGTTCCCAAAGAGTGGAATTCAGTATGTCTTCAACCTCATTGTTAACATATTAAATTATGCTAAAAATTAACAGTAATACATTTTTCTTGGAAATTTGAGGGAAGCAAAGGCCATGCTTGGTTAATACAAAACCAAAGAACCCATATTTGTTCATTGTAGACCACTTAATACAGCCCTAACTATTCAAGTTTTCAACCTGCCTATATTTGATTTCCCTCTTTTTTTCTTTTTTTAATCCTCCCCAAAGCTGCAAGAGAAATAGTGTGGTTAGAAAGAGAAGAGCGAGCCAGGCAGCACTACGAGAAGCACCTGGAAGAGCGGAAGAAGAAGTTGGAGGAGCAGAGGCAGAAGGAGGAGCGGAGGAGGGCTGCGGTGGAGGAGAAGCGGAGGCAGAGACTTGAGGAGGACAAAGTGAGCCGCCCCCGGGAAGAATATGAGGGGCTCCTCTAGTTCAGACAGGCAACAAACTTCCTGTGAAACTTTGCAATCAGGTGCAGGGTGCAAAGCAAAATGGTTTCAGAGTGATCAGCTTTACAGATGGCAACAGTTTCTAGGGAGTTCGGGGTATGAGAGGTGGCGACTGGGCTGATGATTAGTATTGCCACAGAAGCTTTAAAAGCCCATTTCTCTGGTCCAAACCTATAACTTATTGAAGTGCAATTCGTCTGTACTGGGTATTAAGACCACTCCAAGTAATTGTGTTTTTGTAGTCTTTACCATCTGCAAACATTTACACATAGATTATCTCATTTAACCCTTACTCAATCCTTTAGCGTGCATTATATGTCAGTTTGTACAAAAATAGAAATTTAGACTCAGAGGACTCAGAGTGGGTAAGTTACACAAGGTCATACAACTCAATAAGTCATGGGGTCAGGGTTACCCATGTTCTCAGATTCTGAACTGTTTTTTAAATATGGTATATATGTTAAGCATCAGTTGAAGCTAAGACCTGCATTACCATGCTTATGTGTGTTCATGAAAGCATCACACCCTAGTAGTAAGGGTTGTTTATTTGAATGCCTGTTGTTCACCAAAGGCTTTATGAACTGGGACCTAAAGACTTCAGTGACCCTCCGAGATTGAAACTAGTCTCACCTTAAGGTCTAGAAGTTCAGCTAGAGATCAAGAATAGTAGGGTGGGAATTGAAGTAGTACTCCTCACTCCATTCTGCCTTAAACTGAAGAAGCTTCAACCAACCAGCTGGAATCTAATCCTCAGCTCTTCTATTCCATTTAAGGAACGCCATGAAGCTGTTGTACGGCGCACAATGGAAAGGAGCCAGAAGCCAAAACAGAAGCATAACCGTTGGTCATGGGGAGGCTCTCTCCATGGGAGCCCGAGCATCCACAGTGCAGGTAAACAGTGACCACTTTCAAAATTAGTCTCTATTTTCCTGAAAGTAACAGTATGTTTCCTTCTTCCTTCTAAATCTATGTTTGCTAAACAAAAATCCTGCTGAAATAATTAAACAACAATTAAATGAATCTTTCACTATTTGAGGATAAGAGGGTGATGGAGATAAGAAGCAAGGGTCTCTTTCCCTTAACATAGGCTAATTTTCTCATGTTACAAAATTCCTTAAAGGAAGAAATCTATACAGTGTTTCTAAATAAACATGCTAGCTTCAACACTACATTATTTTAGTCCTCCATTTGCATTAGGGTTTCAGGATTATGGAATAAGTTAACTAGTTTTATCTTTTTCTCTGGAAGGATTATAGTTATATTGACTGACCAGAATCAATACTATGAGCTTATGTATTCTGACCCTAAAGTATATGCAACACTAATGCTCTGTAAGAAAATGTATAGGTTTATTGAGCTAGAAATCGTAAATGGCTAAGCTATTTCCTCCTTTCTGAATGGACATAAAATCATATTGAAATTTGGATTTACTGAAAGGCTTTATTTTTGTACTGTAAATTCAATACCCCTGGAATTTTGCATAGTGTGTCGGTTTTTCTTTTGTTTTTTGTTTTTGTTTTTTCATTTGTGTGAATCTGATAATCTTTTTTTTTTTTTTTTTTACGTTGAAATATCATTGTTTTACATTCTGTCCCCAGGTGGTTTTGTTGAGTCATCATTCTCCTCTCTCGATTTAGCAGGCCTGGACCACCACTTCATAACTTTTGGTGGTACTAGAAAAGCTGGTACAGACATCCCTGTGATTGCCAATTGCCTGACCTATAGCTAGCACCTTGGACCTAGGGCTGATGCATCAATAGCTGAAGCATCACCACCTTAGTCATCACGCATGCTTAATACCCTAGCGCATAGACGTAGATCTGGGATTGGCACAGTGTTTCTTAAGTGTGATAATATGACTCAGGTGACTTAAAGGTGTTGAAATAAAGTAATTACATGTGGAACGTTTGCTTTCCCTTTAAACAGTCATTTTGGTTTTCTATTTATATTTTTTCTTTTTTCAATATCAGTACTAAACCTTTAAAAAATGTTTTTTAGCTAAAAAAATTACCTGGGATCAAAGTACATCCGGTTTAGCTTTTTTCTTCCCTCAATCATTACTGCTGTTGCCAATTTTAGTTTTAAGCTAATTAACTGTGGACCTCTTTTTGTTTGCTTATTCTCTTCTCTTTCATTGTTAACATTCTATAGATCTTTTATAACTGCTTTATTAAAAAAAAAATCTAGGATCAGGTGCAGTACCTCATGCCTATAATCCTAGTGCTTTGGGAGGCCAAAGCAGGAGGATCCCTTGAGGCCAGGAGTTCAAGACTAGCCTGGGCAACATAGTGAGACCCCATCTCTACAAAAAATTCTTTTAAAAATTTAGACAGGCATGGTGGCATGTACCTGTAATCCCACCTACTTAGGAGGCTGAGGCAGGAGGATCACTTGAGGCCAGGAATTTGAGGATACAGTGAGCTAAGAGTATGCCATTGCACTCCAGACTAGGAGACAGAGTGAGAACCTGACTCAAAAATGTAATTTAAAATATTAAAAATTTTTTTAAGTCTAAAGAATATCACCACAACTTGCTTTCTTATGACAGTGAACCGAATATGAAAGCACTTCTGTTTTCTTGGTTCTTCCTGACCCATCAGTAGTTGGTGGGACACATATTAAATCTGTTATACAGATCATTTACATATGAGATTTTGTTGATGGGACAGTTTTTTATATACCTTTCATACAGTAAAGCTGGCAGGGTATATATTTTTATAATCATATTTTTGTTTTACTTGACTTCCTGCTTTACATGTGTATGGCAGATATATACTGTTAGATCATCAGACATTTTTGAGGAGATGTTAAGCTGCTTAGCTTAATTTTTTGCCTCCACACTCAAAGTTTAATATATGTCGTTTATTTCTGCCACTCAGAACAAGAGAAACCTGTGTTGCATTTGCAAGCTGTTGGGTAAAATTCATTTTAATATGGGTTATGAATTATAATAAATTTTTCCTATACTGGAATAGAGAAGTTTGCCTGAAAATAAATGGGATTTGCCAAGTTCTCAAAGACCAGAAAATGATCTGCTATGATCTTGAGAACAGCAACCAGGTCTTACTCATTTTGAATACCCTTTACTTCACAACAATACCTGATGTATTATGGGTACTCTATCATGATTTCCTGACCAACAAACACATCATAGAAACTGTCTACTTTAAAATTCCTGTCTTGGCCAGCTGCTGGCCATCAGCTAGCACTGGACTGTAAAATTTGATACAATCAGCTGGGTGCAGTGGCTCACACCTGTAATCCCAGCACTTTGGGAGGCTGAGGCACGCAGATTACCTGAGGTCGGGAGTTCGAGACCAGCCTGGTCAACATGGTGAAACTGTATCTCTACTAAAAATACAAAAATTAGCCGGGCGTGGTGACACACACCTGTAATCCCAGCTACTCAGGAGGCTGAGGCAGGAGAATTGCTTGAGCCTGGGAGACAGTGGTTGCAGTGAGCCAAGATTGTGCCACCGCACTCCAGCCTGGCTGACAGTGAGACTCTGTCTCAAAAACAAAACAAAAGCTTGGTACATTCAAAACTTATTCTTTTGTGTGTTCGTTTTGTTTGGTAAGAAAAAGAAATTAATAAAAACTGTCTTATATATTAAGTAATGAACAAATTCATGGTGTGCCTCCATAAGTTTAACAATTTATGGCAGATTTAGATGCTTTACTACTCAGTAGTACTTTTTAGGATGGGAGGATCCACTGTAGCTCATTTTTTCCACTTACTCTGAAGCAGAATTAAATGTTTTTAATAACCTGTTGAGAATCTGCCTGAGAATAGGCCTGCATGTGGACACAATTTTCCCCCAACTAAAGCTTAACATATAAAGCAATAACAGAAAATGTACTGCTATAAAATCACCTGGAAATGACTTTCATATTCCTCTTTCTTCCCTGTACCTCACATGTCATCACTAGGATGTTCCTTTTGATGTTTGACCCTAAATCCTTTCTTTATGTTTGGATTGCCCTAAGAGTCCATCAGCTAAGTATAAATGTGAGGCACAGAAGTGTTTTTCTTTAATAATAAAATTGTTTCAACCATTAAAATGAATCCCAGCTGAAGATAGAAATGTCTGATATTAATCAAAGACTTGCTTATTACCAGTGCACTATAAATAGTAGTCAAAACTGCATGGGGAAAAGTTGCAGCAATTTTTTTTTTACTGCCAAGCTTAGTTAGACCAATGGGTACTGAGTTTTGGAAGCGTCTCCCACAAGGAATATTTTTGTTTTAGTTTTAGAAGCAGGTAACAACAGAAAAATAAAATAAAATACAGCAAAAACCCCTTTCTCTTTGGCTACTATAGATCAGAACATCCACCTGCCTCCTGGATAAGTAAGGAATAAGACTTTTTAGACTTTCATTACATGCAGTGTTATTTGAGGAACACGATTTATCCTAATGAGCATGATTATAACCTGGGTCCACTATGCCAACAGCATGCCGCTAATTCTTGCTTTTTATATGCTTATTTCCCTTCTGATTTGAACTTAAGAATTCTAAAATTATGCCGGGCACAATGACTCATGCCTGTAATCCCAACAGTTTGGGAAGTCAAGGTGGAAGGATCTCTTGAGGCCAGGAATTTGAGACCAGCCTGGGCAGCATAATGAGACCCCATCTCTACAAAAAAATTAAAAAATTAGCTGGGCATAGTGATGCCTGCCTAGAGTCTTAGCTACTTGGAGGCTGAGGTGGGAGGATCACTTGAGCCCAGGAGATCGAGGCTGCAGTGAGCTATGATCGTGCCAGCCTGGCCAACAGAGCAATATCCTGTCTCCCCGCCAAAAAAAAAAGAAAAGAAATTTTAAAATTACTTGACTACAGGATGAACAATACTACTGTTCATGAATGTGTGTGCCAATTCTACATTTGTAGCCACACTAACTCATAGCCACAGAGGTGTGGTTCTTAGTAGACTTTTAATAAAGAAACGTTTCTTAAAAATCCTTTCCACACTTAGAATGTTTCTTTTTCTTTTTCTTTTTAAACAACAACAACCCTTCTTCTATAATGAACTTTAATGCCCTGGGTAAAATGACTCTGTGAGCAAAGTTATCAGCAATTACACAGAACCTGGTGTTCTTTTTATCCCCGAGTTTGCGAGTCTGCGTTCTGTGTTACCAGCATGTTACCACCCCATTGTTCCTTCTTTTGGAGATTTCAAAGGCATTTGCTTTTATGGTCCTCTTTTGCTTCATAGTGTGCCTCCACTATTTTAGAAGCCCTTCACTGGCCTTCCTTTTGTCTTCATCCGCTTGTATCCTTGAATTTCCATGGCTGACAAGCTGGTGAAATAAATATTTATTTTATCCTTTAAGAGAAATGAATTTTATTTCTAATCCTTTAAGTTACCTTTAAAATGTCCACTTAGAAACTGTGTTATTATGAAAGATCTAGAAATAGAGTGGAAAGCATCCAATCCTAGTTTTTCCTTCCATCAGTGAACTAGGAAATTGCAATCCTGCATGTTGGCTGTCAATTAGCATTATCTCCGTTTGTTTTAGATCCAGACAGGCGGTCAGTTTCCACCATGAATCTTTCGAAACATGTTGATCCCGTCATTAGCAAGCGGCTCTCCTCCTCATCTGCAACTTTACTAAATTCTCCAGATAGAGGTACAGTCCAAAGGAAAACAAAAAAGTGTCTGTTATTTACTTAATGCTTTTTTTCTGGATGTTTACAGATAAAAATAAACATCTGAAGTTGCTTTCCCTACGTTTCTTAAATAGGAAGAAAAAAACTTCAGAGTAAAAAAGCAATAAACGGCTGAGCAGCATTTTCCTTGCGACAAGAACATTTCTCATTTTAGAACTTGGCTGAGTGATTGCATTTAGCAGTGACGAAAGCGGTGCTTCTCTCAACTTTTTAGTAAATGAGTTTACAGCTCCAGAAATCACCCACTTATCCAGCAAAATGCAAATAATCTTTGTTATGAACATTTCTTTTACTTCAATCATACTGTCTTTGGCTTTTCATCTGTACTTTGGGAATTCCAGGCTCTGACTTTCTTTAAAAACTTTTTAAATGATTCATGTTGGTAGATTTTATTTTGCCAATTTACTTCTCATTTAACCAAATTATTTCTTACTGCATTTCTTAATGTGTGCTGTTGGTTTTTTGGTGTCCATTCATTAACTCTTGAGGGATCTGGCCTAATTTCAAGAAATCATCATAATTACAGCCTCCTGAAACATTTAATATTCATAGTCCTTTATTAACATCTTGTTTGAATTTTGAGTTTTATTCATCCTATGGATTTACAGTACATGAATGTTGAGTTATTTATAAAGCAAAAATTTTGTTTTACATATATCATAGAACGAAAAAAATCAAGCTTTTAAGATAAGCTGCTTGTTTTTACATAACTAAGATGATTTTAAATAAAACCAAAGAATTGTGCAATATGAAGCCCATACTCTTTAAAAGTAAACAATTGTGGTTACTTTGAGTACTTTATTAAGAAACTGATTGGGAAAGTTTCAGTGTTTATAATCTTTAAAAAATGTAATGTGTGCATGTTCTGTATGTGTGTATGTATATTTATGTATTTTGTATTGTATAAAAGTTATGGTGGTGTCATTGTAATGTACAATATTCTGTGACTGTTGGCGTTATTTTATAACTAATCTCTTAAAATAGTAAATGTTTGAACAACTTTCCTTTCTTGTCTTTTAACCAAAACCATTTCTTTTTGTTTTTTTAACCTAATTTGCCTAAACCATCAATATTAGACGTGTAGTCAAATTAGGAGCCTTTCATAAATATTATGAATTTAAATTTCTTTCATAAATATCCTTTATTTTCAAACCTATTCCCTAAATATAAGACAAGATACAGCATGTGAATGTTATTCTTACAGTTGTCTATTCATCTTTTCTTTGCAGTTGGTCACTTAGCACTTTAGTTTCATACTTTTGTGAATCTGGATCTGAGACAAACTATAATTAGTATTTTACACTTCTTTAAAACTTTATTATCTTTTACAATCCCATAGCTGAAATTAGGGTAAGGGTGGGAGTAGGGAGCTGGACAACAAACATGGCCGTATGTCCATGCTGTGGAATGACATTGAATTGTCTGTATCAATTAGAAAGATGTGTTCTAGACTCTCTGCACGATAGACCTTCTTAAAGCAGTAGAATCTTGGAACTAAGAAAGATCTACTGGATAGATCACCTACTCTAGTTGGGGTGATAGAGTCCCTAAGAGATTGTAAGCCTGTCTTTAATGTCCTACAGGCTAATTGTTGCAGATGGGCAACTCCTCACCCATGTGACTGCCACACTGCATCCTCCGTTCTCACCTTCATGGGTGTCCTTTCTTAAATTGACTCTGACTCCATGCATTCTGTGTGTGTGTGTGTGTGTGTGTGTGTGTGTGTGTGTGTGTGGTTAGAAGTGGTAAGGAGTAGAGAATTAGGACATAGGACATCAGGGTTAAGGGAAGTTCAATAACCAGTTCATAGGTGGGGCCAGAAAACTGCCCTGTGAATCATGGTAGAGGCCCAGAAAATAGAATACTAAGCAGAAATAATAGGACAAGAGGGAGAACATTAGATTTGAGAGTTCTGCTTCTCTGCCTCCTTACCAAAGAACTGTCAATCAGTTCCTGGTCTAACAGGCCAGGTCAGCCTGAAGGGGCTCCCATGTATTGTCTAGGAAGGAATTGTTATCTTTTTAACTTAAGCCCTCAGTAGAACCCTAAAAGGCTTAGGCCTTTTTTTTTAGTGAGAATTTTAAACCTTCTTCTGAATTTAAATTTATCTCATTTAGAAATTTAAGGCCAGGTGCAGTGGCTCACACCTGTAATTCCAGCACTTTGGGAGGCCAACGCGGGTGAATCACTTGAGCCCAGGAGTTTGAGACCAGCCTGGGCACCATGGCAAAATCCCGTCTCTACTAAAAATACAAAAATTAGCCAAGCTTGATGGTGTGCACCTGTAGTCCCAGGTACTCAGGGGGCTGAGGCAGGGGGATCACCTAAGCCTTGGGAAGTCAAGACTATGGTGAGCTGTGATTGTACCACTGTACTCCAACCTAGGCAATAGAGTGAGATCCTATCTCAAAAAGAAAATAATTAAAAATAAATAAAAGAAATTTAAGTAATTCCATTAGTTCTTTCCTGCTATTTTTAAAAGTTGGTTATGCTTTATTATCTCATCAGAAAGCATTCTTACGAGATTGTTAAATTAGAGGAGCTTATAGACAAATATGTCAAGCAGGTATATACGTCATTATTAGATTGTTTGAGCTTTCTCAGTCCTAAGGCATAGGCCTTACAGCTGAGATTAAATTGAGGCTCCGATACCATCAGGGCTCATGTTCTGCTGGAATGTATCCAAACAACTCTACTAGTTATTAGAAATACTGAAATATTTCCGTATCACTTTCCCAAGATGTGCTTCCCCAGGCCCTCCAAAGCCAAGCGAAGCCAGTCATTAGTGTAGTGTCTGTGCCTTGTCAGTTTTAAAATATTTTAATTATTACATCTGAATATAGTATTACATGGACTGATGAGATTACTTTGGTTAAAGGAAACCTCTGATTATGAAAGGTTTCTGTAATTGCTGGAACAGAACGTTGCCACTGGAAATTTTTACATTAAAAGTATATATTATTATCTTTAAGCTAACTTAAATCTGCTTAACCAACTTTTTTCAAGAAAGAACGTTAGGAAGTTGGAAAAGAGTAAGAATGAAATTGCCTGCTCTTTGCTTAAAATCCATCAATATATTTTTTTTTTCCAGAATCTTCATCATAGGATTCAGAGGTAGACCTCGAGCTAAATCCTGTCACAGGCTTGTTCTGTTTTACCTGAGCAGTGCTGTTTGTTCTTGTTTTAATTAGAATTAATTGCCAACACTTAAAATATAGAATACTTCATATAACATTTCAGTTTTCTACTTCTAATGAAAAAATCAGGACCTGGCAACATGTGTCTAATTTCTTCTTGGCACCTATTACCTGAAATGGAATAGTGATGCCACGCTTATGGGAGGAAGTGGTAAGGCAGGTATCCATAAAGTTTGTTTAGCCCCAATCATTTATTTATGTTAACTTGCATGGCCTCCAGAGGCCTTTGAGTTTGCCTCTCAAAACTCAAAGGAGAGTTAATATCTCTCCCTTCAGTTTTGGTACTCTTAAAATCAGGCCCCTCTAGGTGAAAAAAACAAACAAAAAAACAAACCAAACAACAACAACAATACACCAATTCTCCTTTATTAACCTTTACTAAAAAGTTACCTTATGGACGCTCTATCTCCATCTTGGTCAAGGCATAGTTATGAATGTGGTGGAAGTAGAAATGTGTTTCTCCTAGCAATATGTTTAGTTCAGAGTATCAGGAGATATAAAACAAATCTCTCTGGATTTGCTTTACACACAGGTTAAAATGGGTTTTTAATCATTTGATTAAAAATCCATTTAAAAACAGATAAAATTTTTGGTCGATGCCTTCAGATTCATGGAAATAAAGTAAATGAACTTCTTAATGGAGAAAGGAGACTTACCTTTTCCATGACAACCCATCTCTGCGGTTGTAAGCCACAGTCATCGTACAGTTTTTCTAAGAAAAGGAAGAGTTTAAATTTCTTCCCTTTCTCATCTCTTGAAAATAATTCTGTTGAAGATTTTCAGTTAATCCTAATCACCTTTTCTCCATTGATTTTACCCTGTAAATGTATTCTAATTTTAGATTGTATTCTATTCTGTTGTTATACTCACACTGCCATACATAGCTTATGATAGTACTTAGCCCACGGTGCTTTCTAATTGTAACTATTGCAGTAGTTTTTATAACATCTTTTTAATTAATGTCTTAATGTCAGATAATATTTAATTTAACCATGAAAACTCTTCTAATAAGCAAACTCTAACAAACAGTTCACTAATTCTTAAATTCACCAGCGCCTGATCAAAATAGCTACTCTTTTAAATTAGTCACATAGTTAAGGTACTTATTGGAAGTTGATACTTCATTCCAAATAGAAGCAACTATTTTTAAGACAATGTTTAGCAGTATATGGCTTTTATTAACTAAAACTAATTTCCTAGCATTTAAATGCCGTTCACGTAAAATATATATATACGATAGTTATATAGAACACTGCCCCAGAGGCAAAGGAGACTTGCACCTGCTGTTTGTGGAGTGGAACAGAAGCAGCCTTTTCAGGTGCAGACAGTTTTAAAGACTTTTAATCCAGACATAGTGGCATGCACCTGTAAACCCAGCTACTTGGGAGGCTGAGGAAGAAGAATCGCTTGAGCCCAGGAGTTCAAAATCAGCCTGAGCAACATGGCAAGACGCCTGTCTTAAAAACAAACAATAAATAAAATTTTAAAATAACAACAACAAAAAAAACTTTTAAGAGTGACAGGAATGTGTTCTAAAATAAAGATATGTAATCACTTCCGTGATATTTGTAGAATTTTGCCAGCTTTACTGATATTTTTGGAAAATAGCTTCTATCGTTTCATGAGCTATCACTGGAAGCTAACCATATAAGCAAAGTAATTAATTTATAATTGGTATCCATTTCCTAACTATGACCTTGCAAAGCTGCAATGTAATTTGGGACCGTACATCATTGTGTTATGTTAAATTTGTTTTCTAGACTTCTTAGGCATCCACTAGCAATCTCTAGGATTATATTTATATTGGATTTTGGCTTTTCTGTTTAATTTTATCTTGCTTCAGCCTTAGCCTTGTCCTTGGCCAAATTTTTTATATTATTGCCAAAGAGGGACCTGAAAGAACCTGGCTTGCCAAATGAAAAGCTCAAAAGGATTCCCATACAGAACTTTGCATGAGTCTTCTTTCATTTTATGATATCTAATTCCCACATACATACCCCCATGGCCAAAGTAGCAATTCATGGAGATCTAGCGTAATTTATTGGGGCCCCTTTCTGTCTTTTATTTGACTCGTCTTTCATTAACCTGCCAGTGCCTCTATTGGGGTTTATTATTCAAGATACTTAGGAAACCTTCTGGTTAAGGTGTGTGCAATCAGTCTACTGTCCATCCCAATGCCCATCAGATAGTACCACTCTGGAGTTATAGACACATACCCAAATAATAGCTGAAATGATATTTTTGTTTTATTGCTGGTTGAGTAGTAAAAGAGGGTGGTTAGCAAAATTTGCGTCTGTAAAACTAATTTAGAACCTGCTACAAACTTAACGTCTTGAAGAAAAGCAACCTGGTGGAATAACTGCTCCCTCTGGACAGGGGTCCTGTTGCCCTGACTCTTGGCCTGCCGTCCTCCCTGCAGAGCCTGGTCCTGTGAAGGCCCAGCGTATGGAAGCGATAGGTACGATGTATTATGCCCTCTTGACTCTGAAAAGAATGCTTCTAACATCTTGCTTATGTGGTGACGTTTAGCTCGCCGCCTGCAGCTCAGCCCATGGGAGAGCAGCGTTGTTAACAGACTCCTGATGCCCACACATTCGTTCCTGGCCAGAAGTAAAAGCACAGCTGCCTTATCTGGAGAAGCAGGTAAAACTGTCCAGGTGGAACTTTCACTATGAAGTCAAGTCCTCCCTTTGAAGCATATTCATCTAACACATCTCACTTTTTCCTAAAGTGCGCTTCTCTCTTCCCCCGGTGGAAATGTCTGTCGGTGTTGGTTTCATACCCCTGGCATTGTTTCCTCTGGGCATCTGCCTTAGCATCTTATCTGGACACCAGACGCCAGGCAGGCTGACGAAGCCCCTCCCTGGGCTCCGATGGCTTCAGAGGCTTCTGTCTGTTCATAACATGACCCGAAGAAAGTATTCCTTCCCTGCCTTTCCTTCTGCCTCTGTCTCTGAGCAGATGATCCAAGGTAGAAATAATTTAACATGCAATACTAATATATGGACTTGGGAATAAAATCAAAGTGCAAGTCTGTTATTTCAGCATAGCGTTTCATAATGTGGCTGTGGCACAGCTACTTCTCCCTGTGCCAGGCTTTTATATGTAATCTAGGAATCGTACCCTTCCAGAACTCTCAGAGTTGTGGAGTAGGCTAATTGTAATATCCTTATTTGTTACATTCTTTGAAATTTATATGAAACATACTTAGTACCAGTTATGATGATTGGTTATAACTCCTACTTTTTTGAAATGCAAAACGTACCTGAATTAGCCAGTTAATTTAATGATAATGAGAAGTTAGTGTGGAGCCTACATCTAGTTGATAAGAAAGGTACATGTTAGGCATTGGGTAACAGATGTCTCCTGGTGAGTTGATTTAGGTTTTCCCAAATATCTTCGGGGACAATTGGTGTATTTATATAAACAGTCTACTAGCTCTCATCTTTGGTACTTTAAAAGTGCTTTGCCCTTGCAAGCCTCTCCATGTTCATTAGCCTGCTTTTAAGTAATAATTGCTGGTGGTTTTATGGTGTCTTTCATCTGCAGTGCCCAATGAGTGGATGAATCTCAGTCTAAATCTCATAGTACCCCGGGGAGACAGTCACGAAGGCGAGTGTGGGCATTCCCACCACCTTCTTATGGAAACCAAGTGCAGCGACAATAAGTGACTTAAACCAAAGCCACTTAGAAAATGGGTAGACAGGATCATAAATGTTCTTACCCCTCCATCCTCAATGCCCTGAGTGATGCTTTATGTGCAGCTGTGCAGTCCGCTAGCTGAACCACAGTGTTGTGTGTTCTCCGTAAAGTCCACACTCCTGTAAGAGCCATCACATTGCATCTGAGGTTTTCCTGGAGGAGAAAGTACAGCTTATTTCAATATTTTTTCTATGCCTATGAATTTCACACTTTTCTACAAGTCATGAGGTTTTTCTTTAGCTAATTAAAAAGCTTTTAAACTGCTTTTCAGGCCGGGCAGGGTGGCTTACGCCTGTAATCCCAGCACTTTGGGAGACCGAGGCGGGCAGATCACAAGGTCAGGAGATCGAGAGCATCCTGGCGAACACAGTGAAACCCTGTCTCTACTAAAAGTACAAAACAGTAGCCAGGCGAGGTGGCAGGCACCTGTAGTCCCAGCTACTCGGGAGGCTGAGGCAGAAGAATGGCGTGAACCCAGGAAGCAGAGCTTGCAGTGAGCCGAGATCGCGCCACTGCACTCCAGCCTGGGCAACAGAGTGAGACTCCGTCTCAAAACAAACAAACAAAAACGCTTTTCAGTCGTATTTTCTAGCATTTAGCTGGTCTATGGCTGTCATGCTTCTGAATCTCCCCTTGTATGCTGTTTCCTGCCTCACAGCTGGGAAATCAGCTGTACTACTTTTGTCATCACTAACTCTTGTCACTTCTTTCACTCTCCATCTAATCTTTTCCAATACCGTTTCCTCATTTTCCAGCCATTCTACTTGCCCATCTTCTCCCCTTCTTTGTTGTTATGCTCAACCAAGGTGCTTTTTTATCTGCAAACCGGCTCTTTATTTTGACACATTTCCATTCTCCTTGTCACAAGTTGATATGTTTCTGTAATTTGTTTCAGTGTGAAAGAGTGCGTAGCTTTTACTTGAGCTGCCTGTTTTGTCAATACATTGCCTGCTTCATTGTCACCGATTTCATCGATACAGCTTATGTTTAATGAACCAGAATTCCTGGGGTTTTTTTAAATTTTCATTTGGAAGTATATATGCAAACATCTCTTCCAATTATCTTGTCAAAACCACATTTTCCATCATTTTTATTTTTCATCTATTGTCCTTGATTATTCTTTCATGTTTCCCCATTTTAGTGTTATTCTTTGACCTCATCATATTCCTAATTGCTACTGGCAAGAAGGTAACCTATAATATGTCCTGTGCTGGGTTACATCAGCAGATTAAACAGCTACTCTTAGCCCTGGGATGTACAGTGATTGTAAACTCCCTGCACAGACAATAGAGTAGTTGAGAGCTGGAACTCCCAGTCTCACACCTCTCATTTGCAGCCACTGCTTTGGGTTGACTTTTCTATACTTTTTCTTCCCAGGACATTCAAAATACAAGTGATTATTAGAGCTCAGGATTAAATAATGTATGTACAATGCTTGGACTAGTACCTGCACATAGTAGGCCCTCAGTAAATGCTAGTATCATATTATCATATTATGCCGTTTTTCTTTTTGCTGTGCTACATTTCAACCACTTGACCTGCATTATCTTTTCTCTGCACCCATTATTTCATACAGAAAATCCTGAATGAGTGAAATTAATGCATACTTACGACCAAGAGTAGGATGAAGTACATATACTGTGGGAGACTTTCTCAAAGACATTTTCATGAGACAGTGTTCACATTTAATTAACTACTTGGGATATGAAGTGTACTCTGGGAAAAAGTAACTATATATTGTTCTTACTATTTCTTCAGAAGGGCAGATTATTCAAATAATTGATTTGAAGATTTCAGGTTTTTCAGTACTTGCTATTCAGTGCAGCAGTGAATTCCATGAAATCCAATACCCTTACAAGAAATTTGTGTTTATTTTAGCCAAAAGATGTTCTTTGGACTAAATTTGAGGATGTTTTTCTATGGACTATACTAGCTAGATTTAAGGATATTTTCAACCCATATTTAGTATCACGTCAACACTAAAATAAAGAATAAACCAGAGGCCTGGTGATATTGGCTTACATCCATGATAGCCTCAGGAAATGCTCCATACATACATCATGAAATTATTTTCCACTTGAGGGAAAAGAAATCATATTTCCGTACCTCATTCCTTTTTCAGTGTCAGACCCATGGCCTCCAAGGAGAGCTGTTTTCTAGGGTTTCTTGATCCTTGAGCAAGGTGAATGGCCTCTGGCTCTGTCCTGGGCAGTGCGTGCCTCCCCCACCCCGATTATTAATCCCCAGAAGTGCCTTGTGCCAGGATGTTATTCCTTAAATGCATTTGATTGACTTGGAAGAATTTTGCATTAGTGAACTCTTTCTTGTCTAGAAAATGCAAATGCCTTGTTGTGGCACTTGAGAAAAGATTATTTTCGAAGAGTTTTTCCTGTGATCACAGGCAAAATGACAAAGAGATTCCCTCCTTCACAATACAAATCCTTCCTTCTCCATTAAGGTTGGAAGTAAAGCTTTATATCAGTTTCCAATTAAGACATACATATATTATTTTAAGGAAAACTGAAGAAATGAAAAAGTGTTTTAGTTTATCCTGAAGAAACAGAATTCTGTTTTCAAATGATGGGAAAAGAGAGTGCAGTTTCCAGTCTATTCACTGTCAAGGCTGCAGTGAGCCAAGATGAGATCGTGCCACTGCATCCCAGCCTGGGCAACAGAGTGAGATCCTATCTCAAAACAGAACAAAACCATGCAGTGATAGCCAGAAGATACTGCCAGGCATTTAATGAAAGAGCACATTAATAAAGATGCAATCTGATTGACTTTCTGTCTGTAAATTAAACCCAAATAGCAAATCTTTTTTCAACTCTATAATCCTGAAGCTAAGATCACCCCAAATTTGTCCTGTGAACTTTTGAGTTTTTAATTTATTAATCCTCTTACATTCATCTGTCATAGTGGTTTCTTTAAAGGGTTGCTACAAAGCCTACAGTTGAGAAGTCCTTTTATAACCATGTCCAAATACATAGTATTCTCTATAATTGTGTTTGTCTTATTTTTGCTAGGAAATAAAATTTATGAATGAGATCTGAAAATGGACCTTAGAACCTGAATACTCACATTTTTGATACCTATGCAGTGTTATATGAATTTCCTTAAACCCACTGTTGTTCACAATAACTTGATTCATAACAGTGTTCCTTGGAAGGTAAATGGTCAGAAGCTATGTGGTTTTTCATAAAACATTCCATCTTGAGTAAAACTGTAAAAGTTCTTCATGGTTCAACCTTACATTTGGCGGATCTAACATATTTCTGTTCTATTCAACATTTTAAATAGATATAGCTAATCTCCCCATATGTTCTAATGCTGCTTCCTATGAACCATCAAATGCCTTGGCTTTTGGGAAAACCCAGAAGCATGCATTTGGTTTACCTATAAATAAATAAGACATGTACAGAATATTTTCCTGGAAAAGTATTACTTATCCTTGTGACAAGTCTTAACACCTGGTAAGACTTGTTCACTTAACATTTTTTAAGTTTGGTTGCTGTTTTCCCCTGCTGGCTGTTGAACTTGAATCCTGAAACAGTTGTAGTGTATCTTGCTTGCCTGCTTGCACGCTTCCTCTCTTTCCACCTTTTATTCCATCTTAAAGCTAATTTAGGAAAAGTCTGGTTATAAACTCTTTACATAAAAATTATCTTTTATCACTAATGTAGTGTTTTTTCCAGAACCATCAGCTAATAGGAATATAAGACCATTGCTCTCCATAATTACTGGATTACTTCTACATCTTTCATTAGTATTTAAAGAGCCAAAGAGCTAACAATATATTCCAGATTTTTTACGTGGACATGCCTTCCTTTTGGACTCGTCATAAATTCATGGGACTGTAAGGACAGTTGAGTATGATGGTTCTGGGCACCTTTAGGTAATAACATCTTCTTCCTACTTTTCTCTCTATCTCTGCTTTGCTCCTTTTCCTGAACCTGCTTTTGGCTTTCTTCAACTGCTCTTCTGGCACTCTTGTGTGTAAAACCAATCACCTGCACCCTAGTTATCCCCATTTGTCCTCGTTCAGCATCTTGCAGCCCCATCATCATGCCCTACAAAGCTGCACACTCTAGAAATTCGATGGATCGACCAAAACTCTTTGTAACACCACCTGAGGGCTCTTCTCGCAGGAGGACCATTCATGGCATAGCGGTGAGTAGCTGTTGGGAGCAGCTGGGCAAGTCTGGGAGCCAGTGCTGTTCCTGTGCAGACTGGACAGAACCCTGAGGTGCGGTGTGGGCCTAAGAGGGGGAGACCGCGACATCCACCATCCCATCTCTCCCATTGATCATGAATCTGGCTGGCTGGGCAGTAGTGTCCCCTCACTTCCTCTTCACTTGGTGATTTTCCTCTCCCTAAACATTTGAATTTGAAGACAAAAGCTATTCTTTGTTCAAGCATATATGAGTGGATGCCCTACCCTGCTGGAGCGTCCATACACATAAGTGCAATGCCAGAATACTTTCATTTTTGAAAGTAGGAAAACCAAATGGCCTTTGAAGGGGAAGTGGGCTTGGACCACTGCCTTGGCATTTTATTCCAACCATATCCAGAAGCTGGCTGAACTCTAAATGTGGTTCACTCAAAAGCAAGATAAAGAATTTTTATCCTGCTTGGCTAATCCCTGTCAAGGCCCTGTCAAGGGATCTTAAAATATAGTCAAAAAAGTATTTTGAAAACATTAGTCATTTACTAAATCACTAATTCTTAAAAGGCTGTTAGGCTGTGCTATAAGCTCAGATTTTGTAAGTGAAAAATATAATTTGTACTTGTTATTACGGGCTGAGGTAATGTTAATTTTCACCATGCTATAAATGCAATGAGGTAATTTGTATGTCTCCAGGAATCTTTCTTCTTCTTTGTTTTAAATCCTGTGTTTATTTGGTATCAGTTGAAAGATACAAACCTTATTCTGTGGTCTTTAGACATTGTACTTTAGTCTTAAAGGACTCGCCAGTCAACTAGAAGATCTCATTGCCTCTCTCCAAGATAACAGTATGACCCTTTTAATGAAAGGCTGAAACAATTTCTTAAAATCGTAACTTCCCAGAGCAGTTCAGATTTATAAACCTGATGGACACTTAAAAGGATTTTGCTTAAAGGATAATTCAGGGTTGTGAGAGCTTGATGGCTTTGCCTACACCCTGTTTTTCTTTCAAGCTCCATCAGCCTTTCTGGAATCTGTGTTTGATTCATGATTGAGTCAGGCCTCCAACCCTCTAAGCCACAGGTGAAACAATCTTTGATGTCTGGGAAGTTTTAGTTTATTAGTGTTTCAGAGATCCTCCTTAACTGCAGACAAAAAGCCATAGTTAAACAGAACAGCTTGGCCCCAAAGTTGGGGGTACTCACTGGGCAGGGGAAAAGAGCATTCACCATGGAAAAAATATCTTGTTCTGGGTAAAAACAAAAATTAACACTGCTTGAGAGAAGGTTGAGGGCCACCTGTGGCTGACAAGTTAAATGAAAGATGTGTCATCACATGATCCAGAGCCTTGGTTTGTTTTGTTTTTATTACCTTCCTCTTTCTCTATTTAATCAAGTAGCTGTCTTTTTACCTCTTTACAACCAAGTATTTAGGCAAATACTGCCAGAAAATGACTCAGAGTCATTTATATCCTGGAGCTGCACTGTGGAATTCAGTAGTGACTGGCCACAGTGGTGAGCACTTGGAAAGGGGCTAGTGAAACTGACAAGTTGGATTTTAAGTTTTTAAAAAATGTTTAGTTGTGATTAAAAAAATGAATAAAAATAACATAAAATTTACCATTTTAACCATTCTAAAGTTCAGCAGTGTTAAGTATATTCATATTGAAGTGCTACCAATGTCCAGAACTTTTTAAGTCCTGAAAAACTCAAACTGTATACCCATCAAACAACTCCCCATTTCTCCCTCCCCTCAGCCCCTGGCAGTCACTGTTTTAATTTCTGTTTCTGTGAATTTAGCTACTTTAGAGACCACATAAAAGTGAAATCATGCAGTGTTTGAATTTTTGTGCCTGGCTTATTTCACTTAGCATAATGTTCTCAAGGTTCATCCTTGTTATAACATATGTCAGAATTTCCTTCCTTTTTAGGGCTGAATAATATTCCATTATATTTGTATACCACATTTTGTTTATCATTTCATGTATTAGTGAACATCTGGGTTGCTTTCACCTCATGGCTATTGTGAATAACACTGCTATGAACATAGGAATATAGATATCTCTAGAGATCCTTCTTTCAATTTCTCTTGATATATAGATTGCCGGATCATATAGTAATCCTATTTTCAATTTTTTGAGGAACCTCTATGCCATTTTCCACAGCAGCTGTATCATTTTACATTTCTACTAACAGTGCACAAAGATTTCTGTATCTCCACATTGTCGCCAACAGTCGTGATCTTGTTTTTTGATAACAGCCATCTTAAGGAATGTGAGGTGATGGTTTGTAGTTTTGGTTTGCATTTATTTAATGATCAGTGATGATGAACGTATTTGCATATGCTTGTTGACTTTTCATATGGCATCGTTAGAAAAATGGCTATTCAAGTTCTTTGCCTATTTTTTAATGGGGTTGTTTTGATATTGTTGAATTGTAGAGTTATTTATATATTCTGGTAGTAACCCCTTATTAAATATATGACTTGCAAATACTTTCTCCTATTCCATAGGTTGCCTTTTTACTCTATTGATTGTTTCCTTTGACATGTAGAAGTGTTTAAGTTTGATGTTGTCCCATTTGTTTATTGTTACTTCATTGCCTGTGCTTTTGGTGTTATATCCAGGAAATCAGTACCAAACACAGTGTCATGAAGCTTTTCACTTACGTTTTCTTCTAGAGGTTTTATAGCTTTAAGTCTTGCATTTAAGTCTTTACTCCATTTTGAGTTAACTTTTGTATATTTTATAAGGTAGGAATCCAACTTCATTCTTTTGCATTTGGATATCCAGTTCTCCCTGCATCATTTGTTGAAGAGAATGTCCTTGTTTCATTGAGTGGTGTTAGCATTTGACCATAAACACAAGGGTTTGTTTCTGGGCTCTGGATTCTATTCCATTGGTCTATGTATCTTTTTGTTTTGTTTTGTTTTGTTTTGTTTTGAGACAGTCTCACTCTGTCACCCATGCTGGAGTGCAGTGGCGCAATCTCAGCTCACTGCAACCTCCGCCTCCCAGGCCCAAGTGATTTTTATGCCCCAGCCCTCTGAATAGCTGGGACTACAGGCATGCACTACCACGCCCATCTAATTTATATATTTTTAGTAGAGACAGGGTTTCACCATGTAGGCCAGGCTGGTCTTGAACTCCTGACCTCAAGTGACCCACCCACCTCGACCTCCCCAAATGCAGGGATTACAGACATGAGCTGTAGTGCCCAGTCCCATGTATCTATATGTCTTGATACCATTACCACAGTACTGATCACTGTAGCTTTTTACCAATTGAGTATCTCTAATTCAAAAAAACAAAATACAGAATGCTCCAAAATGTGAAACTTTTCGAGTACCAACATGACACTCAAAGGAGATGCTCATTGGAGCATCTCAGATTTCCAGTTTTATGAATTAAGGCTGCTAAAGCAGTAAGTGTTAATGCAAGTATTCCAAAATCTGAAATCTGACACACTGTAATCCCAATCATTTTGGGTAAGGGATACTCAACCTGTAATATGTTGTGAAATCAGGAAATGTAAGAACTCCGACTTTGTTCTTTTTCAAGATTATTTTGGTTCTTCAGGGTCCTTTGAAATTT
Organism: Mandrillus leucophaeus; assembly: GCF_000951045.1. Classification (NCBI taxonomy): domain Eukaryota; kingdom Metazoa; phylum Chordata; class Mammalia; order Primates; family Cercopithecidae; genus Mandrillus; species Mandrillus leucophaeus. The sequence goes on from NW_012101965.1 coordinate 3,180,152, forward strand.
TCTGTGAATTTTGGGTCGAATTTTTATATTTCTACAAAAATAAAAATTATATTGGGATTTCAACAAGGAATGCATGGAATCTGTGGATCGCTTTTGGTAGTAGTGACATCCTAACAGTATTAAATCTTCTAATCCCTGCACACAGGACTTCCTTCCGTTTATTTGTGTTGTCTTTAATTTCTTTCAGCACTATCTTCTAGTTTTCAGTATGCAGGTCTTTAGCCTCCTTTGTTAAGTTCATTCCTAAGTGCTTTATTCCTTTGGATGTTATAGGAAATGGAGTTGTTTTTCAAATTTCCTTTTCTATTTTACTTAATTTGAATTAATTTAGATTTAAATTCAAATAGGTAAATGTGGTTAGTGGCTAGATTTAGAACATCATCGTATCAGAAAGTTCTATTAAACAGCACTGCCTTAAAGTATCTGTCAGTGAATCGTCTCTCTTGGAGGATATTTATAATTTAATTACAAAATTAAAGTCTTTTTCCTGCTGATATGTTGCCCAGGCCATTGACTTGCTGAGCATGTGCTCCCCCTCAGCATTGTGGAAAGTATTAATAGGAAAGATGATTGTATAGATGGTGGGCTATTAACTCAGATCAGGATGAGAATCAGGAGTGCCTTTACATGTCTGGTACCCAAATGGGTGGTTGGATATAAGAGTAACAAAAGGACTGAAAGAGTTAAAAAAGAAAAGAAAAAAACTCCCTGGTTGGGAGGGTGTTAAGTATTGAGTGTTTTTCCAAACCATTCCTCCTCTGCTCACCTACCCCTAGGTGATTAAAGGAGATCACTTTTGAAAAAGAAAGAAACAATTGGTTCAAAGGCACTGTAATCCTAGGATTATGTACCTTTATATAGGTTCATTCCCTGATCCCTGTATTATCAAGGCACAGATAATAATCCCCAACCCCCCAACCACATCAAAAATTGTCCCTCTTGAGCCTTTTTCCCATTTAGATCACCCATTGATCTGATTTCAGCCAAATCAAAATGTTTTGAGAAAAAGAAAAAGAAGGGCTACTTGAGGTGCTTAACCCCAATCTCCCCTGGGAAAAGCCCTGGGCCTGCCACCCTGTACACCAGCCAGGAGCACCCCATATGGTGGCTGCAACTTTTGATACCCAAAGCCCACAGCAGCTCTGTGAGGCCCCACCTCCTACTTTTGGGGACTAAAATGGGAAAAATGGTGATTAAGCAGCTGGAAATGATGGAGAGCTGGCACACACTTGTGAAGCCCTTCTCTGCCTCTTTCTTCATTTTTTCTGTTTAGAAAGCCCAGGGAGACAATGAGCATTATTTGACACTTAGATATTTTTGCTTCTCTAATAACCCAGTCCATCAACTAGGGTGCTATTAAGGAAAATGGAGGGAAGCAATTAAAAGGGACACTGAGGGGAATAAAAGGGAAAGGAAGGAAGAGAGGAACTGATGCTTGACCCAGGCAGAAAAGGAGAGAAGAAAAGGTACACTACTAGTTCATGTCACCTGGGGCTAGATAATACTCTGCCCCTTCCCATGCATGCTTGCAGTCTGCCCTCCTGACAGGTGTTCACCTAGGTGCCTCCAGCACGTGCCCCTCCTACCATTGTCAGGTTTCAGATACTTGGAAAGGATCTGTTTTGCTCTGTACAATTTTTGTTTGTTTTGGTCTCGATTGACTTTAGAGTAGTAGAACACTTCTCTTGGCTTCCCTTTGCCCATTTTGACTGAGGAAAGTGTCATCTCCCTAGCTGAATTCCTAGTTGGCAGTCAGGGAGGCGTGATGTTTTGGCCCACCTTCAGATTTCAGTTTATTCCTGGTAAGGAAGAGCAAAAAAAATAAATAAATAGCGAAATTCTTCACTGTAAACCTGACTTTTCTTCAGAATCACCTATTGTATCAGTTATCTATTGCTGCAAGAGGACACTAGGTGAGGAAGGACTTGATTCCATTATAAAACATCAATATAAAAGAAAAATGAGTTTATATCTAATATAGCAGGCATATAATTTCTTTTAAAGACTGAGATACAGTATGTTTGGGGGGAAAATGCTAAGAATTAAAAAGAAAAAGATGTGTTTTAATTCAAAGTTTTTTAAAAATGGAAGTAACATTTGACATTTGTGTGAGATAAACCTGATTGGGAGGTTTTGCTTCAGATAATGAATTTTAGACACAAAGTATAGGTTCTTTCTAAAAGTATGTATATACATATGCTTTTTGACAAACATGACTCCAGATCACACATCCGGAACCACCTTATTAGTGTCACATTGTGTTAATTCAGTTATACTGTTCAGTGTTAAGCTAACAAGGGCCTTTTGTTGAGATGGAATGGGTATATGTGACATAGCTGAGAAAATTCCTTAAAAGGCATTCAATGGTTTCTAGCTCCACTGTTGAGTATTGTGAATGTGGTTGCCTTGCTCATGGAAAAATCTAACTATTGAGTTTCTCTGAACTTAGGGCTATAAAAAAGAGAGAGAGAGAGAAAATGTACCCTTCCTCACATCTGGCACCCGAAGGGCTATATCTCCATCTAATCCCAAAGCAAGACCGCCAGCTCCCTCCCGACTTTGGTAAGTGAAATATAAGTGGCTGGCTGGGTTGTTCCATGTTAGAGAATTAGTAGCTCGCTCTTCTGAAAGTGAACTGTTCTTCTCATGCTGTTTGGCTTTGACTTAGGGAATAACATTCTTCCCGAAAGGAAAGGAAAAAGAGAAATTGGAATGGTTCCCTAAAGCAACTCTATTTCTGCATCTACCACATAAAAAACAAATACACTGAGCTAAATATCTGCATTCTCTTCCATCGAGTCGTGTTCTAGGTTCTGGCAAGCCTATTCTCATGTGTCCCCTTCTGTCTGCCTTGTTTGTTTGTGGCCCAGGCTTCCGTCCAAGTCTCTTCCTCATTTGCCTGGCACACCCAGACCGACATCCTCCTTGCCACCCGGCTCAGTCAAAGCTGCTCCTGCTCAGGTCCGGCCCCCATCCCCCGGCAACATCCGCCCTGTCAAGAGGGAAGTCAGAGTGGAGCCTGAGAAAAAAGACCCTGAGAAGGAACCTCAGAAAGTTGCCAATGAGCCCTCACTAAAGGGAAGAGCACCTTTAGTGAAGGTAGAAGAAGCCACAGTTGAAGAGGGGAAACCTGCTGAACCAGAAGCTGGCCCTGGTAAGAGCGAACTCACCTGTGGTGCAGGTGCTCTCCCTTTTTCTCCTGCACTGCTTTGATGAAGCTTTTTTTGTTTTCCTTTTCTTCTCTTATTGGAGACTTGGAAATTTTACTCTAAGGTTAAGTTTAACACCTTTCCTTAAGTATAATATTTTAACTTAGCGTTGCTTAAAAATAGTTTAAAAGAAAAAAAAAGAAAAAAAAACCTGGCAACACTATTCCTGTGCATCCTGGAGTTTAAGGACCCCTGGCATAGCCTGTGTGCTTGACAGAAGTCAGAATTTTTTCCAGACACTGGTTTTTCACCTCTGCCAGGGTAACCAGATGCTATTTAGAAATGTAAAATCACCTGGAGCTAGAAGTTCAATATTTCTAGTTGAAAATTGTCTTCATCCAAAGTTTTCTACTTAAGATTGATTTGAAGATACAGGGTGGGGCAAGAAAGAGGAGATGATTCAAGACAGGTGAAGATAGTAGAGAAAGGAGGAGTCCAGTGTTTGCTTCCATGGAAAAGGAGAGGAGGGCCATAGAGCATCATAATAGCCATGAAAAAAATCTGTGGAAGCAGAAATAGAAATGTAAATCTCAAATCGTACATCCAAAAGCCTATGGTTAGAACCACAACATGTGAATTCTCAGTGCTTTTATTGGCTGAGTTCATTCCATAAAATGTGTTCAGAGCACCTACATCAAAATTACCTGTTGTATTCATTACCTATTGCTGCATAATGAATTAGCAGCATAAAACAACAACAAACATTTCTCATATCACATGGATTCTTGGGTCAGGAATTTGGCAGCAGTGCAGCTGGGTGGTTCCTGCTCAGGACCACTCATGAGACTGCAGTCAAGCTGTCCACTAGAGCTGCAGTCATCTCAAGACTCAACCAGAGCTGGAAGGTGGCTTACACACAAGGCTGGGGGCAGGTGGCCCAGCTTCTCCACACATGGACCACTCCATGTTATTGGTGAATGTCCTCATCTGTCTCCTTGCTCTGCTGGCTTCTGCCAGAGTGAGTGACCTGGAAGAGAGAATGAGGAGGAATCTACAATGTCTCTTATGACCCAGTCTCAGAAGTTGCACACCAGTGTTTCTGTCACATTCTGTTAAGTAGAAGCAAGTCACTAGGTGGGACTCACACTCAAAGAGAAACATAGTCTCCACCTTCTGAAGAGAGAGTTTTCGAAGAATTTAAGAGTTCAGCTTTTTATTGAACTTGTTACAAAAGAGGTTTAGTCAAAAAGACCAAAGCCCATAGCCTCCTCGGGCTCCTCAGACTCTCTTTTCTTTGCTTCTGTTTCTTCTCCTCAGCTGGAACAGCATTGGTGGAGGAGGCAGGACCTCCTGCTGGTGCAGGTCCACAAGCTCCTCCATTGCAGATGAGGCTCCGCATGTCAACATTGGCCAGGGCTTTTGAAAACAAGCCAGTCCAAAAAGGTTCAACATTTACACCAGCTACTTTAATGAGGGCATTGATCTTATCCTCCTTGACGGTCACCTCACCCTCATGCAGAATGAAGGTCAAGCCTCATGCACAATGCAGGCGAGCTCAGAAACAGAGGCCGTGGGGCTGGCACTGCCCGGCAAGGTGCTAGTTGCCAGATGGAGTGAGGGTCCCACTTCAGCATGGCCCTAGATTCCTCAGAGGGACTGAGTGTAGCTTGGCAGCAGCTGAGGAAAACTGGAAATATTTTTAAACCACCACATCTATAATGTTTTGACATACAGACCCTTGACTTTACCTCAGACTTACTAAGTCAGAATATGTAGTGGTGGATATGAGGACTTGAAAGACACTAAGCTTGTCAGTTGACTCCTAAACATGGTTGCCAGATAGAACACAGGGTGGCCAGTTAAATCTGGCAATGCTATTCCTGTGAATTCTGGAGTTTAAGGACCCCTGGCGTAGCCTGTGTGCTTGATAAAGTCAGAATTTTTTCCAGAAGGCCCACTGGTTCTCACCTCTGCCAGCCTAACCAGATGCTATTTAGAAATTTAAAACTACCTGGAGCTGGGAATTCAATATTTCTAGTTGAGAACTGTCTTCATTCAAAAGTGTTCTACTTAAGACTGAATTTGAAGATAGAGGGTGGGGCAAAGAAAGATGATTCAAAACAGGTGAAAATGTTAGAAAAAGGAGAAGTCTAGTGTTTGTTTCCATGGAAAAAGGAAGGAAAGAAGGGCTATAGAGCATCATGATGGCCGAGAAAAGTCTCTGGGAGCAGACGTAGAAATGTGACTCTCGAAAGAAGGGGCTGGAGCAGCCAGGGGCCAGAGCTTGCACTTGCTGGTGCCTTGCTCACTGTGTTGCCGAATTGTGAGTGCCTGTGTGGGGCTTCTGGGGCACCAGCTCTCTAGGTCATCTTCATAAATCTGAGTAAGACTAGAGAACTTCTGCTCCCATCTTGCATCTTGGCAGCCTGGGATATATAAGCAGAATGAGCACCAGCTCCCAAAGAGGCCCTGAGCTCCTCCCATCTCAGACCTAGAGACAGCTCCGGGGAGACAAAAGGGTCCTCTTCATAGGGTGTCATCTTCCCAGTCTGAATCTGGACTCATGGCATAGATGCTGAGGATGCTGCTCTAGTAATGAATGGTTACCAAAGAGTAGGAATTTTCAAATGCAATAAAAGACAAATGGATGATCTCATCTTCTTTTTGCTCAGTGCATAACTCCCCACAGACTAACATGAGGCTCTGTACACATTCAATATATGTTAACTGATTTAACTGGTATAAAAATAAGACTTGGTAACAGAGTATTAGCTTTGTTGGATGTCTCACTTACACATACTGATTTTTTTATCTGTTGCTTGGTTACAGATAGAACACAGTGAAACCGTGAGAACACACAGTAATAAACATTCCCTTTTCTTTTATAATGGTAAATTCTAGGCCTTGGATGTGGGGAATGCTAGTTTTGATTTTGTTCTTTGGATTTTGTTTCCAATTGGTTTTCTCCTTGTACCTGTTTGTGCAGCTGCTCCAGCCACGGCCCCAGTTCCAGTCACGGCCCCAGCTCCAGCCTCAGCCCCAGCTCCAGCCCCGGTCCCCACCCCAGCCATGGTCTCAGCCCCATCATCCACTGTGATTGCCAGTGCTTCTCCTAAGACTTCTGCAGGTACCACCAACCCAGAGGAGGCCACAAGGCTGCTAGCTGAGAAGAGGCGGCTGGCCCGAGAGCAGAGAGAAAAGGAAGAAAGGGAGAGGAAGGAGCAAGAAGAACTTGAAAGGTAAAGGGGAGACATTGCTCCACACCATGGTGTCAGTGATGTCAGTGACACTTGGATTAACTCAACACCCCTCTGAGAGGCAGGAGGTGATAATACTGATGAAAGTGAATGGATTAGTTCTTTCAGGATTACTGTTACCTATTTTTCCTGTGACTACTAAGTGGTTTGTTTTTTAAATCACATTTTTCTTCTTCTTCTTCTTTCTTCTTTCTTCTTCTTTTTCTTCATCTTCTTTCTTCTTGTTTTTTTTTTTTTAAAATAGAAATAGTGTGTCACTATATTGCCCAGGCTGGTCTCAAACTCTTGGGCTCAAGGGATCCTCCCACCCGAACCTCCCAAAGTGCTGAGATTACAGGCATGAGCCACCATTCCCAGCCACGTTTTCTTATTTTAATGACAGTGCAACAACATTGATGGAGAAAGGTTTAAAGAAAAAATCCATAATCATATCAATTTTCAGTAATTGTGTACATTTTGGGTGGTCCTTTCTAGTTTCTCAACAGTATGGGAGTGTGTGTATACATATATATACATATTTACATAATTATAACCACAGCAGAGGTACAATTGTACAGTCTGCTTTTTTACTTAACACATCTCCAATCTCCAGGTTTCCGCTTTGTCTTTGTAATTATCACATTAAGGCAGCATAATAAGGGTTCATGTTTTCTCCTTTCCAGATAAATCTCCTCTCAGAGGGTAGCCAGGTGGGATCTTGACATGCCCCGTGATTGCCTGCCAGGCAGTATCCCAGACAGTTTGTTCAATTGGTCATCTTCTGGGCCTAATAAGACTAATGTCAATATAATTGTTCTTCAGACGAACACAACTGTACCCTGGGGAAGGATCTCATGCCCCGGCTGGGCCGCCATCTTGGCCATGCCCTGCCCTTGGCTCCAACAGGGAGCTTACGTGGCTGTCTTCCTCCTGTCCAGTGACAGAACACTATGACCCTTATTTATTTACAAAGATTTCCTTTGACGGGGGTGCTTCAAATTCAATACTAAGAAGTCACATTATTTGAATTAAACAAATCAGAGCCTTTAAAAATAGTTAAATTCCTTCCAAAAAGCCAGCCCTCCCCAAGATACTGGTGGTTACATGTTGCTTCTGTTTAGCACGGACTGCAATGCAGCTGGCAAGGGGGGAGGAAGACTAAGGGTGGCTTCGCGTTTTGTCCCTTAACAGTGCTGAAGGCATCCAGTGGGGATTTTTCTACTGGACATCTGAAGGACCCGCCCTACAGAATCACCGACGCAGGCCTCGCTTCAAAGATTTCTCCTCAGGTGTCTTTGGTTTTGTTTTTGTGTTGTCTTTTTCCAGACAAAAGAGAGAGGAATTGGCTCAACGGGTGGCTGAAGAGAGGACTCGCCGTGAGGAGGAGTCGCGCCGGCTGGAAGCCGAGCAGGCCCGGGAGAAGGAGGAGCAGCTGCGGCGGCAGACGGAGGAGCGGGCG
>NW_012101965.1:3193750-3195571 GCF_000951045.1 Mandrillus leucophaeus
TATATATAGTAGATATATATATATAGTAGATTCCCAGAGTTACTTGTATTATTTTTACGAATATAAATTTAGGTTTAAAATTTCTGTAGCCCTTGTTCATTTATAAAACCAAAACAGCAAATCACAAATTTATATAAATAATAAAACCATTTTAAACCTTCCCCCACAATGTTACCCTTCTATCCCTTGATTTCCATTTCTAGGGCACCCCCATTGACCAAGTTCCTGGATGTTTGCAGTAGCCACTTAAATGCTTTGGCCCCTCAAATACTGAATACCGGCCAGGCATGGTGGCTCACGCCTGTAATCCCAGCACTCTGGGAGGCCAAGGTGGGCAGATCGCTTGAGTTCAGGAGTTTAAGACCAGCCTGGGGAACATGGTGAAACCCCTTCTCTAAAAAAACACAAAAATTAGCCGGTCATGGTGGCACACAACTGTAGTCCCAGCTACTTGGGAGGCTGAGAGGGGAAGTTCGCTAGAGCCCGGGAGGTCAAAGCTGCAGCGAGCCTTGATCAGAACACTGCACTCCAACCTGAGTGACAGAGTGAGACCCTGTCTCAAAAAAATAAAGCTATAAAATCAAGATCAGTGAAATTATTGTGAAGAATGATGTTTTTCTGAAATAAGTGGGTAATACACATATGGTACTGATTGATCCCTTTTGCATTAGGGATAACCATGATTCGTTTCACTCACTGCTTCTCTCTGTTTGAACTGCTTTAAAACCCCTAACCTCTTTTTAATACAGAGTGCCATGATGATACTTGGTTTTTATATGGCACTAGCATATTTATTTAGCAGTTCAGCTGGTTCATGTCATTAGCCCTTGTCAAATAAGCTGGTGCTACCTGATATCAGTATGCTTTGAAATACACCTGAAAATGGAGCACTGAAATTATGTAGCAAAAGTCAGCTTTGTGATAATCAGTCGGACAGATGATCAGACTGTATATTATTTTTTTAAAATTACCTGGGTGAAAACAAATTTTTAAAAATCATGTAAAGAACAGGACCCCAGTTTGAGAAACAGCACGTTTCTGAATGACACTGACCTGTAGGAAATGTTTAATGTGATGTTAAGTTTGGTTCCCATTATATGACACACAGTTTGTGATATGTAGCCTAAGAAATTCTACTTCCCTTAATGATTTTTAAATTTGTCATCCTTGAATTCATCTAGATCGATCTTGAAACAATCTGTATTTTTGCCTTGTGTTACCTCTTAGAGCAGCAAGTACAAGAAAAGAAGGATGTAAAGAAGTACTTTTATTTCTCTTATAGCTGCTCTTTGCAGTTTCAAGGTTAGGACCCATAGTTATCATAAATTAGGCTTTAGAGAATGTCATTGTTCATAGTTTCCATACCCTTCATAGTTATATGAGTTTTACTTCTATTCCCTGTCTACTCTTATTTTATAAGCTGACTACTCCTATTATGTTTACTGTATCAGTCAGGGTCTAATCAGAAGGAAAAAAAAAAACAGATTTAAACCAGAGAAAATTTAAAGAATAACTATCATTATGATTGGAGTAAGTAGGATGGAGTAACTATAATTTTGGTTTGGCTTATAAGAAATAAAGAGAACTTGTGGGAACGATAGGGAAAAAAGAAAGGGAATTCTAAAGAATATAGGAGCCTGGTGTCGTGGCTCACACCTATGATCCCGGAGGCTGAGGCGAGTGGATCACTTGAGCCCAGTTGGAGACCAGCCTGAGCAACATGGCAAAATCCCATCTCTACTAAAAAACAAAAAGTTAGCCAGGCGCAGTGGTGTATGCCTATAGTCCCATCTACTTAGGAGGCCGAGGTGGGAGGATGGC
>NW_012101965.1:3198661-3203308 GCF_000951045.1 Mandrillus leucophaeus
GCACCCCGCCCCGCCCCTCCCCGTCCCTATCCCGCAGGGAGACGCCCCAGCGGGCAGAGGAGGGTGCGGACTAGACTGCCAGTGCTCCCGCTTCCGCACTTCCTCCATCCGCCACCTCGCCCCCACCTCCGGGCGCCCCCTGGGAGATCTGGGCAGCCCGTCTCTTTGTCAGAGGCAGACGCCGACCTTCTGTTTTCAGAAAGAAGAAGAAGCTCGCGTTCGTGAAGAAGCAGAGAGAGCCCGGCAAGAACGAGAGAAGCATTTCCAGAGAGAAGAGCTGGAGCGCTTGGAGAGAAAGAAGGTAGCTGCGTCTTAGCACAGAGGCTCGGGACGCGAACTTGCACCCTCTAAGACCCAGAGACTAGCCCTGGCCGTTGGAAAACACGCCTTCTACCCTCGCCACATAAACTAGTAGCCCCCTCAGTGATAACAGTCTCCTGCAAAGAGATCTCTCTCAGTGTTTTAGCTCTCACCAAAAAGCAGTTAATTCCACTTCATATAGCTTAAGGCAGTCCAACTTTCTTGGATAACTCCAATTAAGACAAAGCAGCACGGCTGGGCGGGTGGCTCACGTCTGTAATCCCAGCACTTTGGGAGGCCACGGCAGGCGGATCACTGAAGTCAGGAGTTCGAGACCAGCCTGGCCAACATGGTGAAACCCTGTCTTTACTAAAAATACAAAAATTAGCTAGGCGCGGTGGTGGGCACCTGTGATCCCAGCTACTTGGGAGGCTGAGGCAGCAGAATCGCTTGCGCCCAGGAGGCGGAGGCTGCAGTGAACTGAGAGCTTGCCACACGGCACTCCAGCCTGGGCGACGAGGCAAGACTCCATCTCAAAAAAAAAAAAAAAAAAAAAAGGTGTATATTGTATTTTTCCAAAATAACAGACCGTTTTAAATAATCTATTTATTTCATCAGTTAAATGTGCCAGGCTGGCTTTTTTTCTGTGTCTGATCTTCTTGCTCAATTCTTCCTTTCCTATAGCGACTTGAGGAGATTATGAAAAGAACCAGGAGGACAGAAGCTACAGATAAGGTATTGACATGGCCATTTTCTGACTATTTTTGTATGCTTTTTTCATTTTCACTTATAACTCTAATTTTTAAAAGTCCTCTTTTTTTCTTCTTGGTAGAAAACCAGTGATCAGAGAAATGGCGATATAGCCAAGGGAACTCTCACCGGAGGAACAGGTATTTCTGTCAATGAACTCAAATCAATTTATATATAAAACGTTTGAAATGACTCTCCAGGAGTGAAGATATTCAGGAATTGATGGAGGGAAAAAATTTCCAGTACTTACAGACTCACAGACGCTTAGGGGTCTGTCATCGAGTCCTTCCTCTTATGTAAAACTGTCTAGTGTTTCTGCCAGATACTTTTCACATTGGTTTATACTCTAATGGGTCGCTTGATATTTTAAATCATCTTATGTAATACATATTTATGCATATATGTATATATACTTAATATGTATATGTGTATACACACATACTTTTAGAAGAATTTCCTTTGAGTTTAAAAACTAAATTTCATTTATCACGTACTATCTGCTCAAGTAGTATATATTTATATTTCCTCTTAAGAAAGGACTTTAAATTTACACATTTGACAACTTATATTATAGGCAGTTCTCAGAAAAAGGATTTAAATGTTATTCCTGTTCGATCTGACTTCAAAATAAAGTTAAAAATGTGTTGAAATTATTATTTTTTAATTGACAAATAATAGTTGTATATATTCTTGGGGTACGTAGTGATATTTCCATACATATACAGTGATCTTGAAATTTCATTAGAGTTACTTATATGCCATCAGCTTTGGAAAGAGATTATTGATTTTTATTTGGAGATTATAAGCCAAATGTATTTTAAATAAAAGTGAAATTAACCTTAGTACTCAGATTAGATGAATAATAAGTGCCCTTTTTGTATCAGGTACATCTTTCATACATAATTCCTACTGCTGCCTTGTGAAGTGGTTACTTTGCTTTGTCTTCGAGTCAACAAGCATTTTTGAAGCTCTTCTATCTGCCAGGCCGTGTCATAGGGCTGGGATTCAGTGTGAACAAATAGGCAAGGTCCCTCTACCTACAGGGGCACTCAAGGCCAATGACAGGCCAGGCTCATCCAGCTGGGGCCCAGGTCCCCCAGCTCCTGGTTCTGCTCCTTCAGTGATCCCTCATGGTCTTCATGATTGTACATGCATGTGGTTAGTAGATAGCTCATCATTGTCTTCCTCTTTCCTTATGTGTGATATCAATATGAAAAGAAAAGACCAGAGGTACTGCAGTTTTCTTTTTCTGTTTACAAACAAAAGCAAAGGCTGGAATACCTTTGGCTCAAAGATCAAATCCAGTGGTTTATGTGACAGAACATTGCCTATAAACATTAAGGATTTTCAAATGTAAAGTATTGTTGGTATTTTGGGACTTAGTTTTATTTCAATAGAAGCTATTTTGGTTCTGTATGTCATAATTCCTTTATAGTGGAGTTTTCATGCTCTTTTAAAGATGCCCTAATGTATGTATGTGTATGTTTGGAGAATAGTCCTAATGGTTGTATATTATAACCCCATTGCATTTTTAACAGACTGTCTTCAAGAATATTGTAATAGACACAGGCTGTAAGCAGGCATAGTATCCAGTGAGTTGTTAGAGTGATCAATTTAGGCTCTAAGTTGCACCAGCTCAGGATTATTTGAGGGGCTAATGCTGTAGTTTGTGCCTGGCCAGTCTCCTTGTTGGTTTGTTTTCATTTTCCCTCTTCCTGCCGTTTCCTTATCTATTCTTTCAGTATTCTTTGTAAATCAATCCAAGAATGAACAAAGGCAAGAGGGAAGGTGAAACTTACTGATTGGCATAGCTGTGTTTGTCAACACTCACATAAATTTGATTTGAGTTAAAACTGCTAAAAGGAGGCTTGAGGATTAACTGTGCCTAACAAATATTCACCTTCTCCCAGTCCCACATCTGATTGAGGGCTGACTGGTGTTACCAGTGCCACAAAGAGAATTCTGAGGTGGGTAAGCAAGCAGGCGAGTTTACAGATCTGTCAGATGTTTTCTCAGGGGCTGCCTGTTACCAGCTTTGCAAATTTGGGCAAGTTTGAAATTATCACTTACTTTTCTGCCTTAGTTATGAGATCTCTTGTACCTCTGGCAGCTTTACTGAATTTGTGCCAGGTTGTAAAATAACACTGTCTTGGAATTATTTCAGGCGTGAGGTAGCTCACACCTATAATCCCAACACTTTGGGAGGCTGAGGCAGGAGGATCATTTGAGCCCAGGAGTTCAAGACTGGGCAACATAGCAAGACCCTGTCTTTACAAATAATTTTTTTTTAATTAGCTGGGCATGTTGGCATGCACTTGTGGTTCCAGCTACTTGGGAGGCTGAAACAGGAGGATTGCCTAAGCCCAGGAGGTCGAGGCTGTAGTGAGCCATGATCACACCACTGCACTGCAGCCTGGGTGACAGAATGAGACCCTTTCTCAAAAAAAGCAGGGGACGAGGGGGTGAGGGGTAGGAATTATTTCAGTTATTCCCCCACATCAAGCTGAAACCATAATCTATCGCAGATATATCTGAAACTCCGGCCTGTATAAAGGTTTACAAGTAACCCTGTCCTGTATTTTAGAGGCAGTCATCAATACTGTTAGCTTAAAGTGGGCTGCAACATTAAGCTTTGAATAATGAGGTGGAATGGTTAGGTATAGTACACTGCCTTCCATTTGTGAAATCCTCATCATTCTAAGTGTGCATAGGACTAAACTGAATTTTCAAAAATATTTTTAACACTTACGGTGTTCCATGGTGATTTGCTCTGAATCCTTCATAAAGATATTCAGTATCAGCTTGATCAAGTCAGCTTACTGCTATCTTTACCAGTTGCTTTGGTTTCAATATTACATACTTTCTGTAACTTTAGTGCAAAGAAAGATAATAATACTTATTTTAGCCCTTCCAACGTGCCAGGCACTGTTCTATGTCCTTTACGTGTATTAATATTAATCCATTTAATTCTAACAGCCTATTAAGTAGGTACTATTACTAATGAGGAAACTAAGGCACAAAGAGTTTAAGTGGTGTGCCCGAGGTCTCCCAAATGGTAAGTAGCAGAGCCAGGACATAAATCAAGACATTCTGGCTCTTGGAGGTTAGGTCTGATAAAAGAACATTGATAACCCTTTGTTCTATCTCCTTTGCTATGCCCAGAGGTATCTGCACTTCCATATACGACAAACGCTCCGGGAAATGGAGAGCCGGTAGGCAGCCCACATGTGGTTACCTCACACCAATCAAAAGTGACAGTGGAGAGGTGAGTTTTCACTGACATTCGCTGAAGTAAAACATTATCGTTTTTACCCACCAGCTCCAGCAGAATTTCAAAGTCTTAACATTAAGGTTTATTATTTTGGGGGACTTCATTGATTTTTGGTTGAGCTAGTAATTCTGTACTCGAAGAAAGTAGAAATATCTTTTTTCCTGAGTCATTAAATGTGTTGGTGAGGTTTTAGTGTGACTCTTCCAAGAATATTGCAAGTGGCCAAGTGCAGGGCTCACTCCTGTAATCCCAACACTTTGGGAGGCCAGAAAGGGAGGATTACTTAAGGCTGAGAGTTCTAGACCAGCCTGGGCAACATAGCAGAA
>NW_012101965.1:3207773-3210595 GCF_000951045.1 Mandrillus leucophaeus
CTTGCCAGCGGAACTTGCCAGAGATCCACCCTCTAGAGTGCCTGGGAAAGCTGTTGACTGTTTCCCCAGAAGCACTCTACCATGAATCTGCCCCAGTGGGGCGCTGGGGGGAGGCTGCTGGCCACTGTGCACTGCAGGAGCCAGGCACTGGGAAAGGCACATGTATGCTAACGAAGCCTGCAGAGCAAGCACACGCCAACCAGGAAGCAAAACTCTCCTGCAGTGTCTCTCCAGCAATGGCAAAGGATCATTATTTAACGGGCCCAGATCCAGTTTCACAGAACAGGAATGATGGCTGAATTTGGAGCTGAGAGGCAGTAAATCAATAACTGACACATTTACCTTATCTCTAAAAGACTCCTTCTTCAGCTGTTTGAATATTTTATTCATATTTCTTTAGAGATTCTTCAGCATGAATATGGGGTTGAGGAAAAAGAGCTTCAGAACCAAAAGTTCCAGGCTGGATCCCTAGTTTTACCTTTGAGAAGTTCAGCAACTGTGGGGTTAACCTACTTAATTAAGCCTTAGTTTTCTCATCTGGACATGGAGATACTTTCCACACAAAGTATTGGGAGATTCAGTGAAATGGTGTGTGTGAAGGAGTTCTGAAAACTATGTTGTACTATACAAATGTTACATATCATTATCTTTATCCTCCTAAAATGAATGCAGTGTCCAGAAAACACACAGTACACTAGGTGTAGCTGCAGTGTGATGTAGAATAATGCTTTTGGTTGTTCCTGGTATTCCATCTTTTCCTGCCTAGCATTTTATTGGATTTTTTTTTTTTAACCATCAAAACACAAGGAGTCAGTATCACCAAGGAATAGTTTGCAGTGATCCCAAGATGTCTTAACCTCCTTAGTGACTGATCATTCACCATTTTTTAAGGATCGCTCAGCTGACAGTTTTCTAAATCCACTGCTTTTACAGACTGCCTGCCTTGTCACTCATTTCATGATTTTCCCTGTTGTTCTCAGGGGCCTATTTTTATGACTTGCATTTCCAAGAATAAACATTATCTGCATACTTAAATTTTGTCCTGCTTGTCTTCTGATTATTATAAAACTAACCCTAGCACTGATCCCTGGGGCTCTCTGCCACTTACACTCTTCCATCTAGAGAAGGGCTTGCTTATTCCTGTCTTTATTTTGTTTTATTTTTGTTTTATGAAACAGGGTCTTGCTCTGTCACCAAGCCTGGAGTGCAGTGGTACGAGCATGGCTCACTGCAGCCTCAGCCTCCTGGCTCAAATGATCCTCCCACCCCAGCCTCCTGAGTAGCTGGAACTACAGGTGCGAGCCACACACCCAGCTAATTTAAAGTATATATTTTTTATAGAGATGAGGTCTCCCTATGTTGCCCTATGTTACCCAGGCTAGCCTCAAATTCTTGACCAGAGCCTTAAGCAGTTCAGGCCAGAGCCTTAAGGCCAGAGCTTTAAGCAGTCCTCCAACCTTGGCCTCCTGAAGTGCTGGGATTACAGGCGTGAGCCACCACACCCAGCCTATTCTTGTCTTTAATATCCATCCCCAAAACAGCTTCCCATTCCCAATGAATAAACATTGCCTTTGATGCAGTGGAAACTCACGTTTTTAAACAGTTTTACATCTGAAATCCTGTTAAAAATCTTAAATGACAAATCACATCCATCAATATTTCCTTTCACTCCTAGTTTCAAATCAACCTTAAAATGCTTATGAAACCTTTGGTTTTCATCTCAGTGCATTATTTTTAGTGAAGCATTCCATGATCCTTGTGATCAGTCAGCATCTTTATTAAATACCCTACTCTGCACCTCAAGTAGAGTTATCGATCCCTCCAGCTTGCCACTGTGAATTAAATCACTGATTAATGGAAATGCTCAGGGTCCCTGCCACAGAACATGGTGTGCGTGATACTCTGTGAAAATCCATCATGACAGATCATGCAAGTATAGTGGTAGAATTTGTTTTTGCT
This sequence comes from Mandrillus leucophaeus, assembly GCF_000951045.1. Lineage (NCBI taxonomy): Eukaryota > Metazoa > Chordata > Mammalia > Primates > Cercopithecidae > Mandrillus > Mandrillus leucophaeus. The sequence continues at coordinate 3,209,733 of NW_012101965.1, forward strand.
AGAAAACTCCACTGCTCAGAATGACTATCTTTTAATTCAGATTGAGAGAGAAGTATCACTTCTCCTAATGTCTTTAGTACCTAATACATTGGTAAATAAATGATTGCTGTGAACTAAATTACATTTGCCCCTACCCACCTCGAGATATGTCAGCAAACTGTCTAGAAGCACCCCAGGAGGATGGCAACCCCCTAACATTACTTTTCCTAGCAGCTAGAACTGAGATCCTTTGTTATAGAGCAGCTCTGTACCAGAAGTATCCTGAACCCTACTCCTCACCTTACTCCCGAGTGAGACGCCTGGCCCCTTTGCCCCAAAGCCATTTTTCTTGCCCATCTCCTTTCCCCCTGACAGGTTCCCCACTGACATTAGTTAGAATGGAAGAGGCTTTGAGTTATCACAATTCTGGCCAGCTTTTAAAGGTGTAAAGAAATATGTGAATATGCCAAGTGTGGTGGCTCACACCTGTAATCCCAGCACTTTAGCAGGTCTAGGCAAGCAGATCACTTGAGCCCAGGAGTTCAAGGCCAGCTGGCAACATGGCAAGATCCCATCTCTACAAAAAATACAAAGATCAGCCGAGAGCAGTGGCATGCATCTGCAGTCCCAGATACACGGGAGGCTGAGGTGGGAGGATCGCCTGAGCCCAGGGAATTGAAGCTGCAGTAAGCCGTGATTGCACCACTGCACTCAAGCTTGGGCAACAGAGTGAGACCCTGTCTCAAAGAAATATATGAATATATATTCATAACATATATGGATTTTATAAAATTTTATAAATGAATATATACATTTTCCTATGTAAGATATATGAAGTTTATAAAATACTTGAAATATATCTTTATGACATATATGAATAGTAT
>NW_012101965.1:3211115-3212702 GCF_000951045.1 Mandrillus leucophaeus
GAACATTTTCAAAAATGAAAAATAAGGGTAATCATAGCCTGTGCCTAAAAATCCAATCAGAGAGAACTTGCAGAAATACTTTTAATAATGTTCAAGAAAATTTAGCTATGACTTTTTAAATTTGGGAAATCTACTTAATGTATGAGTCTTCCTGTCTTTAATGCCAGTCTTTGCTACCAACAATTGAAGGTCCTCAAATTATTTTCTTAATCTAAAAACACATAATTGTTTCATGGCTTTTGGCCAAGATAAGTACAAAAACACAGACACTACGTAACATTTTATAATGTAGTGGGCAGCAATTAAAAGGTAAGTCACCCTACTATTGTGGTGATATCTTTCTGAGATAGTGGAATTTTTATTTATTTTTTGCCTACTATACTACCAAAGAGAATACCCTGAGGGATCTTAATAATTCATTTCCAATTATGTTGAATAACTTTACTGTCGTAATTACCTAAGATCTATATTAAATGGTATTTTTTTCTTAGTTTTAATTAGTTTTTTTAAATTCATTCCCTATAATTTATTATGTTCAATTCATTGACTTCAGAGATTTCTTTAAAAAAAAAAAAAAAAAGAGTAAAAGATACCACAGAGAAAATCCCATTATTATGGGGAACAGACAATGCCTACCATAGTTTCTTTTATTTATTTATTTTTTTTGAGACAGATTCTCACTCGGTTGCCCAGGCTGGATGCAGTGGTGTTATCTTGGCTCACTGCAACCTCCACCTCCTGGGTTCGAGGAGACACACCCAGCTAATTTTTGTATTATTAGTAGAGACAGGTTTTATCATGTTGGCCAGGCTGGTCTTGACCTCCTGACCTCAAGTGATCCACTCGTCTTGGCCTCCCAGAGTGCTGGGATTACAGGCATAAGCCATCATACCTGGCCTACCATAGCGTCTTAAGCCACTGATGATGTTATCTGATCTGTAAAGTTAAATTTATGTATAATTTGACTCTCTTCAGTAGTTAATATCACCAAGCAATCAATCATTATATACGAACCTGAAAAATAATTTTACTATATTTGATACAGATAATAAAATTCTGTTATATTTTAGCCTTTTCCACACACAGAAAAACAACAGTTTGTAATGAAACCAAAATGAACTTACTGGTGTCCTCCATCTCTACCCAACAAATAAATTGTCCTTTGTCATATATGTAAGATGACCCCTGTCAAACCATTAGAAGAAACATAAGCATAGCCTTTTTCTACTTTCGCCTGAGAATACATGCAGGTCCAGATAAGCATCAGACATAAACATCAGAATGTAAGAATAAGCCTGGCCGGGCGCGGTGGCTCACGCCTGTAATCCCAGCACTTTGGGAGGCCGAGGCGGGTGGATCACGAAGTCAGGAGATCCAGACCATCCAGGCCAACACGGTGAAACCCCGTCTCCACTAAAAAATACAAAAAAATTAGCCCGGCTTGGTGGCGGGTGCCAGTAGTCCCAGCTACGCGGGAGGCTGAGGCAGGAGAATGGTGTGAACCCGGGAGATGGAGCTTGCAGTGAGCCAAGATCGCGACACTGCACTCCAGTCTGGACGACAGAGCGAGACTCCGTCTCAAAAAAA
>NW_012101965.1:3212752-3229164 GCF_000951045.1 Mandrillus leucophaeus
GGAATTGAAGCTGCAGTAAGCCGTGATTGCACCACTGCACTCAAGCTTGGGCAACAGAGTGAGACCCTGTCTCAAAGAAATATATGAATATATATTCATAACATATTTGGATTTTATAAAATTTTATAAATGAATATATACATTTTCCTATGTAAGATATATGAAGTTTATAAAATACTTGAAATATATCTTTATGACATATATGAATAGTATATATGCCCTTGAGCAGATCATTCTTACTCAAAAGCCATATTTGGTTCTTAAGAGAGAGTACTTGTGGAAGGATGCTCCACAAGAATTGAGGAAAATACTTGTTCATGGATAGGAAACTTGCTTTGGAACAGGAAACAAAGGATACAGATCCATGTGCGTACAGGTCGGGGAGGACAGGGTTGAATATCCGAATGGGAACAGAGGAAGTTATCTGCAGTTTCTCAGGTCATTCTGAGATGTTCTTCCACCCCCAGCTGAGAATCTCTAGTCCAGAGGCTAAGAAGCTCTGCTGCCTATACAGCTACTGCCTTACCCTCCTAATACTCCAGAAGACATTTCATGTTTGTTCATAGCCGTATGGGAGCTGTCTTTTCATAGAATGTTCATCTTTTTTTTAAATAAGGAGTTTTTGATAATTTTGGTGTTTGATCCGTTCATTTTCCCTCCAAATCTTGAGTTCATCATTGCTCTTAGTTTGGCCTGAAGGAAAAGTAACATTCCCAAGCCCCTATTGTTCACATAGGAAGAGATGTATCCCTTTTAATTTAAAAGTTACTTATTTTAACATAATTAATAAATATCAAGAAAAGATAAGGTTCTGGCTTCCATAAGCTGTGTGGACTACAGATTCTTGCCAAGGTCCCAACCCCTCCCTGTACACATTCTGGACTGGAGCAAAGTGTGCGGTCTTCAAAAGTCTTACATCAGTCTTCAAACTTCAGAAGGTAACTGAAGGCAGGGAATTCAGAAGCTGGTGCTCTTATCCTGACTGGACACACGGATCCATAATCCCTAACCCCAGTACTTCAGTTTCAGTTTATAGTTTCTACCAGTCCCGATGTCCCCTGAACATTTCATGACTTGTCATCCAATGCATATGGCACAATTATCCCTGTGATTGCCAACAATTAGAATGGGCGGGTGGAGGGGAAATGAAATCTGCTACTGGCTCAACTCTGGGGTTAGCCATTGCCATTATGACTTGTTAGTACGTGCAGGCCTGGAAGGTGACAGGTTAAGGTTGCCAAGGAAAAGGGGGCTCTGGAGATAACGTCCTGTTCTTTATCCTTTGCCAGGACTTCTACTTAAATTCTCTCTGGATTAAGAACCACAATTGTTTCCCTAGTTACAGAAAGGCTGTTGGTGTTAGGCAAGAACAGGAAGATGGGTGTGGCGGCCCAGGCACTTAGAACAGTAGGTGTTAGGTGTGTGTGTGCACATGTGACTGGGGGGGCAGCATGTGCACATGTGTGTGACTGTACTCTTGTGGAGACTCATAATGCCTAGTAGCCTCCCCTTCCCTTGGCAAAATAGCAGAAAAGCATCATCATACTGTATAATATTTCTGTATAAATATTTTACAAATAATATTTTCAGTGTATTCTGCAATGCCTTGTGAGACACTTAGGACAGGCATCTTCATTTTTTCCATAAAAAAGGAAGGTTTAATAACTTAAAAAATACATAAATATTCAAATCAGAAATGCTTTAGAATGTGTTCAACAAAGTCAATAATTCTCACTCAGCAGAGAAAGTAAACTATTTTGACAGGGCACTGTGGCTCATGGCTGTAATCCCAGCACTTTGGGAGGCCGATGGGGGCAGATCACTTGAGGCCAGGAGTTCGAGACCATCCTGGCCAACACGAAGAAACCCTGTCTCTACTAAAAATACAAAAATTAGCTAGGCGTGGTGGTGCTCCCCTGTAGTCCCAGCTATTCGGAAGGCTGAGACACAAGAACCACTTTAACCCAGGAGGCAGAAGTTGCAGTGAGCTGAGATTGCACCACTGCATTCCAGCCATGGCAACAGAGTGAGACCCTTCTCAAAAAAGAAAAAAGAAAGTAAACTGTTCAATAGGGCAAAAAAAGCAAAGTCTTAAAACGCAATGGAAAGGTTGGATTTACATTAGCATTGTTTTACAGTTTGAGAAGACAAACTGACCTGCTAACAATGTTCAAGCAGTTGGTATTACTGAGACTACAGGTGATTTGTTGAGCATTGAACAAGTTATGAAGCTTGCACATATATGTGTACTGCTGCAATGAAATGAAATGAATGGCAAAATTAGTTTAGCACTCATTTGACGCATAGGCATTATTTGGCTACGTTGTAAAGCATAATAATAAGCATATAACATAAGGGGCTGCCAATTTGGTTGGAGAGAGTGATAATCTGAGACAAACTGTAGAAGATTAAGTATTTAGGGCCAATTAAGTATATCTCAAAAATAAATCCAAGATATTAAGTATGAATTCATAAGGATCAAAATGAGGTCAGAGGCAGATTTCAGGGGCAAAGATAAGAAGATTGGTCTTCAAAAATTTATATATGAAATTATGCAAGGACTTTAGGAGGCTGGAATATCTAGGAAGTATGCGAAATGGCTTAATGAGAAAAACACAGGACCAGAGATCAAAAGATTATGCATTCAGCCTCAGCTGTCTCTCAGTAGTTGTGTGACTTTGTGCAAATCGTTTACTCCCTCTCTCCAAATTATAATCCCCTCATCTTTGAGGCAAAGGTCTTCATAAGTGGTACTCTTTATCAGACAAATGTAAAAATGCCTGCAGCAGAAATCATTAAATGTGTAGAACTGCTGATGATGATGATTTGTTTTTATTAATGATCTGTTGTAATTGATAAATTGTTCTATTTGATAATTTTCATAACAAAATAACAGATTTAAATTTTTGTTGTTGTTGTTTAGAGATAGGGTCTTACTCCATAGCCCAGGCTGGAATGCAGGCGTGCCATCATAGCTCACTGAAGCCTCAAACTCCTGAGCTCGAGCGATCTTCCCACCTCAACCACCAGAATAGCTAGGACTACTGGTGCGTGCCACCACACACAGCTAATTTTTTTATCTTTTGTAGAGACGGGGGTCTTGCTATGTTTACCAGGCTAGTCTTAAATTCCTGGCCTTGAGCAGTCCTCCCATCTCAGCCTCCCAAAGCGCTAGGATTACAGGCATGAGCCACTGTGCCTGACCTAGATTTTTTAAAATAAGAATTTAAGGTACAAATACACCACAATTTATTTTTTTTGTTAGTAATGGTGTGACTTATCAGTCTGATTTTTTTAATTGTAAATTTATAAAATTATTCATTATAAAACGTTTTGGTTTTCCTAATAATATGTTTTCCAGTTTTAAGACTAACTTATTTCTATTTTTATTTTTCAAATTCCTTAGCACTCCCGATTTGGAAAAACAACCAAATGAAAATGGAGTATCTGTTCAGAATGAAAATTTTGAAGAAATTATAAACTTACCCATTGGATCTAAACCATCCAAATTAGATGTCACCAATAGTGAGAGCCCAGAAATTCCTTTGAATCCAATTTTGGCCTTTGATGATGAAGGGACACTTGGGCCCCTGCCTCAGGTAGATGGTGTTCAGACACAACAGACTGCAGGTAAGCTTGCCTCCAACTCCCTTCTGTAGTCATCAGAAATATCTGACACCCAGGAGGACACAAACTGCGACCTTCTACAGTATGATTGTGGTAACACTTTGTTCTTCAAAGGACCAAGTAAGCCACAGTGGAAAAGATTGTGCCTGGCTCATAGAAATTGAATTTTGAGTTGGATTGGACAACTTCTAAGGCCTCTCCTATTCTCTCAGTCAGTGCAGAAATCCCGTCTGCAGCACCCAGTGGGTGTCCATCAGCCTCTCTGCACAGAGCAGCACCCATTACCCAACAGCGTGCATGGTCAGAATATGCTTTGTAGAAAGACAGGGCTGCCTCCCCATACTTATGGACCATTCCGGCCTATTGCTGCCCACTAGAGAAAGATTTGAGTTTTTTCCATCTTTCTCAGGTCTTCATATATTTGAACACTACCACCATTTTTCTCTTATTTGGGTTTGGCAACCTGAGTAATAAATTATTGTCGTTTTAAAATGTGACATGATGAGTAGTTACAATTTAGGTGATGAGACCAGTACTCTGAATAGGATCACACTGAGTCTAAGGATCTTTCCTTGTTAAATGATTTGTTGCTGTTGAAACTGCCTGTGACTTTCTTATACAATGTATCTTTGACCCACACTTGACCTGAAGTCTTTGTGCAAAAAGAACAATCAGGACCCAAAGAAAGAAGGAGTAATATCAAATATCACTAACTCAATGGTCATAGCAGCTCAGCAGCACAGTCCCATCAGTCTCAGGAATTAGCAGGATAATCTCCACTCCCTGTCTCTTCAAACCTGTTTCAATTTTGTTGACTTCTCTTCCCTGAAGATGACTTTCATGTATTGACCAGCATCTCGTTATATTTCTACGAAAAGAACTGGCCAAATTCAGGATAACTAAAGGGAGACAATATAGAATTATTTGTGGGCAAATTGTTTTGCCTTCTAGATTCAATCAGTGAATCTGTAATAAATCAACTTTTAATGCAGTGAGGTAACCAATGTGAACCACCCATCCAAATGAAGCTACTCTTCTTTTCTCCTCTAGTGTACTGTCCTTAGAAGTGGAACCTCACTTTAGTGAACTCCACTTTTCTAGGATTTGAAAGGAGGTTGTAAGGGCCCTCCCCAGTCTGACTTTCTGATTCTTAAGCCTTTGGGAACAATCCGGCTAATGGTATGTTGATGGAAACATGCCCAGTACAGCTTCCTACTCATGTTACAGATTTACAGGGAGGGAAAGAACTTCTAGATGATTTATCGACATTTATTTTAACCTCCAACATATGTTTAGAACCCTAAGCATCGGGTACTGAGGATACAAGAGAAATGAATGTTTAAATCCCTAACCGAGAAAAGTACAATCTGTGTATGCCACTTGGAAAAATGAAGGCTATGACCTAAGCTGATGTAAAGAAAAGAACATGTGTTTCCTATGAGTAACAGAATTCACTTAAGACTGTGAATCCTAACAAAATTGCCTATTCTTATATAAGTGTATATAACAGTATAGTAAATTTTAGAAATTTAAGGTATTGTATAGTATTCTTGAAATAAGATTTTAGATAAATGTCATATTAATCTGTTCTTTTTCTGTCTCTTCATATAGAAGTTATATGAGTATTTCTTCTGAAGAACCAAAGCTGAAATTTAATGAGAATTTCTACAATTAATGGAATTCCTTTCATGCTATAAAGGAGCATCCCCTCTGCCAGTTTTCTAAAGAGTTCTTGACCATCATTTTGAAAAGATTTATTAAAACTAGCTAAAGACAACAGACTGGATAGCTTTTCTAATCATTTTCATCAATAGGAAAAAAGAAATACGTCTCATTCTTCAATACTTTAAAATGGCTTTTTCCAGTGTGCTCCTTCTTAGCAATCAATATTTTTCTGCATTCTTTAAAAGACAAGAGAATTTGGTTATAAAAGAAATGGGCTGACTAGGCATGTTTTTTTGGTCTTAAAAGCTTAACATGTAAAATTGGCAAAAAAATTTTTACCTTTTATAATACTTGAAAAATAAGTACCTCTTTGCTCTACAAGTAGAATGAATAGGGGAAGAGTTTAAACCTGTTTGTTAAAATATTGCAAAGAGCTCTATTTGTAGAAGCAAATTATAGGCAGATTACCAGGTTCTTATAAATACAACTTGTACATGGACATTCTGCAAACCCAGCTGTCACGTTTTTCTTGCAACTCCTTTTGCAAAAGCAGACTAAAATGTTTTAAAATGTGAAAAAACATTATTTTTTCAAAGCAAGAAAATAATTTACTACCCTCTTACATAATGTATTTATGAAGTTTTTCCAGATAAACTAATCAAATAAATTAGAACAATGTGACAACATTACAAATTTAATTTGTTAGCTGCATTCCTTCTGATGTTACCACGAGAGAATGTTACTGATGATTCAGGGCTATTTCTGAAGTCTGTGTGTTGCTGCTGTCCCCAGTGATGGTGGACTTCTCTTTGCCTTACCTGATCACAAATTATGTTTGGGAAAATAAAGATTTAATATTTCTTTCAATAGAAAAAGAATTTGGTTTTGCTCGTTTAAGAGCAATGAGAAAATGATGGAATGTTGACTGTGTTTGGCACACAGGACACGGACCTTCATGGAAGTCCATGCTCTGCGTGGCATCTGTCAGCTTTTCACCTTTCATTCGTCTTCTTCACTTTTGCTGCTGAGCCTAGCTGTACAAACTTGCACTTTCATTTGCTAATATAAATTCAATTTTATTTTACCATTTTAGAGACTACTAATGATTAAATGTAGGAGAGGGTGCACATGTTTTTACGTGGAGTGTTAAAAAAGATAAATTTATACCACGGTAACGTGCAGCTTTTATGAAGAGAGAAATTGGTTAAACTGCTAGGTTGAATGAGAGACTTCATCTATTGGACTATTTGTTTTAATCCAGGCATATGGTCTTTAGTAACAGCTTGTAATTTGTTAAAACATTAATTTGGGGGTTTTCCCTATTTTCAGTTGTCCATGTACACAGTCATTATATTAAAAAAGAAATCTGTTCAACAAAGTTGTTTAATTTGTTTAAATCAACATAGCATGAAACACCAAATAAAATGTTTGACATAGTTTTACTTTTAGGTTTCTCATATGTTATAACTTCACTCAGATTGATTCTTGAGTCTTCAGATTGTCCTTCATTTAACTCAGTGATATTTTCCCAGCCTTCTGTTGATTAAGCATATAGGATAGCTTTATTTAAAATTTAGAGCGGTAGGTCTATTTTGGCTGTTTTTCTTTTTCATGTATGTCTTTAAACTTTGGTGATCATTAGCAAACTGAAAGCCTTCTAAGTCATCAAGTTTTTATTAGAAGTGGTACAAAATTCTTAATTATATTGTGTTAAGAGCAGTGCTGCCAGAGAATGGCCCTGATCTTTACAATGGCTGGCTTGCTTTTCGGTCAGCACTTGAAAAATCTGTATTTACTTGCAGACCTTAAGGAGGTCTTCAGTATTCACACTACATTAAGGGGAGCGCTCAGGAATCAAATATGGCCCTCATATGAAAATAGGGTGAATGGGCTTTTAGTTTCCTTTCTACACCATTGCAAACTAGGCCAAATTTAGTCAGTCACCAGTCACGGGTGTGTTTGGCGGTACCTCTAGCTATTACAGGAACGTAAGGCTATATGTGTCCTCCTACATAACCACACCACCTCGTGGTGTGTTACAGTAAAAGCAAATCTAAAACAGTTATCTTACATGACAAGTTTATTAGCAAGCAGGGCTTCTGGAAAGCTTGGGGAAGTTCCTTCTCTGCTCACAAGTAACCCCACAAACACCTTGACTAAAAAGTTCACAGTGAAGAAGAAGCAGTGATATTCTGAAAGCAGAATTAAGAAACCTGATTGCCTGGTTGGACCACGTCACAGTCATAAACGTGTGTGGAGTGCTGGAGCGGGAAGGTACAGGGGCAAAGAGATCTCTAGACCGAGGTACTATGAAAAGTCATTATTTTTCAGGATCTGCCAGATTCTTACACTTCATTTCATGCATTTTGCCTCTAAAAGTCTAGACAACCACCTGCTTTTCAGTCTGCATTCACCAGTGAAAAATTAATATCCTTTATGCTGATGAACACTGGCATATACTTAGATAAGTGTTTAAAGCATCTGCCTAGCCACCTGATCGAGGTGCTTCAAATACTATCTAACTTCCTCTCAGAAGAAGATTGAAGTTAACTTACACAGCACACATGAATTGCACAATTTATATTTAAAGTATTTTAAAGTAAATTATTGCATAATAAGTAACAATAAATTCTCCCATCTTTTGTATTACATTTTTAAAAATCTGATTGAAATGGACTATTGGCCTTCATCTATTCTGTGCATTGAACACTTAAAGGCATGATGGGGCTGGGTTCAGTGGCTTACACTGTAATCCAAGCAGTTTGAGAGGCCAAGGCAAGGAGGATCACTTAAGGCCAGCAGTTCAAGACCAGCTTGAGCAGCATAGCAAAACCCTCCCCTCAACCCCACCCCCCATCTCTACTGTCAAAAGAAAAAAAAAAAGCATGATGGAATAGCTATTGGATCAGGTTACAAAAAGCAATTTTTAAAAATAAGCTAACATCTAAGAAACATCATTTTGCCTATACTCCCTCCCCCAAAATCCTGTTTTTACTCAGTGAACACCTAAGCCCACTCAGAAATGTTCTGGATTGTCATTTTTCTCACATCCTTTAGCACCTCCTTAGTTTTGGGGAGGAGCTCTGAAGGCCTTGCAAGAAGTGGGAGAGAAAAGGACCAGCGTGTGAACAGAAGTGACAATTTTATTGCAAATTAAACATTTTGTTACTAGTTCCTTGGTGAATCTCAATTGGGTTTTCATATTAGTAAGTTTGATTACAATTTTAGAGATGAAAAGTAATTTTAGAAACTAAAAATTGGGAGGCTGAGGTGGGCAGATCACCTGAGGTCGGGAGTTCGAGACCAGCCTGACCAACATGGAGCAATCCCATCTCTACTAAAAAAAAAATTACCCAAGCGTGGTGATGCATGCCTGTAATCCCAGCTACTTGGGAGGCTGAGGCAAGAGAATCGCTTCAACCTGGGAGGCGGAGGTTGCAGTAAGCCGAGATCACACCATTGCACTCCAGCCTGAGCAACAGAGCGAAACTCCCTCTCAAAAAAAAAAAAGTAAAAAATACAAAAATTAGTTGGGTGTGGTGGTGCACGCTTGTAATCCCAGCTACTCTGGAGGCTGAGGCACGAGAATCTCTTGAACCCGGGATGTGGAGGTTGCAGTGAGCCGAGATTGCACCACTGCACTCCAGCCCGGGTGACAGAGTGAGTTTGTCTCAAAAGAAAAAACTAATGCCAAGATTTATAAAGTTCAAAAGAAGTTTTAAAATTGCTGTTTAAAAGTATACACAGGCCAGCCGCCGTGGCTCATGCCCCTAGTCCCAAAACTTTAGGAGTCCAAGGTGGGAGGATCGCTTGAGCCCAGTAGTTTGAGACAGTCTGGGTAACATATGGAGACCCTGTCTCTACAAAAATTAGAAAATTAGCCGGGCATGATGGCACATGTCTGTGGTCTCAATCACTTGAGAAGCTGAGGTGGGAGGGTCGCGTGAACCCGGAAGGTCGAGGTGCAGTGAGCTGTGATTGTGCCACTGCACTCCAGCCTGAGTGACAGAGCCAGACCCTATCTAAACAACGACAAAAAAAAACCCTAAAAATTAAAGTATACACTATAAAAGGACTGACGATCACTTTTGAATTACTGGATCTCTAAATACCTTGTGGAAGAGTAAAGGGAGAGGTTCAGAAGGCAAGGTGCTAATGTTGGAAGCAATAGAAAAATGAAGAGCCAGCATCTGCAGTTACACTTAGGTAGTTAAGTATCAGATTTGCCAGTAATTAACCATAGGAAGCTTGGTAAGTTAGTTGAGTTCTCTGTATCTGGTTATTTTCATTGCTAAGTGGGAGAATAATACTCATCTCATGGAGTTGTCTTTTTTTTTTTTTTTTTTGAGACAGAGTCTCGCTCTGTCACCAGGCTGGAGTGCAGTGGTGCCATCTTGGTTCACTGCAACCTCCACCTCCCAGGTTCAAGCGATTCCCCTGCCTCAGCCTCCCAAGTAGCTGGCACTACAGGTGCACGCCACCACGCCCAGCTAATTGTTTGTATTTTAATAGAGACAGGATTTCACCATGTCGGCCAGGCTGGTCTCGAACTCCTGATGTCATGATCTGCCCACCTCGGCCTTCCAAAGTGTTGGGATTACAGGCGTAAGCCACCATGCCCAGCCCTCATGGAGTTGTCTTAATTATTAAGGTTGAATTAAATGAGTATAAAGTTTCTCAGTAATTTTTCAATAAATGGTAAAACTTTTGTGTTTAAGGCCGGGCATGGTGGCTCACGCCTGTAATCCCAGCACTTTGGGAGCCCGAGGCAGGTGGATCACCTGAGGCCAGGAGTTCGAGACCAGCCTGGTCGACATGGTAAAAACGCCATCTCTACTAAAAATACAAAAATCAGCTGGGCGTGGTGGCACACGTCTGTAGTCCCAGCTACTCGGGAAGCTGAGGCATGAGAATCTCTTGAATCTGAGAGGCAGAGGTTGCAGTGAACCAAGATCACACCACTGCACTCCAGCCTGGGCAATAAGAGTGAAATTCTGTCTCAAAAAAGAAAAAAAATTGTATTTAGTTTGAGATACTTGTGGAAGACAGGGTCTCTGAAAGGCCAAAGAATGGCAGGAATCTGCCCCTGTAAGTGGGATCTTCACTGTCATTAGTCTTTTTTTTTAAGATGCCCTTTCTAGGTAGTATTATACCAAGCAAGCTAATGGATGTGAACTGTTTTCTTCAGGGCAGTATTGCAAGTTTAGAATTTGTAATCATTGAGTTGCTACCATATTACCATTTCACAATCACTTCCCTTTCCATTTCTCCCAAAATGTTTTCTTTCCAAAAAGAATTTTATTTTTATTTTCACATATTTGGAGGCTTTTTTTTGACATCGTTTGACACAATTAGAGTTACCTTGTTGGCTGCAAATATAGGGATGCTTAACTGCTTTTCCAGAAGTTAGTTGACACTGGCCAGCCTCCAGGAGGTGCTACAGGAAGCTGGGGCAGTGAGAAGTTTCTAAAGCAGTTTCCAAGAGGACCGTGAAGCACATCTCATTCAGCTGTGTCTAATGATTCTTCTCCTCCGTAAGTGGAGCTGCCTTAGTGGAGCTGCCTTACCAGAAGGTGTTATCAAAAAAGAGATGGGGTCAGGCACGGTGGCTCACACCTGTAATCCCAACACTCTAGGAGGCCAAGGCGGGTGGATCACTTTAAGGTCAGGAGTTCCAGAGCAGCCTGACCAACATGGTGAAACCGCATATCTACTAAAAATACAAAAATTAGTGAGGTGTGGTGGCACACATTTGTAATCCCAGCTACTCGGGAGGCCTAGGCAGGAGAATCGTTTGAACCTGCGAAGTGGAGGTTGCAGTGAGCCGAGATTGCACCACTGCACTTCAGCCTGGGTGACCAAGCAAGGCCCTGTCTCAACAACAACAACAAATGGATCGGGAAGGCAAAGATTTGGAAGCCCTTGTTGGATGTGAGGGTCAGGAAAGGCATCCTTCGGTGCTTCTCTTGCTAGTTCCAGAGTCGTCCTTCTCCCTCAGAATGATTGGCAAGAAGTTGTCTCACTCTGAGCTGCACCTGCCCTACACTGTCATTCATGTCCTCAGCTGACATGACCTCTGGCTAGTGGAGTATCAGTGTCCCAGGCTTTTGGGTTTGGGGAGGGTTGGAAAGGTAAGTGGGGTCCCCACATCAATGACTGACATCATTTTGCCATGGCAGGAACAGTGGAAATCAAAGGCCACGCTCGGTAACTTGTTTCCCCAGACTGTACATCCCACGTTGACATATCTGAGGGCTCTTGTCAAAAGCCAGCCCTGCCCCAGTATGTGGCAACCAGAAGTGCCAGGAAGTTAAGACCTGGGAGGCAGCTTTCAATCAGTGACACAGAGAGTCTATAATATGGTTCCTGCTGCTGCCTGGGGTGTGCTTTTACTTGTATACTTACACTTTTGCCCAGAGCTGCTTCACCAGATCAAGCATCTGTCCCTCACAGTGGTAGCTGGCTTTGTAACACTTAATTTGTTGGCTAGATTTCCTTACTGGGGTTCCCTTTGCCTCCCAGATAAACTGCTTGTACTCACATCCTCATCATAAGGTCAGCCTCCAGAAAAACCTGAACTGAGGACTATCGGTATAGTTTTATAAAACAACTAGTATTTTATCTCTTAACAATAACATAGCTCAGAATTTTTTTAAAATGAATAAATTTAACCGGAAAAACTCTGAGTGTTCTGTCATTTTGTCACAGATATGCACCAGCCAGTGAATAATATTTTCAGCATAATTTCAGTTCGTCTTGGATATAAATTAGCACGGGTGTGTGTTCACTTCCACATGGCCATAAGCCTGTGATCATCTATTTTCTTCCCTATCCTTTATGTTCTGGCTGATGGTTCTCAGCTGTTGAATTCTGTTATCTTCCTTCATGCCCCGGCCCAGATCCTTTTTAGTAAGATCTCTTTATTTTTTAAAAACACTACTTTTTCCTCTTCGTAGTCCTGAAGTTTCTGATGCTGTAATCACTCCTAACCACATAGCATTGCCTCTGTGCTGCGGCTACCAATATCTGGAAGAACTGGAGGGTCGAGTTTGCAGCATTTTCTGAAAATCTCAAAAAAAATCCAATAGGCAGCCTTTCTAACAACATGATAAATTCACAATACTATGCAAGTTCTTTTTAAAATAATTGCTATTCTTACTCATACAAATTGCTAGTTGGGGTGGGGGATATATTTTTTCATATATCTTCGTAGAGTTCAAATGGAAGTGGTAAGGAAATCTGAATAGCTAATGAACTAGCTGTGTTATGTAAAAAGAAATGTAAAAGCTATTAAAATGTTACATTAAAATCCACTTAAGATGCCTAAAATGTACTCAGCGGCTCTTTGCATGTTGTAATTTTCATATGAAAATGCTTTATTCACATTGGAAGAGAAATTTCCATTACAAAACAAAAACTGACATGATAGATTATTTCAAAATAGTATTTTGTAGCTAATTTTTAAAATTGTTAATTTGGAGCACTATTTTAAATGCAAAGATGACTCATCAGTTATCTCTTTATAATATTTTAAGAACTCCAAATTTAAATATTTAAGTTTAAATTTATTGATGATACATTTATATTTATATTGATTTATTGATGATAAATGATATTGATATTTATTAAGGTGTAATGTTTTTAGGAGTGGACATACAGGAAATACAAGGCCAAAAAATCTTAAAGGCCCACTTTCTCATGGAAAAATAATCTCGTGCTCAGGTTTTCTCAACAGGAAGGAATGAAATGGAAATGTAGGAGAGTTTCAAAACTAGAAATGTACTAGAGATGGAAGCAGTATTCTATACTAAAGGCATCAGCATTACTGTTAACTTCCAGGCTTCCTGCAAATAATGGGTGTTACCACTCTCTCCTTAACTCTTTGACTCTGTCCAGAAAAGGCTCATGTTTCCTTCAGGTCTCTCCTCTAGGCCAGGAGCACACCTAGGGACATCTGTGCTTCATTCAGTCTAGAAAACCTGCTTTTCATAGCCAAGCCACTGCTGTGGGCTTCTGGCCTCCAGTTTAGAAGGAAACCTGCTGTCTAAACTAAGACGCTGTCCTGATGGTTCCCAGCTTGCGGCTGCTGGTCCACGCTTAAGTTCACCTGCCAAACCGCTCCCGCTCTTTCTTCTCTGCTGTGACACCCTCCAAGTCTGCAACTTTCATCCATAATGGATTCTTTTACACTTGGTCAAGGCTCTTGCCAACAGTGGGACCAAAACCCAGAGGTTCACAGAAACTACAATAGTCACCCTGAGTCAGGCCAGTCTGCCTACAGCATTTGGAGGCCAGGCCTCAGCTGCATCTCTGAAGCCCAGGCACAGGCGGCCCTGGGGAAGGTGGAACACTAGCATTTCTACTGATGCTCCGGGGTCCTACAAAACCCTGACTATGCCACAGACCTTCTGTACTGTGTCCATTTCCATATAATCTAATAAATCCTTCCTACAAAGGAATCCTGAGTTAGTCTGTTTTTTGGCACCAGGGAGAAAGAAAGGGAAAAGTCTGACACTTGGCTTAGGATTCAATCCCTAAAAACTGCCTTAAATGCCTGTATGCTGCCCTGCCGCAACTCAGGACTCAGATCATCAAACCCTGCTGGTTTTGTTTTCTAAACATTTCCCCAAAATCTGCCTGTTCCGCTCAGCCCCCCTGCCACTGCGCCCATCCCAACTGTGCCCATCTTTTACCTGTTCTGTTGGGGGTTGAATTGTGACCTCCCTCGAACCTGCCCCAGAAAGATATGTTGAAGCCCTAAACGCGGGTACCTGTGAATATGACTGCATTTGGAAATAAGGTTTCTGCAGATGTAATTGAGTCAAGATGAGGTCATTAGGTTGGGTCTAAGTATACAATTGGTGCTTTTATAAGAAAAGAAAAAGTGGACAAGACAAGGAGAGCATCATTGGGTGAGATTCAGAGGCTGGAGGGATGCAGTTGCAAGCCAAGGAAAGCCAGGGATCCACGGCCACCACCAGAAGCCAGGAAGTGGCAAGCAAGGGTTCTACCCAGAGACTCAGAGGGAGCAGGGCCCAGCCAATGAAACAGGAAATGTCCCCTTGTCCCCCTTTCAGCGTGTGTGATGGGAGTGTGGCTCGCTTCTTCGGTGCCCCGCTGCTCAAAACCCCTAGGGGGAGCAGGCAGACGGCCAGGCTGTGGGGCTCCGACTCCACGGCAGTGTCTAGGGGTGAATGTTTACAGCCGAAGCCCCAGTGGGCATGTGTTACAGGTGCTCTTTTGGTTCGGCAGCTTGTGTTAGCTCAATTACACGCCCCTGCCTTATTGCAAAGACAGAGCGCTTTCTGTATCCTGGGTTCTTGCCTTGGTGTACCAGAAGAATCGGATCACACATGGGCTTGGAGAATGAGTGCATGGTTTTGCTGAGTGGAAGTAGCTCTCAGCAGATTGGGGAGCCAGAAAGGAGATGGTTTTCCCCTGGAGTTAGGCCGCTTGGCAGCCTGGGCTCTCCTCTGACCACCCCAGCCAAACTCCATGTCATTCCACAAGTTGATGGCCCACCGGTGTGCTGGCCTCTGTCGTGTGCTCTTCTGCCGGCATGCTCCCCTTGATGGCTTCTCGATGTCCAGCTGCTTGTGTCTTCTTCCACTGATGTGCTGCTCTGGATGTCCAGTCGCTTGTGTGCCTGCCTGCTAGGGTCTCAGGGTTTTTATAGGCAAAGGATGGGGGTGTGGTGGGCCAGGATGGTCTTAGGAAATGCAACATTTGGGCATGAAGGCAGGAGTGCCTGTCTTCACCTAGGTCCATGGGCACAGGCCCGGAGGTGGAGCCCTTGCCAGGACCTGCCCTTCTCCTCCCAGCACCTCCCTGCCGCCTTCCGTATCACCAACTCCACGCGTTTGGACTGTCAGCCTTCAGAACTGTGAGACGATAAACTTCTGTTTTCAGCCAAGCGGTGTGTGGTGCATTGTTACAATATCTCTAGGAAACTAAAGCAACAACTTCGAAGCTAGACTGTCTGCCTCCATCTGCCCTCGAATCCATTTTCCACACAACCTTCTGCAAGGTGAGTTTTCTATCATTTTCCATCATGGGTTCCCCATTGCAGACAGTTTCCATATTTACATGATCTTTGCAACCCCACATGATCTGGCCCCAGTTCACTCCTCTGACCTAGTGCATGCTCTATACCCACTCAGCCTCGGGTCTTTGCTCCAACCCAACCTAACTGCTTGTAGCTCATGTCATAGGTTTCTCGCCCTTCTTTGCTGATGCTGTTCCTTCTGCATGGAGTCCTTCAGATAGTCAGATCTGAACCTCAGTTGTATTTGTAAAGTGGTGATAATACTCTACCTCATAGAATGTTTGGAGGGCCAAATGAGATCTTGAATCTAAAGATCTTAGCACCATGCTTACCTCATAGTAAGTATTCGGTATTTATTAGCTAAATAAAAATATTAATCCTCCATTTTTCAATTCGCATACCTTCAAGAAGCCAACCTTCCTCCCCAGAGTCCCAAGCTAGGTTAAGTACCCTTCCTCTTTTCTCATACTAACTTCTCGAATATGTCTCTATCACTGAACATGCCACAATCTATCACATTTGTATTCATGATTCTCTACTAGACTGAATTCCTTGAGGGAAAAGGCTGTTTTATTCATTTCCATATAATATTCCCAAATGTCCATCATGGTGCCCGCTATATATTAGGAACTCGATAATTGTTTTTAATGAATTAAATAAATGAAATTCTCAACTTCTGGCAGCTTTCAAATTAATGATTAACCCTTTATTTTTTTTTTTGAGTCTCTTTTTTTTATTATTATTATACTTTAAGTTCTAGGGTACATGTGCACAACATGCAGGTTTGTTACATATGTATACATGTGCCATGTATACATATGCTGCACCCATTAACTGGTCATTTACATTAGGTATATCTCCTAATGCTATCCTTCCCCCTACCCCCTCCCCACAATAGGACCTGGTGTGTGATGTTCCCCTTCCTGTGTCCAAGTGATCTCATTGTTCAATTCCCATCTATGAGTGAGAACATGCGGTATTTGGTTTTCTGATCTTGCGATAGTTTGCTGAGAATGATGGTTTCCAGCTGCATCCATGTCCCTACAAAGGACACAAACTCATCCTTTTTTATGGC
>NW_012101965.1:3229214-3242378 GCF_000951045.1 Mandrillus leucophaeus
GATGGTGACGAACTGATGGGGTTTTGGTGTGGGTGTCCTTTCTGTTTGTTAGTTTTCCTTCTAACAGTCAGGACCCTCAGCTGTAGGTCTGTTGGTGTTTGCTTGAGGTCCACTCCAGACCCCGTTTGCCTGGGTATCAGCAGCAGAGTCTGCAGAAGATAGAATATTGCTGAACAGCGAGTGTTGCTGTCTGATTCTTGCTCTGGAAGCTTCGTCTCAGGGGTGTACCCCAGTGTGTGAGGTGTGAGGTATCGGTCTGCACCTAATGGGGGATGTCTCCCTGTTAGGCTACTCAGGGATCAGGGACCCACTTGAGCAGGCAGTCTGTCAGTTCTCCGATCTCAACCTCTGTGCTGGGAGAGCCACCACTCTCTTCAAAGCTGTCAGACAGGGACATTTACCTCTGCCAAGGTTTTTGCTGCTTTTGTTTAGCTATGCCCTGTCCCCAGAGGAGGAGTCTACAGAGGCAGGCTGGCCTCCTTGAGCTGTGGTGGGCTCCACCCAATTCTAGCTTCCCAGAGGCTTTGTTTACCTACTTAAGCCTCAGCAATGGTGGGCGCCCCTCCCCGACCCTCACTGCTGCCTTGCAGTTAGATCTCAGACTGCTGTGCTAGCAATGAGGGAGGCTCCTTGGGCGTGGGTCCCTCTGGGCCAGGTGTGGGATATAATCTCCTGGTGTGCCATTTGCTAAGACTCTCCTTGGTAAAGTGCAGTATTAGGGTGGGAGTTACCCGATTTTCCAGGTGTTGTGTGTCTCAATTTCCTTTGGCTAGGAAAAGGAATTCCCTTCCCCCTTGCACTTCCCAGGTGAGGCTATGCCTCGCCCTGCTTCAGCTCTCGCTGGTTGGGGTGCACCTGCGGACCAGCACCAACTGTCCTACATGCCCCAGTGAGATGAACCTGTTACCTCAGTCGAAAATGCAGAAATCACCCATCTTCTGTGTCACTCACGCTGGGAGCTGGAGGCTGGAGCTGTTCCTATTCAGCTATCTTGGGCCAACCCTTTATTCTTAAATATCTTTTTCTCCATTGGTTTCTGTATCAGTCAAGGCTCAGTGGCAAAAAATAGAAACCAGCAGAGTATTTTCAAGCAGAGGAGGTTTTAAAGGCTTTTTACATTGTTGAAAGCACTGAAAGAGCTGGCTCTTGATGGGGCCTTCAGGAATGACTCCAAGATCACAGCAGATCTGACCCACCGGGGAGTTACTACTGCTCATACATCAGGAAGATGAGAATTCAGGTGACTTCCCCTGGCTGGAACCGCTGACTTCAGCAACATAATTGCCTTAACTGAGATCCAGAGGTCAGGAAGCTACCACAACTAAACCTTCTGCTAGAGTCACACAAGAAAAACATGGATTTCCAGCCCTGCGCCTCTTGTTCCCCATGAAGCTAATGCCTGGATGCAGAATCCCCTTTCCCAAAGTCCAACAACTCCATGACCTTACCTGCCAGCAGAAGTGACCAGAAGTGCTATCTATATCTTCTCTCGAGTCTCATTCAAAAGCATGTGATTCACAGGGTCTAAACCACATCCACACCCTCCAGCTGCAAAGGAATCCAGGGAATATAGATTTCAACTCTCCAGCCTCTATAGTATAGAAAGACATTCCAGACACAGGTGGAATGGATATTGAGCAAGTCATTGCACAGTACTTCACAGCTCCTGGGTCCTGCTGCTTACCTGTCCTCTCCTTGCCTCAATTCTGTCTTCTTCATCTGAGCCTCCCTTCTCTTTCCAGCACTCTACTTCATCCAATACAATTTGGCCCTTAACCATTTTCTCTTTCCTCTTAAACAGACTTGCACAGCGAATGATCTCCTACTCCAATGCAGATAATCATGAATTCTAATTCCCAGCCCTGCCTGACCTCCCTGCTCCGTTAAGGTGGTTCTGTTGGTCCACCTGCCTGTCAGGTGTAACAACGGGCACACCCTGCTAGCACTTCCCACTCAACCTGAGATTCACCTTATCATTTACACCCCCAAAATCAGCTCCACCTTTTGACATCCCCATCTTTCATCCCACCACCATTTCTCTCATCCATGCTTAAAACATCAGCAATCATTCTTCTTAAAATTTTCTATTGCACACGCAGTCTCCAAGTTTCATGGTGAGGAAGCTTCTTCTAAACTGATTCTATCCTGTTTTTCGCTGCTCCTTGCAGCAGCACACTACAGCTGAAACACCTCTTGCTTCAGAAGGTTCAAACAGTCTCACGGGTGGATCACTTGAGGTCAAGGGTTCAAGACCAGCCCGGTCAACATGGGGAAACCCTATCTCCACTAAAAAAATACAAAAATTAGCTGGGCGTGGTGGCCGGCACCTGTAATCCCAGTTACTTGAGAGGCTGAGGTAGGAAAATCCCTTAAACCAGGAGGCAGAGGTTGTCAGCTAAGATTGCACTACTGCATTCCAGCCTGGGTGACAGAGCGAGACTTCATCTCAAACAAACAAACAAACAAAAAACCCCTCAGCCAGCAGCAGTGGCTCAAGCCTGTAGTCCCAGCACTTTGGGAGGCCAAGGCAGGAGGGTTTCTTGAGCTTAGCAGTTCAAAACCAGCCTGGAAAACGAAGTAAGACCCTGTGTTGATGATAGATAGATAGATAGATAGATAGATAGATAGATAGATAGATAGATAGATAGATGATAGATAATAGATTAGACAGATAGATTAGATAGATGATAGATGATAGATTAGATAGAATAAGATAGATAGATAGAGAGATAGGGAGAGAGAGAGATAGTAGATAGATAGATGATAGATAGATAGAT
This sequence comes from Mandrillus leucophaeus, assembly GCF_000951045.1. Taxonomy (NCBI): domain Eukaryota; kingdom Metazoa; phylum Chordata; class Mammalia; order Primates; family Cercopithecidae; genus Mandrillus; species Mandrillus leucophaeus. The sequence continues at coordinate 3,231,992 of NW_012101965.1, forward strand.
AGATAGATAGATAGATAGATAGATAGATAGATAGATAGATGATAGACAGGAGATAGATGATAGATAGATAGATAGATAGATAGATAGATAGATAGATAGATAGATAGATAGATGATAGACAGATAGATACTCAGCCTCGGTTGCCTTCTTGCTTTGAAGGATCACTCAATTCAAACGCCACACAGGCCATCATGTGAGGAAAGCAACAGTGTCACTTAGACTTTGAGCTTTCCTCTGCCTCATTTCTGAGTTTTCCTGTTATAGGATCATGCATGAGTGATCCCCACTCAAATCCTTAAGACATGAGAAAGATCCACCCCCAAACTCCCAGTTCTACCTGGAAGTTTCCTGACTATAGTTTTCCTGTTATCTACCTTCTGCCACCTGTATTTCTCTGTATCAATAGGAGAATATCAGAAATATGGGACAGAGATATCTGAAGCCTGAACAAATACACACTCATATGTTAGGTCTCACTCTGTCACCCAGACTGGAGTGCAGTAGCATAATCACAGCTCACTGCAGCCTTGACCTCCTGGGCTCAGGTGATCCTCCCACCGCAGCCTCCCAGGCAGCTGGGACTACAGGCTTTGCTCCACCACACACAGCTAATTTTTTGTAATTTTTGTAGAGACGAAATTTTACCAGGTTGCCCAAGTTGTTCTCGAACTGCTGAGCTCAAGCAATTCACCCACCTCAGCCACCCAAACTGCTGGGATTACAGACATGAGCCGCTGCATCCGGCTGCTGGCCACTTCTTATGAAATATATTTTGAGACAGTGTCTCACTGTGTTGCTCAGGCTGGAGTGCAGTGGTGCAATCATAGCTCACTGCAGCCTTGAACTCCTGGCCTCAAACAATCCTCCTGCCTCTGCCTCCCAAAGTGCTGGGATTACAGGCATGAGTCACCACAGTCTGATCAAACTCTTACCATCTAATGCATGGACACTGCTCAAAACCTTTTGTTGTTTCCCCATAGCTTTCAGCTCATGGAGGCCTTTAAAAGGAAATTCATTGGTCGGGCTCACGCCTGTAATCCCAACACTTTGGGAGACCAAAGCGGACAGATCACAAGGTCAGGAGAACGAGGCCATCCTGGTCAACATGGTGAAATCCCGTCTCTACTGAAAATACAAAAATTAGCTGTACATGGTGGCAGAGGCCTGTAATCCCAGCTACTTGGGAGCCTGAGGCAGGAGAATCGCTTGAACAAGTGAGTCAGAGGTTCCAGTGAGCTGAGATCGCACCACTCTGTACTCCAGAGCAAGACTCCGTCTCAAAAAAAAAAAAAAAGGCGATCCATCAACTGATTTGGACTCAAGGTAGATGAACACTTGTGACCTAAACAAAGAAAAAGGAAAATATTACATAACATCTAACACTTTCTTCCTTTTGTATTCAACAGAGACCCAAAAAACGCGTGTAAAACTTTTGAATAGTTAGGTTTTTAATGTAAGTCAGTTTCTTTCTCTTATGTGGAGATACGAGTAATAAGAATGTTGTTCAGACTTGTTTTATCTCTAAGCTTTGATGAATTCTGAAGCTTAGTGGTAACTACCTTTGCAAATTTGTATCCTGGCCTAGGGAGTTCTAACAGATTTCCTATATTCGATAGAGAATACAATTATAATAGCTATCATTCGTCGTGTTTACTATGTGCTGAGCACTGTTGCTGTGTACGCACAGCTCCTTTAATCCTATTATGGTTATTATCCTCGGAGACTGAGAGAAGTAAAGAATTCTGTGAATGTTGCACAGCTCCTGAGTACATGGCCAGGGCTACAGCCCAGGTCTGTCTGCCTCCAGAGCCCAAGCTTACAACCACTGCTCCATCTGTGATGTGACGTCCAAAATGAGTTCACTGAAACCCATGTGCTCTGCTGCATATGAAGAGAATTATTGCTTTAGTTTAACAGTCAATTCTTGAAAAAAAGAAAAAAAGGAGCTGGCAGTTTTAATTAAACACAGAGAGACTGAACAAATAAGCAAATACATTGGAGATAATTGGAGTCAGAGTTCTCATTCTCAGGCAGTGTAGTTACAAATATGGAAAGAGGGAAGGCTAAAATAAACCCCATAGTGTTGAACTGGCTTTGCAGGTATTGATGTGAATGCACAGTTTCTGACAGATTTCTGTGTGTACATATGTGTATGCGTGCATTTATCTCTAAGCTCTGTCTACTGAGAGGGCCTAGAAGCAATGACAATCCCTAGTAGCAAACATACCTAGGGTCTACGTATCAGTTACTGAATACCGTCCTCCACTAAAAGAACCGGGGCTCTTTGGAGAAATGGCTGATGATAGGCTGGGAGCAGGGAAAGTATAAGATGAATTTGGTACATCTGATGTCCCAGAAAGTAAGAAAATGCCCCCAAAATTATGAAAACATGTCAAAATGACAAAGGACCCAGTTTAAAAGGTCTTCTAATGGCTAAATCTAGGACAAATTGAGCACCAAAATAATACTGATAGTCATAGATTGTGACTATTGAATACAAGACAATCTTTGAGGTCATACTGATATAAATTAATACATGAATTAAAAAAGAGAAGAAGGAAAAGATCTAATTCACAATTAAATTCCAGGTAATAAATATAGAAAGAATGATGGAGTTTTAAAACTACATTTTGCAATTACACTAATAATTGATTTAGGCAATAATCATCAATGAATTCAACAAATGAGTGAGTGAAAATTTGATGAGAAACAGCATGTGTATGCTGTCTTTCCACAAAATACCTGACCTTTATTTATTCAAAAAGTACAAAATACTTATCAATTAACTTTGAAGTAGAGGAACCTGGCAAATATCATCTTAACCAATGGATAAATGTTAACCCTAGTCCTAGTCATGGGACAAAGACACGTGTGTGCCTCCTCATATAATACACTGATAAATCATGGCATTTTGGTGTTCTGCCAAAAATGCATAACCTGAATTTGATGACAAGGAGACATCAGACAATCCCAGAGTAAAGAGCATTTTATAAAGTAACAGGCTTGTACTCTTCAAAAATGTTAAAGCTATGAAAGATAAAGAAAGACAGATATTTCCAGATCAAAAGTGATCTCAACAACAATGTAAGATCTACTATGACGGACACTCCTAGGTTGGCTCCTTTGCCTGTAAAAGACAATATTGGAACAATAGGCAAAACCAATGGGGGTCTGTGAATTAATTGGTAATATATTAATGTTAATATTCTGATACTCAGTTGTACTCTCAATAGGTGGGAGACTGCTCTTGTTAGGAACTACAGACTGAAGTTTTTTTGTTTTTGTTGTTGTTGCTGTTGTTGTTGAGACAGAGTTTTGCTCTTGTTGCCCAGGCTGGAGTGCCGTGGCGCGATTTTGCTCACTGCAACCTCTGCCTCCTGGGTTCAAGCGATTCTCCTGCCTCAGCCTCCCGAGTAGCTGGGATTATAGACGTGTGCCACCATGCCCAGCTAACTTTGTATTTTTAGTACAAACAGGGTTTCTCCGTGTTGGTCAGGCTGGTCTTGAACTCTCGACCTCAGGTGATCTGCCCACCTCAGCCTCCCAGAGTGTTGGGATTACAGGTGTGAGCCACTGCGCCTGGCCTTAATTTTACTTTAAGTTCTGGGCTACACGTGCAGAACATGCAGGTTTGTTACACAGGTAAACACAAGACTGAAGTATTATGGGATATCAGGGTATGTCTGTAATCCTCAAATAACTTAGGGGCGAATATATGTAATATACATATAATATATAACTTATATGTATGTGTATATATGCACACGAGGCAAACATAAAAAGTTAACAACTGGCAAATTTGTGTAAAGGATATATGGGAATTCCTTGTGTTGTTCCTAATAATTTTTCTATTAATTTGAAGTTACTTCAAAATACAAAGATTTGAAGAAACCATATGTACACAAGTTTGGCATGATCTCTGTTCCTTCTGCCTGCCATTAACACAAAAAATATAACGACAATTATGACAGTTTAAGGAATCTAGTCACAGCTGTGCCATAAACCAGAGCTGTGACATTCAGCAGGCCAAACATAACAATGGTATCTGTCTATTGAAGTCTTAGTCTTTGTGGAAACAGTGCCCAAATCACTTTATAAACATTACACCATCCTCCCAACACAGCTAGGAGGCTCAGGGCGCTAAGCACCTTATCCAGGGCCACACACAGTTATTAAGGGGCAGGGGCAGGCTATGAATTAAGGCCAATCTCATGCACTGCTCAGGCTAACTGCCACTCTGTTATACTACTTTGTAAAAAGACCAAATTGCCCTAGATGACTGCTAATGCTGCTTTTGGCATAAAGGTTCTGTAAGATGTATTGTCAGGTTTCCTTTCTGGAAACTGTGATTCATTTGGTATGGTAGGCAAGGGAGGGCTTGAGATTCTATGTATTGTTGCTTAATATTTTTTTTTTTTTAGAGACAAAGTCTCACTCTGTTGCCCCAGGCGGGAGTACAGTGGCACAATCATAGCTCACCGCAGCCTCCCAAGTAGCCGGGACCACAGGTGTGCACCACCACACTGGCAGATTTTTTTTTATTTTTGTAGAGACAGGAGTCTCCCTGCGTTGCCCAGACTGGTCTCAAACTCCTGGCTCAAGAGATCCTCCTGCCTCGGCCTCCTAAAGTCTTGGGATTACAGGCGTGATTCACCACGTCTGGCCTGAGATTGTATATTTTAACAGTTGTCACAGCTGATTCCTGGAATCAGGCCTCTCACCTGCTGTCGTCATGTGTGTGTGAAGCTTCGGCTAGGACTAGTTTGTTGAGGTGACATATGAACTCCTCACCTGCTATTTTCTCTTAATCTGCGTGTAGATGACCAGTGTCGTCTTCTTAGCTGTGTTTTGTCACACAGCAGCACTTCTAGTTCTAAAACATCAGCATCGCTATCTTAAGAGGGAACCAGGAAATGGTTTTCTTCATCACTTACACGCAGTGACCTCGCATCCCTGTTTGCTTAGAACAGTCCCCCGTTATGCCAGCTCTCCTGCAATAAGTATTGATAGCATCCCCTTTTATTCTTCAAAGGGTCTCTGTTTGGATTATACTAGGCTGCTGGAACCCCCCTCCTGATGCTAGCTGTCCCCGCCTCCCGGGGGCTGTCTGTCTCCTATGCACCTTCCGATTTGTTTCCATCTCTAGTCAGCAGATCACTGACCAGACCATGGCGAACTTTGTGCCCAAGACTTAAAAGAACCACCAGACCGTGAGAGCCATTTATAGCCTCACTAAGCACCAGTACAGAACTGCCTGCACACTGAAGTAGCTTCATGCATTCTCTCCCTCTTAAAATCACATACACGTCGATATTGCTCTTCATGTGAAATTTTCAAGCCCAGTTGTTTCGTTGTCAAAGACAGTGCATGCTTGTTTATGTAAAGCCTAAGCACCTTATACTGATGGCTTCTCTCTGTGTCATAATCGTTTGACTGTGAAATATAATTCTCTGTAATCTTGCAGCTCAGACAGGTTCTCAGTCTGTGCCCTCATCCTCTCCTGATAGTGACATCATCACTCAGATGGAAGTGACAAAGGTTGTCATGACAAAACAAACAGGCTTTGCTGGCAGAGGCTTTTGTACGTGGGTGTGTGTCCTCTGAGTCTTTGGCTCTCATGGCTGATGAAATCGGCCAGTCTGACATCCTGGAAAGAACAATAAAATTAAAACATCACAGGCAACATGTTGAGATGTTTTAAAAAATACGTGAAGGCAAGAAAGTCAGGAAAACAAGATCCTTATTCATGCTTCTTGAGCCTGAGGAATCCAGATGTTTAATTATATAACATTTTCTTCCAATTCAAGATACAAGCTCTACTGGTAAAACTGAGCTCTGCCAAAGAATATGATTTTTTCCTTCTGTTCCTTATCCCCATTTAATTTTTCTGTGAATCAAAATGTGACATGAACCATTTAAGTAATCAGAGAGTCAATAATATAATGAATAATAACTACCATTTGTTAAGGACCTACCCTGCGCCAGACCCGGGGACTTTGTATGAATCATTTTGAGTCCTTACAACCGATGGTAGAGTTAAGTATCATTATTCCTATGTATGTTAGAGATGAAGAAATTGAGAACTGGAAGTAATTAAGGTGGGTTAGTGCCAGCGCTAGGATTTAAATCCATGTCTCCAAATCCTGGGCTTTGGGCTTATTTTTGTAGAGACAGGAGTCTCTAAAAAAGACCCAGGCTCTAAAGCCTGCGTTCCGTCTACCAAGCACAGTGGAAGGAGGGTTACACACGTATGCTCCATAGCTAATCCTCACTATTTGCGCTTGACGTTTTAGGGATGGGTTGGAAAGAGAATGTAAAAAAAAAAAAAAAGAAAAATGATTTGGATACCAAGGGAGACGTACACTCCCGCATTCACCTCAGCCCTGAGATCGCTTAATGAATAAAGCCAGCACAGAAAATCAGCAGGCATGGGCTATAAATATTAACTTTGTTCCTCATTTTGTTCTCCCATGCTGTTCCCATGGAGACATAGCTCCTCCATGTATCTGGAATTCAGGCTGCCCAAGGGACATGACCGAGAGCTGCGAGAGAGGCCCGGTGGAGAGACAAGTGCTGTGTAAAGCCTCCAAGCCCTGTGCCAGCGGACTCCTTCCTCTTCCTTCTCACTCTCTTTTTCCCTTTCCCATTTTCATTAGAACTGGACCATCAGCTGGATTTTGTAATGAGATATACACTCAAAAAACTACTTCTCCATTTGCAAACATTTTCAAGGTGAGAAAGAAACCTCTACAGGGACCAGCCATTTGTAGGCAGCGGGCAGCAGCCATGGCTCTCAGCAAGGCAGTTCTCTCAGGGCTAGGACACATTTCTAATCTGGCAGACATCACTGATACCCACGGGGTCTAATTAGGCCTTCCACACCCATGCTTGGCACTTTCTTAATTAAAACATTTATGCTGCTATTTTAACATTGAGATATATTCGATTTCCCATAAGCAATAGGGATTTCTGAAAAACAGAAATCGTCTTCAAATAAAACACTGATCCTGTGTGCCCCCACATGCTGCCTCGCATTCTACCCCAAATGGGGGTTATTAATTTGGCCAGTCTGGCACTATTTTATTCCTTATTTCTAAAGATAGATATTGGAAAAAATGTTTTAAACTTAGGTCAAAAAAATCTTAGGCTGTCTCTCAAAAGGTCAATACTCAGAGTAGAAAAAACTTCCAATAGAAAATGCAATGGCTGTGCTACTTGGGAGGCTGAGGCAGGAGGATCACTTAAGCCCAGGAGTTCCAGGCCAGCCTGGGCAACATAGCAAGATTCCATCTCTACAACATTTTTTTTTTTAATTAGCCAAGCATGGTGCTGCAAACCTGTGGTCCCAGCTGCTTGGGAGGCAGAGGCGGGAGGATCACTGGAGTCCAGAGGTTGAGGTTCCAGTGAGCTGTGTTGGCTCCAGCCTGGGTGACAGAGTGAGACCTTATCTCAAAAAATTAATTAATTAATTAGCTAACTAATTAATTAATTAAAGGGAATATATTTAGGATATTCTCTTCTAACACATTAAAGTGCCTGGCACAAAATAACAAAACAAAACTCGGCTCTCCTTCCCTCAGGGACGGTAACTGAACTTCTATGAGAAAGTTCCACCAACTTCATAATTTGATATTGCAGCTCCATGGGCTTGGAAGTCTCCTCACCACAAGCTGACTGAGCGATTCTGTGGAAAAGCTGGCACACGCTGTTCACTGTGAAGCTCTCTCCCTCCGCCAGATACTGCCTTCCGGCCTCCCTCGGAGCCCTAATCCTATTCAAGGCCACAGAAAACAGGTTTAAACAAAACACAGCCAGCAGAGACATCCTAACCTTCATTTTAACACTGGACATTTTCTGAACATAACCTATAATCTTTGTTAAGTACTGTATGCCCTCGACATGGCTCCTCTGACACTGAGACTTATCCTCTCTGGAAATGTATAACAAAGGGTAGAATGAGAAAGAGAATATAAATGGACTAAGTCTGCTATCCAAGCTTTCAACCTAAATGAAAATCAATCAAGCCTCCGCAGTAACATCAGGCAACACTGGCCATGTTGAATCATGTGCTATGTAAACATGGATTTTTTCAAAGACCAGAGCTGTACTATCCAGAGGTCACATAATACTTTTTTTTTTTTTCTTTCTTGAGACAGGGTCTTGCTCTGTATCCCAGCCTAGAGTGCAGTGGCATAATCTCAGCTCACTGTAGCCTCAACCTCTCGGGTTCAATATGGGTTTTGCCTCATTGCCCAGGCTAGTCTTGAACTCCTGACCTCAAGGGATCCACCCATTTTGGCCTCCCAAAGTGCTGGGATTACAGGTGTGAGCCACCATGCCAGCCCTGTAAGACTTTTAAATAAATGCAGTAGTGTAGTTATAGTCATTAAGAGGATCTCAAAGTACCAAAAGCCAATCCAGTATGGGCTCTAATAGTTCTCAGCAGTTCGGTAATGTGGCTTGTTGTCAGCTGGAGTATATTTTGCTTTCTGAGGGTTATTTCAAATGAAGAATCTGTGTCCTTTATTCCTGCAACCATGTCATCATCATCATACGCGCTTCCTTCTCTTCTCTCCTCTTTCTTGTACTTCTTGTCTTTCTCTTCCTCCTCCTCCTTTTCCTCATCTACCTCAATTTTATTTTTTTATTTGTTTAGAGACTTGGTCTCACTCTGTCACTCAGGCTGGAGTGCAGCGGTGTGATCATGGCTTCTTTGCAGCCTGGAACCCCTGGGCTCAAACGACCTCCCCGCCCCAGCCTCCCAAGTAGCTAAAGCTACAGGCACATGCCACCATGCCTGGCTATCTTTTTAATTTTTATTTTTGTAGAGACGGCGGGCAGTGGGGGCGGCAGTGGGAGTTGGGGTTAGGAAAGATGTCTTTCCATCTTGTCCAGCCTGGTCTCCCAACACCTGGGCTCAAGCTAGCCTCCTGCCTTGGCCTCCCAAAGCACTGGGATTATAGCTTGAGCCACTGCCCTTGGCCTTTAGATTGCATTAAACTCCTTTATACCATGTAGTTAGTACCTATTAGTTGTAGTTTGTGGCATTGTACCATTTGCCCACTATTTATCCCTCCCTTTTTATACCCTCTCATAAATTAATACCTTGTTCAGACTTTCTGCAAGTTAATTAAAAACAATAGCTTACATTACTATAAATGTTAAATCTTATTTCAGAACGCAAAAGGCTTGCTGCATGGCATCTAGCGCAAGTCAAAACATTTTCAGACTTTACTGCAAAAGCAATTTTTAAAAATCCAAAAAGAAAGTGAACCTCTTATGGAGCGATTAAGACACAATACATTTCACCTCAAAAGAAAATGCAAGCTTTTGTTCACTAAGGACTTCAACATAAGGTTTAAAAACTTCAAATGTTTTGACAGTCAGGGAATGATTTTATGAGGACGTGAAAAGCTTTTTCTTTTAATTCTCACTGGTGATTATCACTGCATCTGGAACCAGTCACACGGATCCAAGTGAGGCTAAAGCTGGAATCAAACTGGCAGAGATAAGCACCCAATAGGTTGCTGAAGCAGTAAGACTGCTGCTGCCACTATGTCGTGATTAAGAGGATCTGGAGTTCTGACTGCACCACTTAATAGACTCTCTGCTAACTTCTCTGTTCCTTAATTCTCATTTGAAAAATGAGTATAGTAATAGTACCAACCTTCTAGTGTGAATAAGGACTAAGCGAGATAAGATGTGGAAAACACTTACAATAGTTCTTGAAATAAATATTAGCTATTATTATTGTTGTTATTGCTACTCCTCTATTATTAGAACAACAAAAGGAAGACTGAAGCTGTTATGCTCTGCCTGGGGACATAGTATTTGAATTTGTGGGAGTGTTTTTGCAAGGATCATTAGCTTGGGTAAAGAGTGCATACCTAATTGTCTTGCCTAGGATTTTACTGTATCTATTTATTTATTTATTTATTTTTTAGGGACTGGGTCTCACTCTGTTGCGCAGGCTAGAATGCAGTGGCTATTCACAGGCATGGTCGTAGCGCATTGCAGCCTCAGACTCCTGGCCTCAAGCGATCCTCCTGCTTAGGTCTCCCAAGTAGCTGGGACTACAGGTGCATGCCACTGTGCCTGGCTTTGCCTAGAATTTTAAAAGACAAAGTAATTTTTACCTTTTTGTACTGTGACATATAACACAAATGCAGAAACATAGGTAAAATATAAATTACAGTTTTGTTTTGAAGTTACCACCTGAATTAATTAAGATAATGTAGATTTTAAGCCTACATTAACATGGGTATTAACCCATGTTAATACCTCCTATGTCAGAGACAATTTCACTAGAACCTCGAAAAGCCTTCACATGCCCTTCCCAAAACACAAATTCCTGCCTTCTTAAAAGTTACCACTATTTTTTTTTTTT
>NW_012101965.1:3242428-3243505 GCF_000951045.1 Mandrillus leucophaeus
AGGGAGGCTTGACTCACCTACAGATACTGCACAAGTCCTTTAAACTTCTATTGTTGTTATTAATTCCTTTTGTGTTTAGTCACTTTATTGGCTACTCCTACAATTTATAATAATAGTAATGATAATAGTGGTTGTGGAGGTAATAGTACTAGTTATAGTGGTAGTATTATCCCTATATTATTATTATTATTATTATTTTGAGACAGGGTCTCACTCTGTTGCCCCGGCTGGAGTACAGTGGTGCAATCTCGGCTCACTGCAACCTCCGCCTCCCGGGTTCAAGTGATTTTCATGCCTCAGCCTCCCAAGTAGCTGGCATTACAGGTACCCGCCACCATGCCCGGCTAATTTCTGTATTTTTAGTAGAGACAGGGTTTCACCACATTGGCCAGGCTGGTCTCAAATGCCCACCTCAGCCTCCCAAAGTGCTGGGATTACAGGTGTGAGCCACTGGGCCGGGCCAGTATTACCACCTATATTATATTGACGGGTTACTCTGTGCCAGACACTATATTAAGTGCTTTACATGGATTGTTTAATTCTTATATATGTATGAATTTAGAACTTTTTGGATTTTAGTTAGGTAATATATTGCATATACTATATAGCATGGAACTCAATCAGCAGGGTCTAGGTAACAACTTGTAATCAAGTAAATGTGTATATTTTCAGTGAAATGTGTGACTACACTAAATTACATAGAAACTACAAGTAGCCTCAAATCATTTCAGATAAGGTCTGTGACCAAATGAATCTAGGTACGGTTGGATTTTGGCACAAAAAGCCTTAGAAAGAAACCTGCAGTTTTTAGAGAATTTTCTGTTTTGGATCCACAGGTAAGGAACTGTGAACCCACAGCATAATTATTTCACAGATGATACAATTAAGACCACAAAAAGAGCAGTAAAGATCAGGAAGTAGCAGTAATCAATCAAGGTTTTTTCCTTTCCATGTGTGTAACCAGTTGTTCAGCACTATTTATTCAAAAAGACTTTCTTTTCCCCATTTAATTGTCTTGGTGACTGCGTCATCTCCAGGCTGTTTATTCTGTTCATTGATCTGTCTGTCCTCACACCA
>NW_012101965.1:3243555-3246802 GCF_000951045.1 Mandrillus leucophaeus
AAAAAAAAATTATTTTGTAGACACAGGATCTTGTTATATCTTCCAGGCTGACCTTCAACTCCCAGTCTCAAGTGATCCTCCTGCCTCAACCTCCCAAAGTGCTGTGATTACATATATAAGCCACTGCACCTGCCCCCAACTTAGATTTCATATAAACAAAGTTACTCTGCTTTTCTGTCCTATCCAATAGTGTTGCAACCAACAAATCCCTTTCACAGTTTTTCACTAGGTACTTAAAACAGGATTCCTCTTTAGACATAAGTGGGGGGAAAACACACACACACACACACACACACACACACACACACAAAATTCAAGCTGGGCGCAGTGGCTCACACCTGTAATCCCAACACTTTGGGAGGCAGAGGCAGGTGGATCACCTGAGGTCGGGAGTTCGAGACCAGCCTAGTCAACATGGTGAAACCTGTCTCTACTAAAAATACAAAAAAATTAGCCAGATGTGGTGGCAGGCGCCTGTAATCCCAGCTACTCAGGAAGCTGAGGCAGGAGAAGTGCTTGAACCTGGGAGGCAGAGGTTGCAGTGAGCTGAGATCATGCCAATGCAATCCAGCCTCGGTGACAAGAGCGAGACTCCATCTCAAACAACAACAACAACAACAAAACTCCTCAATTCATGCCCAGGAAAAAATGTTAACCCCCAAAGTTCAAATTCTCGTCAAGTTTCAGCAGATTTTCAACACTAGAAACCGATGACTTTGCATTTCTGTAGAAGTTTCAGTGTTGACTAAGACACAGGTTTCTCATTAAACTTTAATAGTTCTCAAAATTCTGTGGCAGATTTTTTTGCCAAGTTGTTTCCAGTTATTTACTATTTTGTGACGGGGTCTTGCTCTGTCACCCAGGATGGAGTGCAGTGGCACAGTAATGGCTCACTGCAGCTTTGACTTCCCTGGGCTCAAGCGATTCTCCTGCCTCGGCCTCCCGAGGAGCTGGGACTACAAGCGTGTGCTACCATACCTGACTCATTTTTGTGTGTGTGTTTTATGTAGAGATGGGGTCTAGCTATGTTGCCCGGGATGGCTTTAAATTCCTGGGCTCAAGTGATCCGCCTGCCTTGGCTTCCCGAAATGCTGGGATTATAGGTGTTAGTCACCATGCCCAACATAAGTTGTTTCTATTTAAAAGGACTGATTTTAAAAACTAGTCACTTAAAACTGACACACATACAAACACGCACACCCAAACACATTGTGTGGTGTGTGGTCTACAAAATAGTCTCCTTTCCTTCTGAAGGTTTTATGGTGCATTTTTATCATTAACCAGTCTTTTACTATCAAGCTTAAATGGCCTACTGAGACAAACAGTTCTGAGGCCATTCTCCCACCACTGATGAAGACTGGGGGCAGGTATAAGGGATACTATTCATTTAGCCTGTTGAGCTTTCTGGGCAGACTCAGTGACTTTGCCAGCTCTGGCAGGCTTCTTGTGCACTGCTTTGATGATACCCACAGCAACTGTGTGTTTCACTTCATGAACAGCAAAACAACTCGGAGAAGAAGTCAGAGAAGCTGTCAGCACACGTGAGCCTGCTAGGAACCACATCAATGGTGGCAGCATTAGCTGAGTTCAAGAATTTGGGGCCATCTGCCAGCTTCCTCCCGGAACAGCAATCAGTCTCCTTCAAGCTCAGCAAACCTGAGATCGCGCCACGGCACTCCAGCCTGGGTGACAGAGCGAGACTCTGTCTCTTATACACATCTAGATGTGTATAAGAGACAGACGCTATGCTTTGTATAGCAAGTGTAAATGGAATTGTACAGTATGTATTTTCTGTGTCTGGTTTCTTTTGATCAATATTACATTTTAAAATTTCATATTTATTTGTGATGCTCTATTGTATTCCACAGTACGACTATTCCACAGTGGAGCTGGGGTGTAGTGGCAGGCAGATCACTTGAACTTAGGAGTTCAAGACAAGCCTGGGCATCATGGCAAAACCCCGTCTCTACTAAAAATAGAAAAATCAGCTTGGTTGTGGTGGCATGTGCCTGTAGTTCCAGCTACTTGGGGAGCGGAGGCGGGAGGATCGCTTAAACCCAGGAGGTCGAGGCTGCAGTGAGCCGAAATCACACCACTGTACTCCAGCCAGGGTGACAAAATGAGACCCTGTCTCAAAAAAAAAAAAAAAAAAGTACATATTATTTCTGCTCTTAATGGATATTTGTGTTGTTTCCAATTTGGGATTATTGAAAATATTGCTGCTATACACATTCTTGAACACATGTATTTGTGTACACTTACACACACATCTATATAGTTATTAGAGAGACTGGATCTCGCTCTGTTACCCACATTGGAGTGCAGTGATATGATCATAGCTCACTGCAGCCTTGAACTCCTGGGCTCAAGTGATCCTCCTGCCTTAGTAAGAAAGTGATCCTACACTTTCTTAGTACCACTGTGTGCTACCATGCTGGCCAATTGTCTTTATTTCTTGTAGTTATGATGTCTCGCTATGCTGCCCAAGTTGGTCTCAAACTCCTGATTTCAAGTGATCCTCTAGCCTTGGCCCCCCAAAACACTGGAATTACAAGTGTGAGCCACCGGGCCCATTCAACTTACACATATCTTATATCCTGGGAGTGGAAATGTTTGACGACAAGAATACAAATGTTCAAACGTAGTTGACAATGCCAAGGCATTTTCTAAGATAAATTTACCAATTTATATTCTAACCAGCAGTGATGAGACGTCCACATTCCCATCCCGGTCTTATTAAACTTTTTAATTTTGGCCATTTCAGTGGGTATAGAGTGGTATCTCATTGCATTTCCTTGGTTACTAATGAGATGAAGCACTTTTTCGATTTTTAATTGGCCATTTGGATATTCATGTCTCTTGCTAATTTTTCTTGGTTTTCTCCCCACTTTTTTTTTTTTTGTTTTTTGATATGTAATACATGGCCTTTAAAATCTGGCCTTCCAACTTAGATTTCTTTCTTTTGTTTTGTTTTGTTTTGTTTTCTTTTTTTTTTTTTTTTCTTTTGAGACGGGGTCTTACTCTGTTGCTCATTCTAGAGTGCAGTAATGTGATCATGACTCACTGCAGGATCGACCTCCTGGGCTCATCTTTCCACCTCAGCTTTCTGAATAGCTGGGACTACATGCATGTGCCAGCATGCCTGGCTATTTAAAAAAAAATTATTTTGTAGACACAGGATCTTGTTATATCTTCCAGGCTGACCTTCAACTCCCAGTCTCAAGTGATCCTCCTGCCTCAACCTCCC
>NW_012101965.1:3246852-3247436 GCF_000951045.1 Mandrillus leucophaeus
GGTGTACAGTGAAATCTGAAATCAGGTGGCAGCAGTATGTTTTTCTTTTTGTTTTGGCTCTTCTAGATTCACTGCATTTTCATATAAGTGTTCAAATCAACTTGACAATTTCCACAAGAAATGTATTAGCTGCTTTTGGATGATATGATGGTGTGCCTGGAAAACCCTAGAAAATGATAAAATTAATTCAAACAATTGAACAGAATAGTAGAATATAACAACAGTATGTGGAGATCAGTAACTTTCACATGCACAGGAAGTAACCATCTAGAGACAGAATGACGGAGAAAATCCTCATTATAATAGCAACAAACAAGATAAAATATTAGGGATACATTTAATAAGAAATGTGCAAATCTATATGAGGAAAACTTTAAAACTCTGCTAAAAGAGACAAAATTAACTTTGACAAAAGAAAGGACATCTCATATTTTGATAGGATGGCTTACCATCATAAAGATGTCAGTTTTCCCTAAATTAATTTGTAAATTTAACTTAGTCTCCACCCCCGCTTCAAATTCTAACTTTTTTTCATGAAGCTAGGCAAGTTGATACTTAACTTCATATGAAAAAATAAACATGTA
>NW_012101965.1:3247486-3253123 GCF_000951045.1 Mandrillus leucophaeus
AAAAAAAAAAAAAAAAAAAATGGTGTTTACTGTAGATTTTTGTAAATAGCCTTTATCAGATAAAGGAAATTCTTTTCTAGTACCAGTCTCCTAAGAGTTTCTATGATGAATTGATGGTGTATTATTCTAAGAGCCTGGAAGACACAGGCCTTGAACTCATAAAGATCTATGAAAATAAAACAGAGGTCTGTGTAAGTATGTGAAAGAAGGTACCTTTTTACTTTGTCCTTAGTTGAAAATGGAATAGACTATAGATCACAAAATATCTATTCTTTTTTTTAGAGACAAGGTCTCACGCTGTTGCCTAGGCTGGAGTGCAGTGGTGCAATCATAGCTCACTGCATCCTTAACCTCCTGGGCTGTAGCTAGGACTACCAGTGTGCACCACTGCACCCAGCTTATCTGTAAATGTTTTGTAGAGGTGGGGTCTTGCTATGCTGCCCAGGTTCAAAATACCTATTTAAACTGAACAAGTTGAGCAAAAGAGACTCTAGGTACCAGTTATCTGTTTTCCTATTATAAAAGTGACATTAAAAAGAACATAGTGTTTTTTAAAGCCTTCAAGCTACAATATCTTGATAGGATTTTGGTTGTTTTTGTCCTGATACTAATTTCTAGTAATGAGAATGGTTAAAGGAAATGAGAAAGCTAACCATAGCAAACACCACCACTACCATGTCTCCAAATCTCCAGAAGGTGGAGGCAGTGAGCCACTGAGATTTCAGACCAACGGGTTTTTCTGCCTTCAAAGGCCAGTAACCAAGCTGAATCGTGCGGAGAAGTTGGCCTATCTAGCCATTTTATCCTCTTTCAATTATTTAATGTGTAGCACTCCCAGGCAGAAATAGTCCTTCCTAAAGCAGTGGAAGGGTGCTTCTTCCCTGGTTTTGATCTCACTGGTCTACAATGCTTAGATAGGGCCACTCAATCCATGTAAATATAAAAATATCTGCCAGGCACGGTAGCTTACACCTGTAATCCCAGCGCTTTGGGAGGCTGAGGCCAGCGGATCACGACATCAGAAGTTTTAGACCAGCCTGGCCAACATCGTGAAACCCCGTCTCTACTAAAAATACAAAAATTAGCCGGGTGTGGTGGTGCACGCCTGTAGTCCCAGCTACTCAGGAGGCTGAGGCAGAAGAATCACTTGAACCTGGGAGGTGGAGGTTGCAGTCAGCCAAGATCATGCCACTGCACTCCAACCTGGGCGACAAAGTGAGACTCCATCTCCAAAATAAATAAATAAATAGATAGATAAATAAAAATAACTGGAAGGGCTCTTCACTTTGGACGAATGGCAACAGGATTCATTTGAAACAATTAACCTCACACCATTGAATGAACGAGTAAACATGTAAATGCACTGCTATACAATTGCCTCAGTCTGCTCAGGCTGCCATTACAGAATGCTATGGACTGGGTGGTTTAAATAATAGAAATTTATTTTCTCACAGTTCTGGAGACTGGGAAGGCCAAGATCAAGGTGCCAACTGATTCAGTTCCTGATGACGGCTCTTTTCCGGACTTGCAGATTGCCCCCTTCTCACTGTGTGCTCACATGTCAGAGAGTGAAAGAGAGCAAGCTCTCCGTGTTGCTTCTTATAAGGATACCAATCCCATCATTAGTGTCACACCCTCATGACCCCACCTAACCCTAATTACCTCTCAAAGGCCCCATCTCAAAATACCCTCACATCAGGGTTTGGGGTTTCAACTTATGAATTTGGAGAGGGGAGCATAAGTGTTCACTCTGTAAAACAACATCTAACTGCAAAGATGTATACTGGGTTGCTCAGGAAGGAGCTGGCAAAGCTCTTAGCTGTAATCAAGATAATTGATGTATTTCTGGTCCTGTGGGGATTCTTTTCTTCCCTGATTCTCTGCTGTGCATCTGAGCCTTTTTCTGTCTTCTGCCATCTGTCCTGAACCTGGAGAATTCCTTTATCAAGTTTCTTATCCCTTATAACAAAAAGTTTTTAATCTTCTGTCTCCCTACTCTCAGATATCACTTTAAAGTAGAATTTTAATCACACTGTGGCTAAGTGGGTTTACTTATTCCAGAAACTTTGCAAAATCCAAACCACCTACTTTCCTTGTTTTTCTTGGTCAATAACTTTTATAGCTTTTGTTATGGCTCGTTTTTCACTGGATATCGAAGTCCACATAATCGTAATCCTTGGTCATGACTCTTTTTTTTTTTTTTTTTTTCCAGATGGAGTCTCACTGTATGGCCTAGGCTGGAGTGCAGTGACATGATCTCAGCTTCACTGCAACCTCTGCCTCCTAGCTTCAAGTGATTTTCCTGCCTCAGCATCCCAAGTAGCTAGGATTACAGTTGTGTGCCACCACCTCAGCTAATTTTTGTATTTTTAGTAGAGATGGGGGTTTCACCATGTTGGCCAGGCTGGTCTCGAACTCCTGGCCTCAGTTGATCTGCTTGCCTCGGCCTCCCAAGGTGCTGGAATTGCAGGTGTGAGCCACTGCACCCGGCCAACTCACTTTTATCATTGGCTTATGAATGTCCATTTCTTCCCCTCTCTCTCCCCTCATCTTTGTATTATTATTATATAATAAGCAACCATGAATCCATCTCTCATTATAAACACTAAGA
Source organism: Mandrillus leucophaeus (assembly GCF_000951045.1). Lineage (NCBI taxonomy): Eukaryota > Metazoa > Chordata > Mammalia > Primates > Cercopithecidae > Mandrillus > Mandrillus leucophaeus. The sequence continues at coordinate 3,250,098 of NW_012101965.1, forward strand.
GTTTGACAGTATCTTACATTTACTCATGTTCTTTCTTCTTCTCTTTTCTTGCCTTCCTGAGGTACCAGAATCCAAAGACCAGCATCCATCAATCTGTTGCTTTCTTTCTATGCAGTTTCTTCACTCAACTGTATGAATTTCTAAAAAATGTACTTTTCCATTTTATGAAAAGGACAGCAGGTTTTATGTAAGTATGTTGAGACTTTTTAAAGTTCATATTGATAAGATTCATCCATATTGTTGCATGTTGCTATATTTCATTCATTTTGGTTGCTTTTTTCAAGGCTGCAGTGAGCTGTGATAGTGCACACCACTCCAGCCTGGGTGACAGAGTGAGACCCTGTCTCTAAAAAATAAATTTAAAAAATTCCCTGTATATGTTTTATATGTTTTGCTAGAATTTTTTTCTAGGCTCCTGACAGTCTCTGAAGTATTACAAATGATGTCTTCTTTCTAATTTCAATCTTTACGTGTTTGTTGCTGGTGTTCGGAAATGCAACTGTCTTGCTAATTTGCTAACCTTTCCTATTTCAAATACATCACCTGTAAATTATTTTTTTTTTGGTAGGGGAGGGGAGTAGGGGTAGGATGGGGTCTTGCTCTGTTTCCAAGACTGGAGTGCAGTGGCACCATCATAGCTCATTGTAGCCTCAAACTCCTGGGCTCAAGAGATCCTCCTACCTCAACCTCCCCAGTAGTTGGGACTATAGGCACGAGCCATTGCATTTGGTTAATTTTTAAATATTTTGTAGAGATGAGGTCTTGCTATGTTCCCCAGGTTTGTCTCAAACTCCAGGACTCAAGTGATCCTCCTTGATCTGCTTGGATCCACCTCCAGGTCTCAAGTAATACTCTCAAAGTACTAGGATTACAGGAGTGAGCCACCATACCTGGCCTATAAATTATTTTATTTGTTCTGTGTAAATAATAATGCCATCTATAAATAAAAATGGTTTATCTTTATGATTCTAATTTTTTATTGCTACTGAGGAGCAGTAAGAGTGAACATCTTGTTTCAATCTTGCTTTAAAGAAAATATTTCTGGTGTTTTCCCATACAGAATGATGTTTGCTTAAAGGCTTTTTATAGACATTTTTATGAGGTTAAGGAAACTGGCTATATTTTTGATTTAGTAAAAGTTTGTATTATGAATTTACGTTGGATTTTATCAGCATAAACCTTGAGATCATCACAAATCTTCTCTTTTCTTAATCTGCTATTATGGTGAATTATATCCATAGTTTTTCTGATATTAAACTAACATATAGATGCCTGAGATAAACCCAACTGGGCAAGGGTATTACCTTCCCTGTGTGTTGTTGAATTTAATTTAATTTTTTTTTTTTTTAAGGATTCTTGAATCTATATTTATGAGTAAGATGAGCCTATAGCTTACTACTCTGATAATGTCTTTTCCTGGTTTGGTAACAAAGTCATGCTAATCTTAAAAAAGGGTTGGGATGTGTTCCCCTTTATAGGACAACAATAAATATGTATTTGTATATTACATATATGTTACCTCCAGTGCTCATGTTGACAATATTATCAATTTGATTATTGTCCCACTGTATGTGATATGCTCTTCTAGAGAGTAAAGGAGGAAGTGTCATCTGTCAGTCGTGGGGGTTTGGCCCGAAGTGTGGGGAGGTGACTATTCCAGTCATTCTCCACCTGTTGTCCTCAGCTACCCCCCTACTTTAGAGTTTGTGCAGTCGACTGATTTACTCCTGAGGACACCTGCACCAGCAGTCGGAGTCACTGCAGGTGACGACTCTTTTTCTTGGGCAGTGGCCCAAGAAAAAGGAGGAGGAAAAGCGGCTGTTCTCTTGGGTTCTTCTCTCTTTCCCTTCCCTATTTTTTCTCCGTGTATTTATTTATCTTCTCCTCTCTTTCTCTCTTTCCCTGAAAAGTAAATGCCTTTTGGATGGTAACAATCTTTTCCTGACTGTGGTCTATCAGGAAGCATGCCACGTCTTCGAATCCCTTCAGGTTCTCTAAATTTAGCAATGCAAGGAGAATCCCCACCCAAGAGCAAGGGCAGGAGGCAAGTTTCCTGACAGGCAGTCAGCTTTGTTTCACCATCTCCTCCTGGGTATCTCTGTTGAATCACCAGTGCCACTTCCCTGTAGACTCCAGGGAGGCTTGACTCACCTACAGATACTGCACAAGTCCTTTAAACTTCTATTGTTGTTATTAATTCCTTTTGTGTTTAGTCACTTTATTGGCTACTCCTACAATTTATAATAATAGTAATGATAATAGTGGTTGTGGAGGTAATAGTACTAGTTATAGTGGTAGTATTATCCCTATATTATTATTATTATTATTATTTTGAGACAGGGTCTCACTCTGTTGCCCCGGCTGGAGTACAGTGGTGCAATCTCGGCTCACTGCAACCTCCGCCTCCCGGGTTCAAGTGATTTTCATGCCTCAGCCTCCCAAGTAGCTGGCATTACAGGTACCCGCCACCATGCCCGGCTAATTTCTGTATTTTTAGTAGAGACAGGGTTTCACCACATTGGCCAGGCTGGTCTCAAATGCCCACCTCAGCCTCCCAAAGTGCTGGGATTACAGGTGTGAGCCACTGGGCCGGGCCAGTATTACCACCTATATTATATTGAGGGGTTACTCTGTGCCAGACACTATATTAAGTGCTTTACATGGATTGTTTAATTCTTATATATGTATGAATTTAGAACTTTTTGGATTTTAGTTAGGTAATATATTGCATATACTATATAGTATGGAACTCAAATCAGCAGGGTCTAGGTAACAACTTGTAATCAAGTAAATGTGTATATTTTCAGTGAAATGTGTGACTACACTAAATTACATAGAAACTACAAGTAGCCTCAAATCATTTCAGATAAGGTCTGTGACCAAATGAATCTAGGTACGGTTGGATTTTGGCACAAAAAGCCTTAGAAAGAAACCTGCAGTTTTTAGAGAATTTTCTGTTTTGGATCCACAAGTAAGGAACTGTGGACCTACAGCATAATTATTTCACAGATGATACAATTAAGACC
>NW_012101965.1:3258934-3261259 GCF_000951045.1 Mandrillus leucophaeus
TTACCTGGTACTCTGCCATTTTGGTCCTGTGCCTTGCCTGGAGTGGTGAGAAGCTATATCCCACTTCACCATAGATTTTGATGTAGAAAAGATAATCTGCCATTTCATAATGACTGTTTTAGTAAGAATTTCACTAGGGGCAAAAGTGGCCTCTGCAGAACCTCTATTATATTAAATTTTAGCAACATTTAAAGTATTCTACATATTCGGTGGAGAGCTGTGGGCTTACTGCAAAAAAGTATAGAAACAGTTCTAGATTTGAAATTCTCTAGGAAGGCAATGATCTGGAATCTTCTACATCAACATTTTTCCATATTGCCTATAAAAATGGTCAGTCTTAAAAAGTATGCTCTCTCTCTCCGTCCTTTTAAGAGACAGGGTCTTGCTCTGTTGCCCAGGCTAGAGTGCAGTGGTACAATCATAGCTCACAGTAACCTTCAACTCTTGGGCTTAAGCAATTCTACCACCTCAGCATCCAAAGTAGCTAGGACTACAGGTGTGTGCCACCTAATTTTTAAAACGTCTTGTAGAGATGGGGTCTTGCTATGTTGCCCAGGGTTGTCTTGAACGCCTGGCCTCAGTGATCCTCCCACCTCAGCCTCCCAAAGCACTGGGATTACAGGCATGAGCCACCGTGCCCAGCTGGTATGCACTCTTAAAAAATTATTTATCAGGTATTTTGAATATCTACCTACATAGTTTTAACATCAAAAACTCATGTGAAGCCTGCCTACTTATGCTGCTAGCCCACGTGTCCACCATAATAGTAGAAAACAAATGGCTGCAATACACTCTTTTCAGAATATGCCAAGTTTTTGGAGCTCCCAGCATTTTCCACCTAGGAAGAATTCAAGCCCTAAGATATATGGAATAATAAAACAGACTTCATTTTGAATGAAAAGTTTAGTCCCAAAGAAGTAAAGAAAAAACTGCAGACTATGGGTCAATGTGTGTTTGTAAGGGTACCTGTGTATGAAGTCCTGCATCTGTGTACGTGAATTGTAAGAAGTGGGCTGACTTACCAGACTTGATTTCAAAGCAGGGAGTGGGGGCAGAAGGGACTTGCAGATCTTTACTGTGGCTCATTAGTGCCACAGGCCACTGTTGGTTTTTTTTTTTTTTTTTTTTGTTTTGAGACCGAGTCTCGCTCTGTCACCCAGGCTGTAGTGCAGTGGCATGACCCCAGCTCACTGCAAGCTCCGACCCCCAGGTTCACGCCATTCTCCTGCCTCAGACTCCCGGCTACAGGTGCCCGCCACCACGCCCAGCTAATTTTTTCGTATTTTTTTTAGTAGAGACGGGGTTTCACAGTGTTAGCCAGGATGATCTCCATGTCCTGACCTCGTGATCCGCCCGCTTCGGCCTCCCAAAGTGCTGGGATTACAGGTGTGAGCCACCGCGCCCGGCCAGGCCACTGCATTTTAAAAATATGTTGGCTGTCAGTGGCTGAGGATAAGGAAAATGGTAAAGTCACTCGGAGATGGGCGACAAATGAGCACCTAGTATGAAGTAGTGAGAAACTGTCAACTGAAGGTGCCAAGGAGAAGGCGGGGGTCATTGTTGAAAAAAGGCAAAGAGGCATCTTAAAAATCAAATATTTCTTTAAATATAACTGGGATAAGCAAAATTTCTCATCATTTTGGGAAAGTGAATGATAAATGTGGTTTTGAACTAAAGAAAAAGCAAAATAGACAAGAAGAGGTAGATATTCTACTTTATTCTGATAAAAATTGGGGCATTTACTGGTGGGTAACAGTAGTTCACATAACTAAGCCTTTGCATTGATCAAACAGCCCTAAAAATGGAGGGCCTGTGGTGACTTCCAAGCCCAAAGGTTACAGTTGAGTGTAAGGCAGGTCCAGCATATTCTTTCTGCAAAAGGCCAGACAGCAAATATTTCAGGCTTTTGCAGGCCATCTATTCTCTATTACAATTATTCAATTCTGCTGTTGTATGACAAAAGTAGACATGTATTGTACCTAAATGAATGAGCCTGGCTGTGCTCCAATAAAACTTTATTTACAAAAACAGGCTGCAGGCTAAATTTGGCTCATGGGCTATAGTTTGCCCACCCCTGGTTTAAGGCAACATTTAGCCTAGACTAAACCTTACGTGTGAATATTACTTTTTTTGGAGTTTTCTCTTTTTTTGAAATGGATTCTCGCTCTGTCGCCCAGGCAGGAGTGCAGTGGCGTGATCTCGGCTCACTGCAGCCTCTGCCTCCTGGATTCAAGCAATTCTCCTGCCTTAGCCTCCTGGGTAGCTAGGATTATAGACACGCACCACCATGCACTGCTAATTTTTATTTTTTTCCTTTTTGAGATG
>NW_012101965.1:3261554-3277797 GCF_000951045.1 Mandrillus leucophaeus
GGATTACAGGTATAAGTCACTGTGCCTGGGCTTTTTTTAGAATTTTCAATATCCTTCACTTCATTCTAGTCCTAAAAATATCTTATATCACACACATTATAACCAGGCCATGCCCCCTTTCCAGAGTGCCCAGTCTACCTTGGGTTGTCACTAGATTTCAGAGCACATTACTTTCTGGGTAGTGGGAGGGGTTGAGCCCTTAAACAACAGAACTACTGAGTACTCAGTTGGCAAGGGCATTAAGGCAGTGCTCCATTTATTCCACTTACTTCACAGAGAACAAAGAGGCATGTTGTTGTTGACAATGGTCAGTCAGACGCAACTGTGTGCGGGCCGTTTGGTTTAGCTGGCTGTTGAATTTTCAACTTGAAGTGTGAGAGGGAGTGAGAAAGTCCTGCCTGATCAGAAAGCGGAGCTGTCTTTCCAGGATGGAGTGCCACTTCACCTGTCTTCCCAGAACAAACTATAATGACATTCTAAGCAGTGGATTTTTACTGTAAAATCATTCCTAAAGCTGCATCTATTAGATGAACTGGGATTTGCGACTTTTAACCGCATGGGCAGGCAACAACTTCTCACCTGCTCTTCAAGTCACATGCCTCAGGTCTTTGAGGATTTCTGGTTTGCTTTATTCTCAATCTCCTCCCACTGGCCACCTAATCTCTTGCCTATAACCCCTTAACTCCTTTTCAAACTTTGCTATTTTTCAAACTCAGTGTGTGTGGCCCACACGCTGCCTCTGCCCCTCCTTACTGGGGAACTTGGTGGTATAGATATTTGCTTATGGCACTACCTCTAAACCTTGGTGGATGCTGGGAATGACTTTCCCCTTTCCATGCTTCACCAGCTCCAAAGGAAAGAGGGGAGGGCTGTGGTTCCATGCAGATGTTGGGAGGGGAGAGGAGGAAGAGGATGGTAGGTGCTCAGATTTCAGCTCAATTCTTTCCATCAGTGGAATCCTCAAGGCCTCCTCGCCTCATGTTGCATAGGGACACACAACTGCCATTGCAAATAGTGTTTCTGCTTTTCAGATTCATCATATTCCTCCTGTTAAAACGACAATGATCCTGTCAAATGACAGCCCTAGCCTATTGTGTGAAGGAATATTTGACTATTCTGCTTATTTACAATATAAGGGCCATTTAATCAACCAGGAAATGGGTCTACTGCAGTGGTTCTTAAACTTGAATGTACATTACAGTCACCTGGAGGGTTTGTTAGACCATGGAATGCTGGGCCTCATCCCAGAATGTCTGATTCAGTAGTTCTATGGTGGAGTCTGAGAACTTGCATTGCTAACAAATCCCCAGATGACGCTGTTGCTGCAGGTCCAAGGACTATTTCCTCTATTAGAATTACTGGGATGAATGGGAATACCCTTCCTCTCCTGGAAGAAGGAAGAAGGACTATCTCAGTTCAGCCCACATGGTAGTAAGTCACATTGAAAATGCTGTACAACTCATCAGTATGTTAAAACAACAGGCTTGAGTACCACAGTTAAAAACCGTTTAGTGAAGGGAGGATATACATTATCATATATATACACATACATATACATATATCACAGAGGCAAAATACAATCACCTGGGCAGAATACCAGCATTAGTATCTTTCCTGAGAGGCAATCAGAACTTTTCGAAGACCACCTCTTGAAAATCAAATATTTCCTTAAATAGAACTGGGTTACTCATTTGCTTATTCCCTTAAGCATATTGCTTATTCCTGAAATATGCAATGACAAAGAGTGATGTTTCAATGAAATACAGATTATACCAGTTACTTGATGTGACCCTGGGTTTCAATGAGATAATTTTCTATTATTTATCTGTCATAAGTGTATAATACTTCATTTCTTCAAATACCTCATTTATTCTTCAATAAATATTTGTTGACTGAAGAATGAATATTCAACATTATGAAAAAGAATATAATCTTGTATAACACTGTCAACTAAGCAGGAAGAATGACATACTCCCAGGAACCCCAAGTTGCTGAGGGATGAATAACAAAGTAATAGGTGCTCGGAAGGAAGGGTGCAGTGGGGAGAGGTGTTTCTTTGCCAGGGAGCTTCTGGCAGGGCCATTGCTGTGTCAGAATGTATAGCCAAAGGCTCAAAGAGGGCCGAGCTCCAGCCTGCACTCTGCTCACCTGCTCTTCAAGCCACATGCCTAAGCGTGGGGATGCCTCAGCCTGAGGAAAGGGTAAGTTTGTCTCATCTTCCCAAAAACATCTGATGAGCTATTGGCAGCTCAGCTTACCTGTGTCTTGATTTTTCCCCAGGAGTCATCAGTTATGAGTCAGCCTGTAAACATTGGAGGGAGCAGAGGATAACTAGTTTTTTTCACATGACACTGCATTTATGGAACAACATCATGGATTTTCAAGTCTTTCTTGTCATTCCCCATTAGCAGAGGCCTAAGATCTTTTCTGAAAACTTTCTGTCAACATTGGGGGACAGCTTTACTTTATGGATTCAGGGTCCTGGGAAGGCATAAAAAATTATCCCCATAGGAATCCTACCCTATTTAACAATTGAAGCCTGACTTTCCAGTTTATCGTTTTAGTCCAATGATGTTGAAATTAAAAAACTGTGAATGATTTTGCTGTTAGCACACTGCTTTTAGCACTCTGTTTATATATGTCACAGAACTTAGTAGAGATCACTGTACGGATTTACTTTGCTGAGCCACTTCCCTCAGTATAAGATCTCTGGAAACATGCTGACTGTCAGTTCAGGTTGATAGAATGAATTGCCATAGGCTGGGTGGCTTACAAACAAAAGAAACATTTCTCACTGTTCTGGAGGCTGGAAAGTTGACATCCAGTGCCACCATGGTCCAGTTCTCGTCAGGGTCTTCTTCTAGGTTGCAGGCTGCCAACTTCTCCTTATATCCTCAAGTGGCAGAAAGTTCAAGGAAAGGGTAGGTTTGCCTCATCGTCTCAAAGACATCTGATGAGCTATTGGCAGCCCAACTTATCTGTGTCTTAATTTTTCTCCAGGAGTCATTAGTCATCAAGATAACTAATTTTTTCACACAACACTGAATTTATGAAACCACCATTATGTGGTTTCATAAATGCAGTGTTCTCTAGGGGGACAGAACTAATAGGATATATATATATATGTGTATATATATATATGAAGGGGAGTTTATTAAGGAGAATTGACTCACAGGATCACAAAAGGAAGTCCCACAATAGGTCATCTACAAGCTGAGGAACAAGGAAGCCGGTCTGAGTCCCAAAACCTCAAAAGCAGGGAAGCTGACAGTACAGCCTTCAGTCTGTGGCTGAAAGCCCAAGAGCCCCTGGAAAACCACTGGTGTAAGTCCAAGAGTCCAAAAGCTGAAGAACTTGTAGTATGATGTTTGAGGGCAGGAAGCATCCAGCACAGGAGAAAGATGAAGGCCCAAAGACTCAGCAAGTCATCTCCTTCCACCTTCTGCCTACTTTTTCTAGCCCAGTTGGCAGCTGCTTAGATGGTGTCCACGCAGTTTGAGGGTGGGTCTGCCTCTCCTAGTCCACTGATTCAAATGTTAATATCCCTTGGCAACACCCTCACAGACACACCCAGGAACAATACTTTACATCCTTTAATCCAATCAAGTTGACATTCATTAACCATCACAGGGCATTTTCAATAATTCTACCAAAAGCTAGCTAGTTATCTGGGCTTTTCTTATAAGGGCACTAATACATTTAAGAGTGCCCCACCCTTATGTCCTAATTACTACCCAGAGGCCCTACCTCCAAATACCATCACATTGAGATTAGGGTCTCAACATAGGAATTTTGGGGGTAACACATTCAGTCCATTTCAGGGGTCTTGTCATATTTTTGGCAGTCTCATTTTCCCCAGTTCTTAGTGCAGTCCCTGTTACACAGTAGACCCTCAGCAAATGTTTACTGAATAAATAAACAGCAAGGATCCTATCCCATTCTTTGTTCCATGACTTCAGGAAAATTAAGACTTTATGTTCATAGTCTTACATTTATTTATTCTTAAGGAAGACTGAAGAATAATTTGATTTCTGATCTAGATTCTAAATCCAAATCAGTTCTTCACATCTTCAGGTCTACAAATATCATTTGGAATAAAAGTTCACAAAATTTTTTATGTCATCAGCATTTGTTTCTTTAATTTGATTCCTTGTGTTTATTTTTCAAAAAATCCTAAGATTCTATTCTGGCAGATATTATTTTCGTTGCTTTATTAACATTTTTGGCATTTGCTCTGGTACTATCAAAATAGGTCCTTGCACCATATAGAGCAAAGCCAGTTTACCCAGGAACTCCATTTGCCAGTCTCTATTGCATCAAGATGTGTCCATGTTTATTGCAATAAATGTGATTAGAAAAGTCTGCTATTCCTAGGTCAAGGATATTAAAAAGAGGTATGCCTCCTCCCTGTTCTGTCCTCCTTTCACCAGCTAGTACAAGGCAACAACGAGGCCACAGGAAGGGTTAATCTTTTCTTGTTTTTTTTTGTTTTTTTGAGGTGGAGTCTCACTCTGTCTCCAGCCCAGGCTGGAGTGCACTGTTGCAATCTTGGCTCACTGCAACCTCTGCCTCCCGGATTCAAGCGATTCTTCTGCCTCAGCCTCCCAAGTAGCTGGGACTACAGGCACATGCCACCATGCCCAACTAACTTTTGTATTTTTAGTAGAGATGGGGTTTCACCATATTGGCCAGGCTGATCTCAAACTCCTGACCTCATGATCTGCCCACCTTGGCCTCCCAAAGTGCTGGATTATGTATGTGAGCCACCGCACCTGGCCAGGAAGGGTTAATCTTATTTGTACCATGCATGGATTGTTTGGCACACTGAAGAATACTCTGCATCCCTTCTCAGACTAACATTTTATTTATTTTTTTTAAATTTTAATTTTTATTGTTTTAGAGACAGAGTCTCACTATGTTTCTCAGGCTGGTCTCAAACTCCTGGTCTCAAGTAATCCTCCTGCCTCAGCCTCCTGCATGGTTGTGATTAGAGGCACAAGCCTGGCAAAATAATGTTTTAAAATGCATAAAATAAAATAATAGAATTATAAAGGAAATAAATTATATTGAATACAATTCTAAAAACATTTATAAAGTTAGTGATATGGGCTGGGTGCAGTGGCTCATGCCTGTAATCCCAGCACATTGGGAGGCCGAGGTGGGTGATCACCTGAGGTCAGAAGTTTGGGACCAGCTTGGCCAACATGGCGAAACCCCGTCCCTACTAAAAATATAAAAAACATTAGCTGGGCATGGTGGCGCGTGTCTGTAATCCCAGCTACTCAGGAGGCTGAGGCAGGGAGAATCACTTGAACTTGGGAGGCAAAGGCTGCAGTGAGCCGAGACTGACTGCACCATTGCACTCCAGTCTGGGCAATGAGAGCTAAACTCCGTCTCAAAAAAAAAAAAGTTAATGATATGATATATGTATATACTAGCTCTCTACTGATATATAAGAAATTATCTCAAACCTTAGTAGCTTAAAACATTTATTCTCTCACATTCCTGGGGGTCAGGAATCTGGGACCAGCTTAGCTGGGTGGTTGCGGCTCAGGGTATCTCACAAGGCTACAATCAAGATGCCAACTAAGTAGGCAGTCATCTGGAGGCATTACCTGGGGAAAGATCCACTTCCAAGCTCACTCAAATGGCTCTTGGCAAGCTTCAGTTCTTTGTCATATTGACCTCTCCACAGACTCATGGCATCTCTCTCCACAAACTCTCGTTATCTCAAGACATGGCAGTTCACTTCCCCTGCAGCAAGTGCTCCAAGAGAGGGTACAGAATCTAGATTCAGTACACTTAATCTCAGAAATAACATCCCATCATTTCTGCCATATTCTGTTACTGGAAGGGGATTACACAAGGGTATGAATGCCAGGAAACCAGGATCACTGGGAGCTAACGTAAAGGTTTCTTACAATAACATGCTTTTTAAAAAATATATTAAAGTAGAGGATCTAGAGGCGGGTATACAACTGCTATAATCTTGAAAGCATTCCAAGTAGAAATGATTCTTTGAAAGATCTGCAAAACAGTATTTTTTTTTTTTTTTTTTCTGCAATGGAGTCTTGCTGTGGCTCTGTTGCCTAGGCTGGAGTGCAGTGGCGCCATCTCAGCTCACTGCAACCTCTACCTCCCGAGTTCAAGCAGTTCTTCTGCCTCAGCCTCCCAAGTAGCGGGGACTATAGGCATGCGCCACCACACCCAGCTAATTTTTGTATTTTTAGTAGAGACAGGGTTTCACCATATTGGCCAGGCTGGTCTCGAACTCACCTCGTGATCTGCCTGCTTTGGCCTCCCAAAGTGCTGGGATTACAGGCATGAGCCACCATGCCTGGCCTAACAGTAATGATTTTTTAAAAATCGGTTTTTTATTTGTTTCAAAGTCGTAAGTACTGGTAATACTTCTGTGGTTTTGCCTACATTCATAATTAGGGGAAATGATACATTTTAGTTTGAAGCTAACAAGGATGTACTTGTTGTCCAGGCTGGAGTGCAGTGGTGCGATCTCGGTTCACTGCAACCTCCGCCTCCTGGGTTCAAATAATTCTCCTGCCTCAGCCTCCCAAGTAGCTGGGATTACAGGTGCCTGTCACCACGCCCCGCTAATTTTTTTGTATTTTTAGTATAGACGGGGTTTCACCATGTTGACCAGGCTGGTCTCGAATTCCTGACCTCAGTTGATCTGCCCGCCTTGTCCTCCCAAAGTGGTGGGATTACAGGTGTGAGACACCATGCCTGGCCCCAACAGGGATGTAATTTTTCCCATACAAATATAGTGACATCTCTGGGAGGTTGCGAGAGGATATGAGGGATACAAGACTACATACTGGGTACTGTGTACACTGGTTGGGTGATGGGTGCACTAAAATCTCAGAATTCACCACTGAAGAATTCATCCATGTAACCAAAAACCACCTAAAAAACTATTGAATTAAAAACAAAAACAAATTGTAGTGACAGCTCTGAATTCTATCCATGGATTCTTTGGGAATTGGTAGACCCCTGAGTTCTACCCGTGGAGTCACAAGATGGCTTGGGGCCCTGAATCACTGCATGGAGAAAATACTTACCAACCTAATTCAATTATCTTGGACTGTTTGAGAAAAAGCTGCTATTGCGTGTAAGCCATTATGTATTTTGGAGTCGTTATCATAGTCTAGTTTATACTATCTTTGCCGATATACATTTGCTAATTACTGTATATTACTATTGTCTTCACTTTGTCCTTCAACATACACTTTTGAGTAAAATTTCAATTTCCCTTTGTGTTAAATTTCATATATGTATCTATTATTACAAAGCATCTCATACCACTAGCAAGTAATAAATTGAATTATGTATCAAAGACATATGGAGACTAAATTATATTTTTCCAGTGACTTTTACTCTTTTTTTCTTCCAATTTTCAGTTTTATGCAGCAGATGGTTGTCACCTAGATCTCTATGAATAAATTATAAATGGCCAATAACAATAAATATTTGTATAGTTCCTGCTCCTGAGCAATTTTTAAGAATGTGAATGAATTTGTTTTCAAGCAGTAAGCATCTCATCATGGGGTCAATAGATCATCTCACATGCCATTGACAGAAATATCTCCCTGGAATATATAATGGAGAACGAATGTGTTTAGGAAAAGCTATTGGATGGGCTTGTGTGGGCAGAAATTAACCTCATTACAGTACAAAGTTAAGCTTAATAATGTAGATTAAAAAAATAATGGCACAAATACTAGAAACACAAAGTCAGGTCTGTGCTTTTATTATACTCTCTAAAATTGAACTTAAGAAATCAGCCAGTGGTGCTTTTAACTTAACTAGCCAAACCCTAATATGACAAACAGAATTTTGAAAAATAACTGTCTTGCAAAGGATTAAGCCATTTTTAGGCCTAACTATCACAGTTGGTTGGAATTCAGTATAAAGGTTCCTTTTAAATGGAAGCAAACAATTTTATATATGTTTTCCTCTTGTTGAACCAAGTACTCCCCTTCATTGCTCGACAGAAGATTAATGCAGCTAAAAGAGGGCTCTAGAGCACTCTAGGAAAAAAACCCCCAAAAATCCCACAAAAACAAATCTAAAAGATTCTCTCTGGAAGCAAATATTCTCCTAGCAGCAGTTTATAATTAGGCTTATCAAGATTGTGATTTAGTAATGGATATTTTATTATGTATATATGTATGTATGTATTTTTTAGAGGCAGGTTCTCGCTCTGTCACCCAGGTTGGAATACAGTGGCTCATACAGTTCAAACTCTGGGTGTAAGTAATCCTCCCAATTCGGCTTCCTAAAGTGATGGGATTACAGGCATGAGCCACCATACCCATCCTTACTCTTCTTATTAAATGAGAACTTTTACACTTGATTTGGAAGAACCATACACACACACACACACACACAAACTCTTGCTGGGCGCGGTGGCTCATGCCTGTAATGCCAGCACTTTGGGAGGCCGAGGTGGGCAGATCATCCGAGGTCAGGAATTTCAGACTAGCCTGGCCAACATGGTAAAACCTTGACTCTACTTAAAATACAAAAATTAGCCAGGTGTGGTGGTGCATGCCTGTAATTCCAGCTACTTGGGAGGCAGACGCAGGAGAATCGCTTGAACCCGGGAGGTGGAGGTTGCAGTGAGCTGAGATCGTGCCACTGCACTTTAGCCTGGGCAACAGGGCAAGACGCCGTCTGAAAAACAAAAACAAAAATAAAACCTCTCAGTTTTCAGGTCTTCATTATCTTACACAATTCAAATAAAATTCAATGGTCTACATTTTTAAAAGTTTTTTTGATATTAATATTATAAAAGTAATTTTTACTGTAGAAATTTTGGAAAATACAGAACAGCAAAGGAAGAAAATGGTTTAAAAATTGCCAATAATGTGGCCACTCAATACAAACGCAGATCAGTATCATTTTGAGGTTGATTCTTCTGTTTCTACATAGATAGATAAACTCTTAAATGAGATTTTTAAAATGACTTATTTATTTATTTTTAGAGACAGTCTCCCTATGTCACCCAGGCTGGAGTGCAACTTCAAGGTACCCTAAGCCAGAACCACCCAAATAATCACTCTCAGATTTCTGACCCACAGGAGCTGTGAGATAGTAAACATTAAGCTGGTAAATTCAGGGTCATTCATTACGCAGCAGTAGATAACCAATACATTTGATTTCACTTACTTCCTACTTCATAGGAATTGAAACCAATACATTTGATACTAAGTGAAACCAATACATTTGATTTCACTTACTTCCTACTTCAGTCTCCTTTACTGGCTCGGCCTCCTCTTTTAACAAATCCCTAAATGTTGGGATTCTTTAGGGTTCAGTCCTGGGCTGTCTTCTCTTGTCTGCCTATATTGCTCATCCTAGGATTTTATTTTATCTTATTTTATTTTATTTTTTTTAGAAATGGTCTTGCTCTGTCACCCAGGCTGGAGTACAGTGGTGCAATCATGGCTCACTGCAGTCTCAACATCCTGGGCTCAAGAAATCCTGCCTCAGCCTTCCAAGTAGATGGGACTACAGGTGTGCACTACCACATCCAGCCAATTTTTTTTACTTTTAATAGAGACGGGGTCTCCCTATGTTGCACAGGCTGGTCTTGAACTCCTAGGCTCAAGCCATCCTCCTGCCTTGGCCTCCCAAATTGTTGTGATTACAGGCATGAGCCAATGCACCAAGACTCATCCAATAATTTAATATATAATCTTTTTGCTTTATCTCTTGGCTAGAACTCACCTCTGAACCACGGATGCACACATTTAACTTCATACCTTCCCTCTGTACTTAAAAGTTTCACACATGTATCAAGCCTAATATATTCAAAATTGAACCCCTGATTTCCTTCCCTTTTCCCAATCTATTCCATTCTTCCCTTCCCTATCATTCTCTCCAATCTGTCCAACTATTATAATGGTATTGGGAAGGGTGCTGTGGCTCAGGCCTGTAATCCCAGCACTGTGGGAGGCCGAGGCGGGAGGATCAAGAGGTCAAGACCATCCTGGCCAACATGGGGAAACCCCGTCTCTACTAAAAATACAAAAATTAGCTGGGCCTGGTGGTGTGCGCCTGTAGTCCTAGCTACCTGGGGGGCTGAGGCAGGAGAATCGCTTGAACCCGGGAGGTGGAGGTTGCAGTGAGCCAAGATTGTGCCACCGCACTCCAGCCTGGCGACAGTGGGAGACTGTCTCAAAAAAAAAACACAAAAAACAGAAAAAAAAAAAAAGCATCACTGATCATTAGAGAAACGCAAATAAAAACCACAATGAGATACCATCTCATATAGTCAGAATGGCTACTCTTAAAAAGTCAAAAAAATACGAGACGCTGGCGAGGTAGTGAAGAAAAAGAAATTCAATATACTGTTGGTGAGAGTGTAAATTAGTTCAGCCCTTGTGGAAGGCAGTGTGGCACGTCCTCAAAGATCTAAAAAAGAAATATTTGACTCAGGCAGGGCACGGTGGCTCACGCCTGTAATCCCAGCACTTTGGGAGACCAAGGCGGGTGGATCACAAGGTCAGGAGTTCAAGACCAATATGGCGAAACCCCATCTCTACTAAAAATACAAAAATTAGCTCGGTGTGGTGGTGCGCACCTATAGTCCCAGCTACTCAGGAAGCTGAGGCAGGAGAATCACTTGAACCTGGGAGGCGGAGATTGCAGTGAGCCGAGATCACGCCACTGCACTCCAGCCTGGGCGACAGAGTGAGACTCCGTCTCAAATAAAAAAAAAAAAAAAAAAAAAAAAAGAAATATTTGACCCAACAATGCCATTACTGGGTATATACCCAAACGAATACAAATCATTCTATCATAAAGATAACATGCACACATACGCTCACTGCAACACTATTCACAATAGCAAAGATATGGAATCAACCTAAATGTCCATCAATGATGAACTGGATAAAGAAAATGTGGTACATATACACTATAGACAACTATGCAGTCATAAAAAAATAATGAGATCATGTCCTTTACAGGGACAGGGATGGAACTGGAGGCCATTATCCTATGCAAACTAACATGGGAACAGTAAACCAAACACCACATGTTCTCACTTATAAGTGGGAGCTAAATGATGAGAACATATGGACACACTGAGGGGAAAAACACACACTAGGGCCTTTAGGAAGGTGAGGGTGGGAGGAAGAAGAGGATGGGTAAAAACAACTAATGGGTACTCAGCTTAATACCTTGGTGATGAAATAACCTTTACAACAACCCCCCAGGATGCGAGTTTACCTACGTAACAAATCTACACTTGTACCCCTGAACTTAAAAGTTAAATAAATAAATAAATAAATAAGGTCTCCTTCTTTGATTTTCTGTCACTTCCTGACTGATAGCAGACTTTGTGTCTGCTTACATGTGGTCTGTCTCCCTCACAGAGAGGAAGTCTACCTGGGAGCAGTGTCAGCGTTAGGCTTCATCACTGCTCCATTCTGAGCACCTGACTTAGTACCTATAAATGACATATGCTTCAGGCAAATTTGCTGACTAAATAAACAAATTAATAAATGACAGGTGAAATCCCACTCATTTTTAAAATGCTAGTTCTTTCCCTCTTTCACCATTGGTACTTGCTTCCATGTAGATCTGATATGAGAGTTATATCCTATCTCTGCTGGATTTTGAGTTACAGCAGAGAAGCAGCAATGATGTCTTATACTGCTTTGCAGGCTATAATGGCGGTCTCCAACCTTTTTGGCACCAGAGACCGGTTTTGTGGAAGACAATTTTTTCACAGACTGAGGGCGGTAGGATGGTTTTAGGATGATATAAGTGCATTACATTTATTGTGCACTTTATTTCTATTATTATTACATTGTGATATATAGTGAAATAATTATACAACTCACCATAATGTAGAATGGAAATAGTTCAGATGTTCCACCTAAAAAGATAAACAAAACAAACCAAACAAAACCAGTCAGGTCTTGGAGCTTGCCTTTGTGCTAGACTTCCAACTCCATCCTCATTCCTATCTTCTTGTTTTTGTCCTTTTCACATATCCATTCTTCTCCATTTCTCTTTTTCCTTTTTTTTGAGATACAGTCTTGATCCGTCGCCTAGGCAGGAGTGCAGTGGAGTGTACTCCTTGGCTCACTGCAACCGCCACCTGCTGGGTTCAAGCAATTCTCCTGCCTCAGCCTCCCAAGCAGCTGGGACTGCAAGAGCCCTCCACCAAGCCCGGCTAATTTTTGTATTTTCAGGAGAGACAGAGTTTCATCATGTTGGCTAGGCTGGTCTCGAACTCCAGACCTCAAGTGATCCGCCCGTGTCGGCTTCCCAAAGTGCTGGGATTACAGGCGTGAGTCACAGCATCTGGTCCATTTCTCTTTTTCCATTATCTTAAAATCAAACCAAAACAAAAGGAACATCTCTCAAGAAAGAGTTTTATAATCATATTAACAATAACTTCTCCATGACCATAAATTAAAATTACCTTGCCTGGTGCGGTGATTCACGCCTGTAATTCCCACACTTTGGGAGGCTGAGGTGGGCGGACCACTTGAGGTTGGGACTTCAGGACCAGCCTAGCCAACATGGTGCAACACTGTGTCTACTAAAAATACAAACATTAGCCGGACTTGGTGGCAGGAGCTTGTAACCCCAGCTACCTGGGAGGCTGAGGCAGGAGACTTGCTTGAACCCGGGGTGTGGAGGTTGCAGTGAGCGGAGATCGCGCCACTGCACTCCAGCCTGGGTGACAGAGCGAGACTCTGTCTTAAAAAAAAAAAAAATTAAAATCAGCTTACTAATTTATCTCAGCATTCTATTTGTATCTTCTTAGCAGTTTTGGTCATTTGTTTACAACTATATTTCTTCTTGAGATAATGTTCTATTTTTCCCCAATGCCCATTTGTTAAATGTGCTCCTTTTTCTTTTCAGCGTTTGTATTTTAATAGGAAAAAACATTTATTACAAAGAATGAATATGTAATGGTGGAATTTCAGGTTTTGAAAATAAGAATGTGCATAAAACATCTAAATTCAAGAACCTCCTACTTTGTAGATTGGGAAAGCATCACGTATCAAATGGATCTATTTCAAGAGAAGTCTGGATAACTTCCATTTACTAAAGGCTTTGTTCCAAAGGATCTCCTTTGTTACTACCTCATGTTAAGTAAATAAAATCATAATCAGTTATATTGCCTCAAATAGACGACTTCATTTTCAACACATGTGCAATAGAACTGCAGAGGGTGGTTCAAGATAATATCCTAGCCTGCGATTTGGTGTATTTTGAATAAATGAATAAAAGCTGTCAGCCCTGAGCGCCCCGACTCCCAATACATGCAGAATAGCAGAGGTGTATTGAGCCTTTATTTATTTTTTTTAATATAGTTCATTCACTCAACAAACATTTACTGAGAATATCTCAGACCAGCTGACGCTTAGGGAAATAGAAAAGAACAAACGTTGAATATCGGGGGTGGGGTTTCCCCTGATACCTGCGAATGCTTGGGACATCAGGGCACAACAAAAAGGCCAAAGATTCCTGTGTCCACATCCTGAGGTGGTAATGGGGTGAGGGACAGATTGTACAATAAAAACCTAGGATTCACTCCATGAAAATGTTGTCGTTTTTCTAGTTGAGCTGGTAAATTGGACTGTGAAGAAAGAATGCCCTAAGCACAGTGGTAAATTCACAACCAGGGCCCAATACTAGATTCGATTCATTCACTGACACTCTGGTTGCTAATTACAAGTCTGAAATCCATCAAGGTAGTTAACATCCCTAAACATCAAAGTAATAGCTGTTTTAGGCCCTAAGAAAGTGCAGCCCGGAGAAGTATAAATGGAAAATGTGCTAAGGCTGTTATTTAAATTCTATTCAAATCAAATGTGGCTTGCCTATTTTCAATCTGACTTATAATTTTGGCCAACCAAGCTACGTTGGGCTGTGTTCCTCGGCTGCCACAAATCATCCTCACAGGCTGAAAGCTCAACTGCTTCGTGCTCTTTATTTTTTTATGCCTATGCCAACGTTGCCGATGTGGTAAAGCTGTCACCACGCCGTCAGGAAGGCTGCCTCCTCTGGCGCGAGCAGCCTAAGAGGCTTCCGGCTGCTGCGGCGTGAGCTCCGATTTGATCAGACGCCACTCAGGAAAGCGATTTAGATAGTGGCCATTTTTCAACTAAGTGCGTCTGCCGCACTTAATAGCAAAGCAAAAGCCACGCTTTCTAATCTCCAGTTAGGCGTCCAAGAGGAAGAAAAGTGGCCCTTGCTGGCTGAGGGAGCAGCGTGTCTGCAATCACAGCCGCGTTTCGCCTCCTGGTCTTTTCCTCAATGTGGGATTGTCTTTTTGTTTTCTGCCTGGTCTAAGCTGGCCCCACAGAAAGAACAGACCACACAAGCTTACTGAGGTAAAAAGTAGGGGCGGCGGTGAGGTCTAGAGGGTCTCCTCGGAACTAGGCAGAGACGCCAACAAAAAGCGCCTTACGGCCAAGCTAACTCAGGCCTAGCAAAATACCCACCCCACTCTACCGCCTCTCCGGCCAAGGCCGTCGCTACGGACCAGAGGGCGGGGCCGCCACACCTTCGCGCGAGACCAGCCACGCGACTTCCCAGAAGGCCTCAGGCAACATCTTAATAGCAGCCAGGAAGCCGGACCAGAGCGGAAGGGTGGGCGGGGCTTGCCCGCATATTTAGCGGCACCCGAGGCCACGCCCCAGATCGGAAGTGACGGAGACGAGCTAGCGCGTCGAAGGTACCTCTATGGTTTTCCTCGCGTTCTTGAGTCGGGAAATGGCCGCTGTGTGGTTGCAACGGAGATAAATCCCCGGAACCGCGATTCGGCGTGTCAGGTAGGCCTCGCGCTGTATTCAAGTTACTCAAGAAGCAGTGAAGACCGAGGACAGGCCATATTTTTGACTCTTCTGTGGGTGGTGACGGGTTGGCGGCAAAAGGAGAACCAAGGAGACGTTGCGCCGTTATTTGTGCGTTTTTTCGTCAGCTTCCTTCAGGTTTTCGAGGCACTACGGGCCGAAAAGGCCGGGCGGGGGCGCCGAGCAGTGCTAACGGCGCGCGCGCTCGTGTTTGCGAACCTGGCTCGAGACCCAGAGCCCGCGCGGCCTCCGGTGCGCGTGCGCATATATTCCTCTTCCACCCTTCCCCCATTTTTTCAGCCTGTGTCCCTGCGCGCGGCCGCCTGAGCCTTCCGCGCACGCGCGCTCGTTCCTTTCTTTCTACCCCGCCTACGGCGCCGACGGCCGCCAGAGGTGCAACTTGTGTCCGCCTCTCATTGGCTGGGACTGCCACCTTTCTTCCTGGCCTTTGGGGTTTTGAGAAAATAACTGTGACCCGCAGCAAAGTGCGTGGAGTAGGTCTGCCCCTTTTCTCGTAGTCTTTAAAACAACTCCCCAGCTTCAGACTACCGGTCAGTTGATGCCTCGTTTTTGTGATGCTACTAGGTTTTAGGGCTCTGTTCTGCCCCTCGCTGCTGACCCTGGTTCTCTGGAGTTAATTTCAGTACCCCCTGCAACCCGCTGTTTTGAAGCTAGCGCGCGCTGTTGACTTGTGGTGGTTGCCTAGTTACGTTTCCCTAGCGAGGGGATTGGGTCTTAGCTGGTGGTTCTGAGCCTGGCCCTGCCCCATCCGGCTGAAAGTGCGGTTCTTCACGAGTACTAGCGAAGCCGAGTCTTCAGCAAGTGATTCAGCCCGTTTAGTCGTGTCAGAAAAGTTGCAGCCACAATTGGTAGACAGCTGGTGTGAAAAATGGGTGGGAGTGGCGAATTGGACTTTGCCTTCATTTTAAATTCATGAGTTGGCTTTTAAGATTCGCTTTTAAAATTTATTTCTTCAGAATCAAGCTGAAGTACCAGCAGCTACTTCGCTACCTCAGACTTTTTGAAAAATCATTTTAGAATTGGAAAAGAATTAAGACAAGTTGAAAGCAAGTGTGGCTAACACTGATGAAAAAGATGAACTACTTCACACTTGCATCTCATTGCAACAGCGTCTTTCAAATTTTTTGGTATTACAAAGCAAAACAAAATGTATTGCTCCTCGTGTGAATTCTCATTTCAGTTCGACTCTAGTTGAAATGTTAGGATACTGTTTAGGCAGTAAATAACCTTTACGTAGGAAAAACTGCTACAAGGTTTGTGCATTTTTGATCATAACCAATTCAGGATAAATAATTTGATGGGAGGGAAAAAGTGACTCCTCGGCGGGAGTTGAGGCTGCGGGGAGCTATGCTCGTCCCCCTGCACTCCAGAGGGGGCAA